>NC_138682.1:292061-649222 GCF_964273445.1 Streptopelia decaocto
GGGGTAGGGGGGGGAAGGGAGAGAAAAAAAGGGGGGAAAAAAGGGGAGGGGGGAAAAAAGGGGAGGGGGAAAAAAGGGGAGGGGGAAAAAAGGGGAGGGGGAAAAAAGGGGAGGGGGGGAAAAAAGGGGAGGGGAAAAAAAGGGGAGGGGGAAAAAAGGGGAGGGGGAAAAAAGGGGAGGGGGAAAAAAGGGGAGGGGGAAAAAAGGGGAGGGGGAAAAAAGGGGAGGGGGAAAAAAGGGGAGGGGGAAAAAAGGGGAGGGGGGAAAAAAGGGGAGGGGGAAAAAAGGGGAGGGGGAAAAAAGGGGAGGGGGAAAAAAGGGGAGGGGGAAAAAAGGGGAGGGGGAAAAAAGGGGAGGGGGAAAAAAGGGGAGGGGGAAAAAAGGGGATGGGGAAATAAGGGGAGGGGGAAATAAGGGGAGGGGGGCAAAAGGATTTGGGCATTAAAAGGTGTTTTAGATTCTTTTATTGGAGGAAACAACAGAAGAAATGAGCCGGGGGGGGTCGCAGAGTAAGGGCCACGGCCGGGACCCCCCGGTTACAAAGAATTTTCATAGATTATTTTGTACACATTTTTACAGGTTTCTCTGGGGGGAGCCAGCCCCGGGGGGGGGCACTGTCCCCTCCCTCTCCCCTCGTGTCCCCTCCCTGTCCCCCGTGTCCCCTTCACCTCCAACCAGCTAAAACGAGCCCAACCTCACCGGGAGGTGCTGGGGGGGCAGAGCAGGTGTCCCCCCCTTTCCTCCCCAAATAAAAGGGAAAAGGGGGGGGTTTAGGGCCCCCCCGCCGTGTGAGTGTCACCGTGATGGTGCCGTCCCGGCGAGCTGGTGACGGCGAAATTCGGCTAAAAGAGGAAAAACTGGGAGCATTTCACGGGGGGGGACAACTCCGGGTTATTCCCGCTCTGGGAGTCCGGGGCGTTGTGCCTGGAAAGGGGGGCGGGGGGCGAGGGGGGACACCCGTGGGCAGGGAAAGAGGAGGGTCCGGGGGGGGCGGTACCTTCCAGGGACGGACTGGGCGGGGGGGGCCAGGGCCCACGTCCGAAACCCCGGCAGAGCCCCCAGGGTCCCAGCAGAACCCCCACAATCCAGCCCCCCGGTCGCGGCTCCACCTCGGGGCGGGGGGGCATTCACTGAGGGGCAAGTTGCCCAATTCCTCCCCTTTCGGGGGTCGGGGGGTGAGCCCCCCAGCCCGGACGCTCCTCGGCCCCCCCGCAGCCCGGGGTCCCCCCGGAACGCGCCGCTTTCCTCACTTGGGGCACTTTGCGTTTCATTTTAAGAAGCGACACGGTCCGGGAGGAGGGGGGGGTCACGTTTATTTCCGTCTCGTCTCCATAGAGCATTTGGTGGGTTTGCATTTCAGTTCTGCGGCGGGCGGGGGGCGGGGAGGGTCACTCGGCGCACTCTTCATCGTCACCATCATCCTCGCCGTCCACCGAGAGCGCAGCGTATTTGCTGGCGTGGCTGAACTGCAACGGGGGGACACGCGTGACCCCAAATCCCAAACGCAATTCAACAAAAACAACGAACTTGAGAAGAGCCCCCGCGAGGGGCCCGGGGTTCACACCCCGACAGACACTCACGGAGGGGGGGTTCTCCTCCAGTTTCTTTGGCTCAGGCGCAGGTCGCGAGTCGTGATCCTTCCTGCTCTCCTTCCTGCAAGAACAGACACTGGTTGGCTCCAGTTCCCAGCCGGCTCCAGTTCCCAGCCGGCTCCAGTTGCCATCGGCCGGTACCAGACTGGGGAGATGCGGCCTCGAGGGCAAACCCAGCGCTAAGGAGGTCAGTGGGGTTTAAGCACAGCCTGGGGTTTAATCCTGACTCTGCAGCGCAGGTTAAACCGGAGCCCGGCTCCGCTGAGCTGCGGGGGTGGCACCCGCATGGCGGGCTGGGAGCGCAGCGGCCCCCCCAGCGTCACCCACCGATCGGAATCCCCAGGGCCGCGGTTGGAGCTGCCGCTTCGGGCCTTGGAGCCGCCGTCCCGTCCCCCGTCCGGCTTGTTCTCATCTCCTGGGGCAGGAAAAGCGGTGAGGTGTCAGCGAGCCCCCCGAACACACCCCCCGCCCACCAGGAGCTCCGCGCCCTTTCCCCACACCGGGGGTGTTTTTTGGGGGCTGTCTGCGCAGATTGGGGTCTCACCTCTCCTGTGGGTGCCCTTCGGGGGGGTCCCGTCTTCCAAGGGGGGGCTCGGTGCTGTCTGGTTGCTGTGGGGGGGAAATGGTGATGAGCATCAGAACCTCGCGAGGAGGATAAAAAGGCTGGTGGAGGAGCGGGAGCTGTTTGCTGCTGGGGGGGAGAGGGACCGGGGGGGCACAGCTTGGGGGGTTAAGCCAGGGACTCGTTTTCTGCCCCCTGGCACAAACCTGGTGGGCGAGTGCTGCTCCGAATCCGAGCTCTGGGAGCGCGCGGGGGGGTTGCTGCTGCGCTTCACCCAGGCGTTCTCCTTGGGGGGGGGCGCGGGCATCACCTTCAGCGGCTGCTTCTCCTCCTTGGCCTTGGGGGACGGAGCGTCGTCCTCCTTGGCCAGCGGCTCGTTCTCCAGGGACTTCTCGCTCTCGCGCCTTCGCGTGGCTGCGGGGGACACGGGAGCTGCAGGGGGGGCCGGGCGGCGAGCGGCCCAGGTCGGGGTCACCCAGCGCTGGACTCACTCCTGCCCGTGGGGCCGGTACCCGCGGAGGTGCCGGGGGGGCCCGAGTTGCCGGTCTGCGAGGACTCGCTCCCCGTCCGCGACCGCTCCTGGTTCTCCTCGCTGCGCCAGCTGGGATGCCTGTGCCGGGGGAAGCGGGGAGCTGCGTTATTTTGGGGGGGTTGAAGATGAGCGGGGGGGTTCAGAGCACCCAAGAAGCGTCATCGGCACCACTGCCAAGAGGAAGGGTCAAGGGGGAAGAGAAGGATGCAGCAGGATGGACGTCGTGCCCCTCAAACCGTCTCCAAGGGACCCCGGCACCACCAGGACGCCCCCCAGTGGGGGGTTTAAGCCAGAGGCCCCCACCCCAACCCACCTCTCTCGGGGCCGTCTTTCTATCCTCTTATCGTCTTCCAGCTGCCGCTGCAGCTTCTCCTGCTCCTTCTGTAGCCGCTCCTCCACCTCGCGCTCCCGCGCGGCCGTGTCCACCGGTTTGGCCCCCCCGAAGATGGAGGCGGCGCGGCTGGACTGGGCGGCGGGGGCCACCGCGGCCTCCTCCTCCTTGGGCGCGCTCCGGGGCTTCAGGTTCAGCTTCGGCCTCTGCGTGGGACCTGCCACGGAGCAAGAACCGCCGGGCGAGCGCACGTCGCACCCCGAGCCGCGCTCGGCGGGGCGGGGCGGCCGGGACCCCCGCCCCAGCCCTCACCTCTGTCCTCGCGGCGGAAATCGTCCCGGCCGTAGTCGTCCCGGGAGTTCCAGCGATCCATGCGGTCGTCCCGCCGGTCGTAGCGGTCGTCGTAGCCCCGGTAGTCATCGTCCCGGCGGTAGCCGCTGCCGAACGCCCTCCTGCCGCTGCCTATCCTGGAGTCGTAGCCTGCGGGAGGAAAAACCCTTCCCAGTGAATCCAGCGAGCCCCAGTGCATCCGACGCCTCCCTGCAGGCCGGTGTCTTTATAACAGGATGGCCTTACATCCAAACCTAGGCCGAGCTGGGCTCTGCTGAGGACGAGAGCAAGGCCGGGGATTCGAGTCGCCCGGGAGGAAGAGCAAGAGCTCATCCTGCACAGCCCCTCCCCAGCCAGGGGGGCACCGGGCGGCGCTGGGCAGCCCGTGTCACCCCCGAAGCCGCGGTGGCCCGGGGACACCCACCTCGGTCGTAGTCCCTGCTGCGGTCATCGTAGCGGTCCCTGCCGCCGAAGCCGCGGTCCATGTCCCTCCGCGGCCCATCGCGATACCGATCGTCGTAGCGGTCCCGGTACCCTGCGGAGGACGAGGGGTGAGCTCGGAGAGACCCGCGCCCCGCTGTACCGGCTTCCTGGCGCTTGTTGCTGCGAGAGTCATTAACCCCTTCACAAAGCGGGAAAATGCAGCCGAGAGACGGCGCCCTGGCAGTAACGGAACCGGGGAGCGAGCTCTGCCAGCGTCCAAGCACGGAGCAGAATAAACCGCACTCGGGCACCACGATAACACACATTTTCAGGGGAAGCCACAGAAAAGTGGCTGTTTGGACAGAAAGATGCAGATTTGGCTTTGGGCTACAGACACAGAGGAAGCGGCAACCAAGTGTGGCAGGAAATCCGTGTGCCGGGGAGGAGCGAAGCCGCGGCCCGAGTCCTGTGTCCCCGTTCAGGTCCCGCAGCCGCCGCTTCAGGACGGCAACGGAGGGAACGGCGACTGTTCTGCCAACTCACTGTCCCCGAAGCTGTCGTCGCCTCTGCGGGGCGGGTAATCGTCGAAGCTGTCGCTGGCGGCGGGACGGGCCCTCCAGTCGCTCTCGAACCGCTCCGAGTCGCGGAAGCGATCCCGGTCTCTGCCAAAGCAGCGATCGTCCCGATCTGCCGGGAGGGAGGACGCTGCAGCTCGCCGGGAGGAGCGCGGCCGAGCGGGAGCGGGAGCACCGCCCGGCCTCCCAGCGCGCCGCCCGCTATCAGCGGGAACCGCCGACGCTCTGCAAAGCCCTTGCCCAAGGCAATTAGCGCGATAGGGACAGTCCGGGGCGTGGGAGGAACCGTTAGATAAGGCCGGCGGGTAAAACATCCCGGCCGGGGCCTCCAGCAGCGCCGGCGGGCGCCGAGCGTGGCCTGGCCACAGCAGCGCCCAGACGTGGCGCTTGGGGCGGTGCCCACAGCAGTTTGTCCCCTCCTAGCGGGGCCGGTCACCGACCCGGCGCAGGACGCGGCGACCGGGAGCCGAGGCGAAGGGCAGATGCGAGGCGGTGGGATACAAACCTTTATCCTGAGCTTGATCAGCAACATCCACTCGTATCCTTCTGTTCCCTAGAGACTGGAAAAAGAGGGAGAAATCAGCCCCACGGCCTGAGGACGTGCGGGGGTCGAGAGGAGCCGGTTTGGGGACAATTCCCGAGCGCAGAGCGGGTGGCTGGTACAACACGGGCTGATGGCCTTAAAATGCACTTTCTGCCCCGTTTAATGTCTCTGGAGCCGGGCCAGCCGCCGCCCCGCAGGAAAACGCCTCTGAACGCGGCCGGCGAGGCGCCTGCCTGAGCGGGGTCCCCAGCTCGGGCGCCGCGCGGGGACTCACCTCTTCATTGAGGCTCAGCGCCTGGAACAAGGAGTCGATGTCTTCGAACTCGGCGTAACCAAAACCTTTCAACCTCTCCGGGTTGGTGGGCTCCCGCGGCAACCGCACAGCGCTGATCTGCAGGGGAAGAGCAACACGCGCGTGACGACCCGCGCTCCGCGACGGGCCGGGATGGAGCTCCCAAACCCACACACCCCATCGCCATCAGGGACCCAGTGCATCTGCTTGGTGATGAGGTTCGACTCTCCTGTCAAACACATGACACCAAAAGTGCCACCGACACGCGCCTGGAGGATTTGGTGTCAT
Source organism: Streptopelia decaocto (assembly GCF_964273445.1). NCBI lineage: Eukaryota > Metazoa > Chordata > Aves > Columbiformes > Columbidae > Streptopelia > Streptopelia decaocto. The sequence continues at coordinate 297,531 of NC_138682.1, forward strand.
CGGGGTTCCCAGCTGCAGGTCTCAGCAGCTGCCGCGGGGACGGGCGCGAAGGGCCAGGCGGGCTCTGCTGCTCCGCGCCCACAAACCCTCTGACCCCACAGCCGTGGGCTCCTCGCGCCGGCTCCTCCGCATCCCACCCGCTCCGGAGCTCGTCCAAGCTCCCGAGGAAAAAACCCTGTCAAAAATCAGTTTTGGATCTGTTTCACCAAGACTTTTTGTGGTCAATGTGAGTCTGGGGGCAGGGACAGCTTGCTGGTTTTGCCACGTCATATGTCACGTGTGATACGTCGCACTCAAAGCCGTGTCCCTTCGGGCCCTCTGATGTCCCCGCCGCACTCGCGCCTTCGACAACCCCTCCCCGCCCGCTGCGGGTCCCGAAGTTCAGCTGCTCCAGGTCATTCCCCGCTGGGAGCCCCGAAAATCCGCAGCTCGTCATGTGCCGGCACAAATCGCCCTCAGACGAGCCGCACGCCAGGAGCCGCCGCTTGGACCAGCGCCGGCGAGGCCGGGGAGCGAGGGGTGCGGAGCAAAACCTGCCCTGCGAGGGCCACCCCGCTTCGCTTCTCGCTCTCCTGCCGGGATGTGGCCAAAGCCGCGGCCTCCGGGCTCCCTCCTGCTCCGCGGAGCTTCGCCCACGCTCCCGCGCTGCGGGGGAGCGGGTGCTGCCTCAGCAGGCAGGAAAGGCCACACAAACAAGCCGAGAAGGAGAACGGAGGGGCAGTGGCGCGGGAACCATCTGCTGCCGTCAGCGCGGCCCGTGCCGGGCTCCGGCCGCATCAACCAGCGAGACCTCCCGAGATGGAAATGGCCGTTTCCCATCGCCCTCGTCCTCCCCAAACGAACCCAGGGATCCAAAATTCTTAAAGCTGGGCAAACAGAGCCTTGTCACGGCAGCCGCAGGCGCCCGGGAGCGTCTGGCGGCCACGGGAGGACGATCCCGAGCCAGCTCCCGCGGGGAAGCCCCGCGGAGGACCAGGCCCCCCGGACCCAGCTCGGCCCGGCGGCAGCGGCTCCGGCGCTTCGTGAGGTTGTATTTGAGAAAGGTCAGAAAATCCCAGACAGGCAGAGGAGGGGAAAAAGTGAGACCAGCAAGGCGAGAGAGAAACTACACAATCGTTCTGGGTGGAAAAGCCCTTCAAGATCATCGAGTCCAACCGTTCACCCAACGCTGGCACTAAAACGTCCCTGAGAACCTCGTCTGTCCAGCCCTCCAGAGATGGCGACTCCAGCACTGCCCTGGGCAGCCTGTTCAACGTCCCACAGCCCTTTGGGGAAGAAATTGTTCCCAGATCCAACCTCAACCTCCTGCCCCAGCTCCGTGCCCTCCTCTGAACTTGCTCCAGCTCCTCAAGCAGGAACCGCCTCACAGAGCAGGAACAGGGATCCGAAGCCCCGGAGCGTCCCAGCCCACGGCCTCGCGCGTCACTCACGTTGAGCCCCCTGAAGAAATCCTTGATGGATTCCTCGGTCACGTCGTAGGGCAGGTTTCCCAGGAAGGCGGTGTAGGGCGGCGATTTCGGGAGGCGGCTTCTGTCGATGTTGGGCTCCCGCGCAGCGCGCGGGGCGGTGGGCAGCAGGGAGCGGTCGATCGGAGGGGCCCGGTACACGTCGTCATCGTTACTGTGCCAGGTGGTGGAGACTGGAACGGGAAACAGGGGGAACGGTCGGCACCAGCAGCCACCAAGGAGACAGCGAGGGAGGCCGGAGAGCACCGGCTCGGCCCATCTCACCCCCCCACCTTTTAATAACGCATTAAAAGCCTTTCCAGGATTAATTCCTGTTTGAATCGCAGCCCATCTCGTGGAAAAATACCACGGCTCGGTACGAATGTTTGCAGAGGGAGAATTCGCGGCGATGGCCGGTGAAGTCCTGGGCTCTGGTGAACCCGCCCGCCCTCCCCTTTCTCTGCTCTGGTTACACCAACAAAAAGCCCTTTTATCCCATTTCTGTTCCCCGTGCGGGTGAGAACCTCCCTCCCCTTGGCCAGACCGCAAGTCTCGCTCCTAACAAGAACTGCGATTTGCTCTCCGAGCTTCATTACTCCCCGAAAACCAAAACTGAGCAAGGTCTGGGTGTGTCGGTACCGTCTCCCTCCAGGTCGTCTGTCTCGTCGGCCCAGCTGACGGGCTTGGGGATGTAGGTCGGGCCCCCGCCGCCGCCGCCGTCCTCCGCCAGGAAGTCCGTCAGAGTCAGGGTCTTGCCCTTCTTGTTCTTCTTCTTTGCTGGAGGGGGAAACAGAGGACGGGGGTGAGCGATGCCCAGAACCACCCGCGTTCGGAGGGCGGGGAAGGAGGAGCCGTCTGGGCCAGCGGGACGTGACGCCGGCCACCCATCCCAGTTTATTTTCCATTTCCAAAGGGATGAACAGCCTCGAATTCACCGCGGCTGAGAATCAAAGTTTCCGAAGCTCACGCTTCCCACTTTTGGGGTCAGCCGTACCCACAAACCTCCGCGGGCTGTTTATTTTGGGGGGAGGAGGTGGGAGAGACGCCACCACACGTGCACGGAGGACGAGACGTGGCGAGCGCGGCACAACGGTCCCGCGGCCACCGGGATCCCCCCGGAGCCCGATCCGACCGGCCTCACCAGCACCTTCATAAACCCCAAAATCCCTCCGGCTCGGGGAGTGTGGGGATTTTTGGGCTCCATCGCAGCTCCAGCGCGTGTATTTGTCACGGCTGCAGCCTGTCCCGCAGCCGCGACGCCTCCCGCGGCACCGGCGACGCGCGGTGTCTATGGGAAGGCAGGTTATGGTGCAGTTTGCAGAATCCTGTGTGTTGGGTTTCTCCTTCCCCTTGCAGAGGGAATTGCTGCCACCCTGCGGCACCGACGGCAGAGCAGGAGCCAATGGTGCTCTCGCCCGCAACACAGCACCTCTGCCTCCAAAAACTGCGCGTTCGCCCGCAAAACCAGCACCTTCACCTGCAAGAATCACACCCTCACCCCCAAAACCTCGGCGGGCAGAGCCCTGGGGTCAGACCCCCCAGACCCGGGAAAGCCCCTCGGCAGCACTTCAGCTCTTCTCTGCACAGAAAGGGCGAGACCAGCTGCAGGAGACACTCCAGCCGAAGCGCCAGTTGCTTCTGGAAACGCACTCTTATCTGCGCTAAGATGGAACAACAGACCGGGGCCGGGCGGACCATCGCTGCCCAGGCTGCTGGCCAGGGAGGGCGGTAACGAACCAGGAAAGGTTGCGGCAGCCCTAATGACGACAAGAATAGGCGCGGGAGTTTCGCAGGCTGCTCGTTTGCGGGCTCTAATTAGCCGCCGCTCGGCTGGCGGGGCGCGGAGCTGAGGGATCGCTCACCGCACGGCTTCACATGCTTTTATTCCACCAAAATCCCGGCACCAGCGCCAACTGCCAGCAGGGAAACGGGAGCGCGTGGACGGATCGACCGCCCGTGCGCGGCACCGGGACCCGTCCCAGCCCAAAGCCCCGCTCTGCGGGCGCTGCTCTCCCGCTTTAGGCCGAGTGCGGGTTCTAAGGCAGCGCGGAACCGCACCCTGGGAAGAAGGAGCCCCCAGCACCTCCTGTGCTGACACTGTCACCAGATTGTCACTCCCAACGTCCCTCAGGACTCTGGCGGGGTCAGAGAAGAGCTGAGCCCCAAAATGACCCTTAACCCTGAGGTTCTGGTAAAGCCATGACGGCTGAGCCACACGGAGCTGCTCCATCGTCACCGCTGACCCCGGGGGGACACTTTCCAGCCCCCCAGCGCCGCGTTGGTGGCCATATCAGGGGGTGACAAGGCACAGGTGCTGCCCAGGGGCCTCGTCACCCCCGGCTGCAAACACCTCCGGGCCCCCCCATTTTGCCGCCGGTTTTCAGAGCGCGCTGTTCTACCCGCAGGCAAAGGCCGGCGGCTGTAAATCCCGTCAGCCCTTTGGAACAACTCAAAGCTCCGTCTGCCAGGGGGAAACTCATGGAAAAATGACGTCAGTGCCGGATAGAAACGCCAGAGAGCGGCGACCGCCTGGAAAAGGCGAAGGAGAGAGGCTGTGTGCCGGAGGCGAGCGTCGCTCCCAGGGAAGGGAGGCCGGGGGTGTTTTACTCTCCCCACCGTGGCAAAAACCCTTTCCAAATGACACCGATCAGCTCGCAGGCGGCCCCAGAACCCACAGCCCGGGTTTGCTCCGGCCACATCGAACCGGAACCGTCGCCGAGTCCCGCGCAGGAGGCGCCGGCGCGGAGCAGCTTCTGCTGCAGATAACGGTGTCGCTGCACCTGCCGACACCCCCCGGGCAAAGCTGCCCCTTCTGCGGGTTTTAACCCCGCCAAGGGCAGCTGAGCCCCCCAGGACAGGCTGAGGTGTTATTTTGGCACCGAATGGCACACGTGGAACCTTCAGAGGGTTGTGCAGCTGCAATCAGCCCCAAGAACCTCCCCTGGGGCTCTGAGCCCCCACACACCGGGGGGAACAGGGGCAGCAGCGATGCCCACCCTGCCCTGCGGAGAAGGACGAAGGCGTGTGGCATCGAACCAGCTATTTGGAAGCACGAAGGGGCCGTGTCGGTGTCACAGCGGCTTCGGGAGCCCAAGCGGAGCGCTCACCGCGCGTCCTTGCCCACCACGAGGCCCATTTCCCGTTCTGCCCTGTTCCAAAGCCTCCTGTGCGTGCCGGAGCCCCGGCAGGCGGTGCCCGTGGCGGTGCCGGGTTCCGGGCAGCCGGGAGCACGGCAGCTCAGAAAACCCCAGAGACCTGGGGCAGAAAAAGGAATCATTTCTGCATTTCCCCCCGACCGGGCTCCAAATGGCGCCCGCGGCTGGAAGAGAGCGGCTCAGTGCCCGAAGGCCGACACTTCGGGGCCAGGGGGAGGGCGCTGCGTGGTGCATTTACCAATGGGGGGGGGCTATTTCGGGAGAAGAAAGCATGGAAAAACGGCTGAGCGCGGGCTGGGGGAGGGAAGAGCCGCCCCTGCTGCCGGCACCGACCACCATGTTGCGGGGAATCAGGGCGGGAGCAGAGGGCGGGGGACAAAGCCACGGCGGGGGGGCGCACGGTGCGCCCGCCGGTTCCCGGGGGAGAAACGACCTGCTTCCCCCCCCGCCGTCGGCCGCAAGGAGACTCAAGGGTACGCGGCGGTGCCGGAGGCGGAGCGGCGCCGGCGGGGCTGCGGTGCCCGGTGCGTCCCCGGCGCCCGGTGCGTCCCCCCCGGTACCGGCCGCCCGACCGCGTGCGCGCCGCGCACCCACGTGGGTGCCGCCCCGCTCCCCCCGCCCCGCCGCCCGCGCCTGCGCACTGCCGCGCCCGAGCCTTCCATCTGCTCCCGCCCGCTCCCCCCCCGGAACGTCAATCACCGCCGGCGGCGCGCGCCCCCCCACCAACAGGAGGCGGGGAAGGGGGGGGGGGGGCGGGAGGCGGCGGCCGCGCGCGCTGGCCCTGAGGGGACGGGGTGGAAGTGGGGGGGGGAGGCCGGTTCTCCGGTCCCGCCGCCCGCTCCCCGTCCCGCCGGTGCCGCCGCTGCCGCCCGCCCCCGCAGCCCCCCGGGGAGCGGAAGGTCCCGGCGCGGTCCGGGGGAGCCCCATCGGCGCCGGCCGCGCCCCGCGGAGGCCGCCGGGCACCGCCGCCGCCGCGCAGCGCTCACCTGAGGCCGCCATGTTGGGAAGAGGCAGAGAAGGCAAAGGACCCGGATGGCGCCGTCACGTGACTATGAGTGGCCCGCCCCCTTCCAGAGGGGCGGGGCCGGCTGGGGGAGCGGCTGATTCTGCGCTTGGCGGCGCCGCCCGCGCCGCGATTGGGTGTGCGGGGCCGTCGTGCAAAGCACCGGCACCCCGTGCAAAGCACCGGCACCCCGTGCAAAGCACCGGCACCCTGTGCAAAACATCGGCACCCCCGTGCAAAGCACCGGAACCCCCGTGCAAAGCACCGGCACCCCGTGCAAAACATCGGCACCCTGTGCAAAACATCGGCACCCTGTGCAAAGCACCGGCACCCCGTGCAAAACACCGGCACCCCCGTGCAAAGCACCGGCACCCTGTGCAAAACATCGGCACCCTGTGCAAAACATCGGCACCCCCGTGCAAAGCACCGGCACCCCCGTGCAAAGCACCGGCACCCTGTGCAAAACATCGGCACCCCCGTGCAAAGCACCGGCACCCCCGTGCAAAGCACCGGCACCCTGTGCAAAACATCGGCACCCCCGTGCAAAGCACCGGCACCCCGTGCAAAGCACCGGCACCCCCGTGCAAAGCACCGGCACCCTGTGCAAAACATCGGCACCCTGTGCGAAACACCGGCACCCCGTGCAAAACGCCGTCACCCCGTGCAAAGCACCGGCACCCCCGTGCAAAGCACCGGCACCCTGTGCAAAACATCGGCACCTTGTGCAAAACATCGGCACCTTGTGCAAAACATCGGCACCCCCGTGCAAAGCACCGGCACCCCCGTGCAAAACGCCAGCACCCCGTGCAAAACGCCGTCAGCCCGTGCAAAGCACCGGCATACCCGTGCAAAACACCGGCACCCCGTGCAAAACACCGGCACCCCCTGGTTGCACCCCGGCGTTGCAGGCTTGGCCGCGGGGTGCAGCGCCATCCCCCCAACCCGCTGCCCCGCCCCCCGTGTCCCCCCCGGCAGCGGCGGCTCAGCCACGGGGAGGCGGCCGGAGCTCGGGAATGACGCCCGCGGCTGTCTGTCCTCTGTCCGGCTGCCTGTCCATCTGCCGCAACCCCCACCTTGCATCCACCCCACCTACCAGCTCCCCATCCATATGTCTGTCTGTCCACCCATCCATCCTTCCGTCCGTCCATCCATCCATCCACCCCTCCATCCCTTCATTTGTCCATATGTCTGTCCACCCATCCATCCACCCATCCACCCACCCATCAGCATCAAACCACCCACCTGTCCACCTGTCTGTCCCTCCGTCTATCCCTCTGTCCACCCCCCCAGGCTCTCCAGCCTCTCACCGCCCCCTCGTGCCTCAGTTTCCCCCTCCCTGCAGCCCCATCCCTGTTCCCTCGCCCGAAAGGTAAAGACGCCAAGACGAGACATCTCCCCAAGGGGTGAAATTGCCATTTTATTGGTGGGGGGAGCCCGGGGGCCCCCCCGGCATTCCAGGTGTCCCCGGGGTGCCGGGGGTCCCCCGGGCGGCTCAGTACGTCCGCACCTTCACCTCCTTGGTCTCGGTCACCACCTTCCCGTCCGGCAGCCGCTGGGTGCTGCGCTGGGTGGTGGTGCTGGTGGTCTCCTTCTCCAGGGCGTCCTGCAGGCTGGGGGACCAGGGGACGGCTGAGGGTGCGGGGACAGCCCGCCGCACCCCTTCCCTGTGCCGCCCCCTCGGAGGTGTCACCCCCCACCCTTCTCAGTGTCACCCCAAGGAACCGAGAGGTGATGGAGCTGGAGGGTGCTGGAGGATGGGGCTGGTGCGTCCCGGCAGGTTGGGCTCATCCCGGCTGGATGTCACCACTGTCCCCTCACTGTCCCCAGAGCATTGAGGGTGATGGGACCTGGGACATCCTATCACCCGGGGCTCATCCCTTCTGGATGCCGCCGCTGTCCCCTCACTGTCCCCAGGGTAACCTGAAGGATGGGACCTGGATGTCCCATCACCTGGGGCTCATCCCTTCTGGATGCCGCCGCTGTCCCCTCACTGTCCCCAGGGTAACCTGAAGGATGGGACCTGGATGTCCCATCACCTGGGGCTCATCCCTTCTGGATGCCGCCGCTGTCCCGTCGCTGTGCCCAGAGCTCTCGGCTGCCGGGACCCGCAGCCCCCCCGCCCGCCCCAGCGCCCCCTCCCGCCGCTCACCTGAACTCCTCCCCGCCCTCCAGCAGCTGCCGGTAGGTCGCGATCTCGGCCTGCAGCTTGTCCCGCACGCTGAGCAGCGCCTGGTGCTCGTCGGCCTGGCGCTGCAGCTCCGCGCGCAGCTGCGCCAGCTCGGCCTCGGCGCGCAGCACCAGCGCCTGCAGCTGCTCCAGCTGCGCGCCGTAGCGGCTCTCGGCCTCCAGCAGCGCCGCCTCCAGCCCGGCCTTCTGCACAGCGCAGCGGGACGTGGGGACGTGGGGACGTGGGGGACGCGGGGGACACAGGGGACATGGGGGACACGGGGGACGCGGGGACACGGGGGACACGGGGGATGTGGGGATGCGGGGGACACGGGGACGCAGGGGATGCAGGGGATGCGGGGGATGCGGGGGACGCGGGGGACGCAGGGGACACGGGGGATGTGGAAATGCGGGGGACACGGGGACATGGGGGATGTGGGGGACGCGGGGGATGTGGGGAACGTGGGGGACGTGGGGACACGGGGGACATGGGGATGTGGGGACATGGGGATGTGGGGGACGTGGGGGACACAGGGATGTGGGGACATGGGGGACACGGGGGACGCGGGGACACGGGGCCACACCTGGTTGCGCAGGGAGTCCAGGTCGATCTCCAGCGTCTGCACGGTGCGGCGCAGGTCCAGCGCGGTGCTGCGCGCCGTGTCCACGTCCTTGCTGCTCCGCGTGATCTCGATGGTGCTCTCGGTGATCTTGGGGTCACGCATGGGGGTCGGGGGTCAGCGCCCACCCCAACGCATGGGGGGTGGAGCCACCCCAGGAGGAGAAGCCCCTGGGACAGGGGTCACCCCGAACGGCCCCAGGGACCACGACCCGCCTGGAGACGGGCCCGGCGTGCGGGGTCACCCTGGGACGGGGAATGTCCCCGATGTTGCACCAAGAACCCTTGGAGAAGGTCCCCACTGTACACTTGGGGTCCCCTGTGGGATGGGGTCACCCCAGAAAGGTCCCAATGTTGGACCAAGATCCCCTTGGAGAGGGTCCCCACCAGGTCTCGGGGTCCCCTATGGGATGGGGGTCTCCCAGGAGCGTCCCCACTTTTGGGCCAGGACCCCATTTGGTCGAGTGCTCCTCACGGGGTGCCCCCACGTCACACTGGGGACCCCTGGGGGGATGCTCCCCACATTGGGGTTCCCCCTCATGTCCCCACCCCTTGGCTCGACACCCCCAAGAGAAGAATCCCCGTGGGTGTCCTGGGGACCGCGGGTGCAGGTTTTCGGGGGACGGCCCCACCTGCCGCCCCCACTGCTTCTCCAGGTCCTCCAGGTTCTTCTGGGCCAGCGCGTCGTACTGCGCGCGGATCTCGGCCATGATCTTGCCCAGGTCCTGCGACTTGGGCGCGTCCACCTCCACCGTCAGCGCCGACTCCGCCACCTGCGCCTGCAGGCTCTTCACCTCCTGCGGCAGCGAGGGGCCGGGGTCACCGCGGGGCCCCCACCGTCCCCCCCGCCGGCCGGTGTCACCGCGGGGTCCCCAACATCCCCCCCCACCAGCCGGTGTCACCGCGGGGTCCCCACCGTCCCCCCCGCCGGCCGGTGTCACCGCGGGGTCCCCAACATCCCACCCCGCTGGCCAGTGTCACCGCGGGGTCCCCGCCGCCCCCGGCCGGGCCGCCCCACCTCCTCGTGGTTCTTCTTCATGAAGATGAGCTCCTCCTTGAGCGCCTCGATCTCGCCCTCCAGCTGCAGCCGCGCCATGTTGGTGTCGTCGATGACCTTGCGCAGCCCCACGATGTCGTTCTCCACCGACAGGCGGATGGCCAGCTCGGCCTCGTACCTGCGGCACCGCGCTCAGCGCCCGCGGCCCTGCGCGCCACCCCTGCCCACCATCCCATCCTTGTCCCACCATCCCATCCCTGCCCACCATCCCATCCCATCCCATCCCTGCCCACCATCCCATCCCATCCCTGCCCACCATCCCAGCCCTGCCCACCATCCCATCCCATCCCATCCCATCCCATCCCTGCCCACCATCCCATCCTTGTCCCACCATCCCAGCCCTGCCCACCATCCCATCCCACCCCTGCCCACCATCCCATCCTTGTCCCACCATCCCACCCCTGCCCACCATCCCATCCTTGTCCCACCATCCCAGCCCTGCCCACCATCCCATCCTTGTCCCACCATCCCAGCCCTGCCCACCATCCCACCCCTGCCCACCATCCCATCCTTGTCCCACCATCCCAGCCCTGCCCACCATCCCAGCCCTGCCCAGCCATCCTCATCTCCATCTCCAGCCCCAGCCTTGTCCTCATCCCCATCCTTGTCCCTGTCCCCATCTGTGCTCTTATGCTGTCCCTATACTCATTACCTCCTCCAACCCCAGCCCTGTCCTTGTCCCCATCCTTGTCCCTGTCCCCATTCCCATTCCCCATTCATTGTCCCTGTCCCCGTTCCCATCCCCATCTCTATTCCCAACCTCATTCCCACCACTATTCCCATTCCCAATCCCACTCCAACCCCACCTTTGTTCCCCCTCCCGCCCCGTTCCTGTTCCCGTCCCCGTCCCTCACTTGACCCTGAAGTCGTCGGCCGCCAGCCGCGCGTTGTCGATCTGCAGCACCGCGCGGGCGTTGTCCACCGTGGCCCCGAAGATCTGGGGGTGTGGGGGGCAGACGGACACACGGACACGACACCGTCACCGGGGCGCGGGCCCCCCCGCCACCGCCGCCGCCCGCGCCGCCACCACGTCACCACGTCACCCGCGCAGGTGCCACCTTGGCAGCCGCCGCGCTCCCGCGGGGGTGGGGGAACCTCGCCCCGGAAAAACCGCGATAAAGCGGGGGGGTTCATGTGAGGGGACCCAGGCGTCCGGGCCGGACGTGGCTGGGGTTTGGGTGACCTTGGGAAGGTGGCGCTGGAGGGTGTGGGCCTCACTGGACCCTCTGACACTGCCTTGCCCCGTGCCCTTGGTCATGTCCCTTCACCCCCCAAGTGAAGCCCCCAGGGACGTCCAGCCGCACACCGGTGACATCCTGGGGGTGCAAAGTCCACCCAGCCCCACCACCCGCCGGGTTAATGCTTAACCCCCCGCTGCCACCACCCTGCTGGGGACCCCGCGCGCGCCGCGGGGCCGTGGGGACCCCACCTTGTCCCGCAGCTCCTCGATGACGTCCCAGTAGTGGCTCCAGTCCCGGGTGCTGGGACCTCTCTTGGCCATGACCTCGCGGATCTGCACCTCCAGGCGCCGGTTCTCCTGCTCCAGGCTCCGCACCTTCTCCAAGTAGGTGGCCAAGCGGTCGTTGAGCTCCTGCATCGCCTCCTTCTCGTTGGCCACCACGCCAGAGCCCGACAGCAACACGCTGCCCCCCAGGCCGGCCCCATAGCCGGCCCCATAGCCGCCCCCATAGCTGCCCCCCGAGCTGCTCAGGGTGCTGGTGCGGGTGACGGAGATGCGGGAGCCCGCGCCCCCCGCCCCAGCGTACACGCTGGCCGCGCTGCCCAGGGGCGCGAAGCGGCGGGCGCTGCCGGAGCCGGGGGGGCCGCCGGAGCGGTGGGTGCTGGAGTACACGGTGCTGCGGGAGTAGCTCATGGTGCGGGGCAGCGGAGCGGGACCACGGAGCCAGACAGACGGAGCCGGACGGATGGACGGACGATGGGACGGGCGTGATTTATAGCAGGGCGAGGAGGGGGCGGCCCCACGGCCCCTCCCCACGGCCCCGCTCCGGCCCCGCGCGGGAAGGTGGGGCTGGAGCCGGCCCAACGCTTTGTTCTTGGGGGTGCAGGGTGGGAGGCTGCCCCATAACCTGGGGGGCCCTGGGGCAGAGGGACGAGGCTCAGTGCCACATGTTTTTGGGGGTCCCACATGTTTTGGGGGGTCCTGCACATTTTGGGGACCTCCCCAGCTCCAGCTCTCCCCACCTTTGCACGCCAGCCCCACATCCCCCCACCCCTGGGGGTGGCAGGACCCCCCTGTCCCTGGGGGTCACAAGTGGGGGAGACTCCAGAGGCCCGGGGTGGGGGTCAGTGTGGGTCCCCCCGTGGGGACGTGGGGACAGTCCCGGTGCGGCCCGGGGGCTCGTCCCGCCCAACCGCTCCAGGATCCTGCCCGGGCTCTCCCAGGTGGGAGGGGGGACCCAGGCATCCCCCCCCGGGCAGCCCCCCAGACCTGGGACACCCCGCTGGGGGCGGGGGGTGTACCCCGGGCTCCCCCCAGACCAGGGACACCCCGCTGGGGGGTGTGGGTCCCCCGGGCTCCCCCCAGCGCTTATCGCCCCGGGGCTGATCCAGGGCGGGGCCGGAGCATCGCGGGGGGGGAAATTCCAGCGTTATCTGCGGAGCCTCGGCCCCGCGGGCTGGGGGGGGCACGTCCACGGGGTCACAGCGGCGGCTCTGGGGGGGGACCCGGCGCGTCCCGGGTTGGGGGGGGGTCACCCCGCCGCAGCGCTCGGGAGCGTGAACCCCGCACGGGGATGCGCCGCGCACAAGCGCGCACCTTGCACGTGCACGCACCTTTGCACAAGCGCGCCCCTTGCACGAGCACGCAGCTTTGCACAAGCACACAGCTTTGCACGAGCACGCAGCTTTGCACGAGCACGCAGCTTTGCACGAGCACACAGCTTTGCACGAGCACACAGCTTTGCACGAGCACGCAGCTTTGCACGAGCACGCAGCTTTGCACAAGCGTGCCCCCGTGCAGGAACACGCTCCTTTGCACAACCGCGCACTTTTGCACAAGCGCTCGTTTCCAGGCGCCGGCGCGTTCCACGAGCCCTTGCACAAACACACCTTTGCACAACCAAACCCTCTCGCCCCCCCGCCGTGCACAGCCCCGCACCTTTGCACTTTGCACGGCGGGGGGACACACGCGTGGGCGGGGACGCACGGGGGTCCCGCAGCCTGCGCCCCCCGCGTTCCCGGCGCTGCCCGTGTTTGCTCTGGCCGGGCCATGAGGGGCTGAGTCAGAGCTGGGGGGGCGGTACCCGCGGCGCTTGGGGGGCCCATCCCGGCCCCTTTTCCCTGGGAAATCTGGGGCTCTGTCCCCGTCTCCTGTCCCGGCGTCCCCTTGGTCACCCCCGCCCCATTCTGCCCCATTCTGCCCCATTCCCGCTCTGTTCCTCACCCATTTTGCCCCGTTCCCGCCCCGTTTTGCCCCGTTTCCGCCCCATTTTGCGCCGTTTTGCCCCGTTGGCGCCCCGTTTTGCCCCATTTTGCCCCGTTCCCGCCCCAGGCTCCGCTCCCGCCGCGGGGTTTGTCCCTCTGCCAAAGCTGCGCCATTTCGGCTCCTTTGAGGGTGACACCGCGGGGGGGACGGGACGAGCGGGGACGAGGAAATGGAGGCGCCGGAGCTGCCGAGCGGGGGGTCCCGCGGTTCCGACCCCCCAGGGCCACCACCCACCCCCATGTCCCTCGGGTGGTGGGGGCACCCCGGGGACACCCCGGGGACACCCCGTCCCCCCAGGGCTCCAGTCCCGCTGCGTTCCTAAGCGATGGAGCTGCGGCCGGACCCGCCGCCCTCCCCCCGGGGAAGTGGGGGGCACTGGGGGCCTGTACCCCGGGGTGACCGGCGTGGGGGATTCATGGCATGACCATCCACCCGTGGGCTGAGTGGATTCGGGGTTCCCTCAGGGCGGCTTTTTGGGGGTGGCGGGGACGTTCCTTTGCCCCCTCCCTGTGCCGTTTGTCCCCCGGGAAGGGGACGAAGCAGAGCGGGGCTCGGCCTCTGGTCCAGGGGTCCAGGACTGAGCTTGTCCTGCCGGCTCGGGGGGGTCGGGGGGGTCGGGGGGTCCCGCCGGGACCTGGCGCCCACCCCCCCCGCCCCGGTGTCTCCGTGGGGACGGAGGTATTTGTCTGGAATGCAAATTCCTGCGTGATAAGAGGAGCCGGGCGGGATGGAGCGACCTCCGGGGGGGCAGAGATTCCGGGGGGGGATGGAGCGATCTCCCGGGCTGTGGAGGTCCCGGGGGGGCGGGATAACCTCCCAGCTCCCCCCCCGGGCCGCGGCCGCTTTCAGCCCCCGGGGGTGGGGGGGGAGGCAAATCCCGTCCCCTCTCACACGTCCCAGCTTTGGGGGCCTTTGAGACCCCCCCGTGCAAAGGTGGGGGCTCGGGAGGGTCCCACCCCCGCGTGCTTCAACAAGGGGGCGCTGATCCAAGCGCTGGACTGGGGGGGGCTGGGGATTCAGGAGGGGGGGTGGGTCTGTCCCAGGGGGGAGGGGTGGATGGAGGAACAGAGGGACAGACGGATGGATGGAGGGATGGAGGGATGAACAGACCTCCCTGGGGAGACGGGGGCTGGATGAGGAGGGGTCTCCGTGGGTTTATCCCACATTCCCGGTCACCCCCTGAGCCACAACCGCCCCAAGACCCAATAAACCCAACCGAGCCCCAAACGGCACCCATGGGTGCGGGTGCCTGGTGCGGTCCGGCCCAGCGTCTATTTTGGTGGTTTTCCCGTTTTGCGGGCAGGATTCGTGCGGCGGGGCAGCGGGACGGACGCGGGGATGGATCGGGATGTGGGTTGGAACAGGGGATCTGGGACACGGGTTGGGGACAACGCGGGGGTACAGGGGCTTGGGAATGCAGGTCTGGGTTGTAGATTTGGGACATGGGCTTGGGGACACAGACTTGGAATGTAGGTTGGGGACATGGGGCTGGGGATATAAACTGGGGACACGCCTTGGGGACAGGGGCTGGGGACACGCCCTGGGGGCTCAGGGTGCCAATGGGGCACCAGACACCGGCTTTTGGGGTGAGCACCCCCGCCTCCCCTAGCCCCCGTTCTCCTCCTCTCTGTCCCCATCGCCTGCGGGACCACCCGGGGGCCGCGATCCAGCCCCGGCCCGACGGGTCCCGGTACATCCCGGCGGATCCCGGCACACCCCGGCGGATCCCGGTACATCCCAGTGGATCCCGGTACATCCCAGTGGATCCCGGTACATCCCGGCGCATCCCGGCGGGTCCCCCGAGGGGGTTAAAGCGCAGCAGCAGGTGCCGCTTCCCGGGGCTACCCCGGCCCCCGCGCCGGTCCCTCCCCCCGCTCGGGGATATAAACCGGGGCCGCTCACCCCGCCCCGCCCGGCCCCCCCAACCCGTCCTGCCGGTCGGGCCGCCGCCTCCAGCCCGGCTGCGCCAACCCCAGCGCTGCCGCCCCAGCCCGCCGCCGCCCCGCACCCGCCCGCGCTGCGGGCCCTGCTCTGCCGGCCCTGCCGCTCCTGCCAACCACCCTCCTGCTCCTGCCGCGCCAGCCCCAGCGCGGCCGACCCACCGCGACCTGCTCGCAAACCTTCTGCAAACCCTTTTGCAACCCTCTCGCAACCTCCTCGCTCAGCTCGCGACCTCCGCGCAGCTTTCCTGCTCATTTTCCAACCTTCTTGCCCATTTCCAGCTTCCTTCCCCGTTTGAAAACTTCCTTCCTCGTTCTCCAACCTTCTTCCCCACTTTCCAACCTTCTTCCCCACTTTAAAACTTCCTTTCCCCATTTTCCAACTTCTTTTCCCGTTTTCCAGCCTCCTTCCCCATTTTCCACCCTCCTTTTCCATTTGCCGACCTCCTTTCCCACTTCCCGCCCCCTGCCCACCTCCGTCCGCGGCCCGTGGCACCATGTCGGTCACCATCACCAGGAAGAGCGTCCGCAGCAGCGGCTCCGCCGTCCCCGGCCGCTCCTTCAGCTCCCGCTCCTACACGGCGGGCCCGGCCGTGAGGATGAGCGCGGCCTCGGCCTTCGGCGCCTACGGCGGGAGCCGCTTCGGGGCCGGGCTGTACCGGGGTCCCGGGGCTGCACCGGGTGCGGGCGGCGGCATCGCGGCCGTCAGCGTCAACCAGAGCCTGCTGACCCCCCTGAACCTGGAGATCGACCCCAGCATCCAGCGGGTGCGCAAGGAGGAGAAGGAGCAGATCAAGACGCTCAACAACAAGTTCGCCTCCTTCATCGACAAGGTGGGCCGGGCTGGGGCCCCCCGGAGAGCGCTGGGACCCCCCGGGGACCTCCGGAGCCCCTTGGGGACATTCAGGCCCCTCTGGACACACCCTGAGCTCCTTTGGGGACATTGAGAGCCCCTCGGGGACCTTCGGACCCCTCCAGGGACCTCCCAACCCCCTTGGGGACATTGAGACCCCCTTGGGGACACTGAGCCCCCCTCAGGGACCTCCTGGACCCCTCAAGTACATCCTGACCCCCTTGGGAACATTGAGACCCGCTTGGGGACACTGAGACCCTCTCAGGGACCTCCTGAGCCCCTCAGGGACCTCCCAGATGCTTCCGGAACATCCTGAGCCCCTCGGGGACATTGTGACCCCTTGGAGAAGGACCCCTCAGCCCTGTCCCCTGATTGGTCTTGCTCCCAGCACCCCAGATTTGCACCCAGGACCCCAAATTTGCACCCAGGAACCCTCAGTCTGTCTGCCCTTGCAAAGCAGCACCCAGCACCCCAGCTTTGTACCCAGGACCCCCAGCCTTGTACCCAGATTTGCCCCCAGGACCCCGGATTTGCCCCCTCTCTGTGCCCCCATTCCCAGGACAGAAGCCCGGGCCGTGTGTGTTGGGGTGACACGACCCCCTTTCCTCCCCCCACCCCAGGTGCGGTTCCTGGAGCAGCAGAACAAGATGCTGGAGACCAAGTGGAGCCTCCTGCAGAGCCAGCAGCCCCCCCGCAGCAACATGGGGGTGCTGTTCGAGGGCTACATCGCCAGCCTGCGGCGGCAGCTGGACGGGCTGGGCCAGGAGCGCCTGCGCCTGGAGGCCGAGCTGGGCAGCATGGAGGGGCTGGTGGAGGAGTTCAAGAACAAGTCAGTCCTGGCGCCGGCCGGGGGCTCCGTGTCCCCGGGGGCTCCGTGTCCCCAGAGGGCGGGGGCGCTGGGCTGGGGATGGACGGTCCTCTTTGGGTGTTGTTGGGCTGGCTTTGGGCAGGGATGGTGTCTGCCACTGCGAGGGGGGTGCTGTGTCCCCACATCCCATATCCCCCATGTCCCCGCATCCCTGTGTCCCCACATCCCTGTGTCACCATGTCCCTGTGTCCTCGTGTCACCATATTCCCCATGTCCCCACATCCCTGTGTCCCCCATGACCCTGTATCCCCATGTCCCCATGACCCTGCCATTCCTGTGTCCCCGTGTCTCCCATGTCCCCATGTCCGCCCTGCCCGGCTCCAGGCCCCGTCTCTTCCCCCAGGTACGAAGAAGAGATCAACCACCGCACCGAGAAGGAAAATGAGTTTGTCCTGCTCAAAAAGGTGAGTTGGGGGGCCCAGCTGTGGGGGGGGGCGATGGCCCGGGGGGTGACGAGCGCCGTGCTTCCCCAGGACGTGGACGAAGCGTACATGAGCAAGGTGGAGCTGGAGTCGCGCCTGGAGAGCCTGACGGACGAGATCAGCTTCCTGAGGCAGCTCTACGAGGAGGTTGGGGGTCCGGCCGCTGGGGGGGGGGCCGCGCGCGCCGAGCCGCCCTGACCCCCCCGTGGTGCCGCAGGAGCTGCGGGTGCTGCAGTCGCACGTCTCCGACACCTCGGTGGTGCTGAGCATGGACAACAGCCGCAGCCTGGACATGGACGGGATCATCGCCGAGGTGAAGGCGCAGTACGAGGACATCGCCAACCGCAGCCGCGCCGAGGCCGAGAGCATGTACCAGATCAAGGTGCGGCGGGCGGCGCCCCCGGCCCTCCCCCCGCGGCTGCAGCCCGGAGCCCCCTCCCTGCCCCCGGGCGCAGGAGCGGCCGCACCCCCGAGCGCCCGCCGAGCCGGCCCCGAGCGCCCCCCCGCGGGCTCGTCCCGCCGCTTCGCTCCCCAGCTTTGGGGTGCCAGGGGTGGGACCGCAGCCCCATCTCCGTGGGGTCCCCGGGGCAGCAGGGGGTGGGACCGCAGCCCCATCTCCGTGGGGTCCCCGGGGCAGCGGGGGGTGGGACCGCAGCCCCATCTCCGTGGTGCCCCCGCAGTACGAGGAGCTGAAGAGCACGGCGGGGAAGCACGGGGACGACCTGCGCAATACCCGCAGCGAGATCAACGAGCTCAACAGGCTGATCCAGCGCATCCAGGCGGAGATCGAGGCGCTGAAAAACCAGGTCTGGGAACAGCCCCCCCCAGCCCGGGGGTGAAAGTGGGGGGACGCTGCCCCTCCCCCGCTGCCGCCACCCCCACGGCCCCACAGACTCCCTGGGACCCCACGGACCCCCCTTGGCAGCCCCAGATTGGAGGAGAGATCAGCATCCTGGGGGCAAGGGATGGTGGGACATGGGGGATGCTGGGGAGCACAGGGGATGCTGGGGTGGGGTGAGGGATAGTGGGATGTGGCGGATCCTGGGGGGGCACATGGGATACAGGGACATGGGATTCTTAGGGGCAAGGGGTGCTGGGGGCACTGGGCGGTTTCGTGGGGGCCAAGGGACGCTGCAGCACAAAGGATGCTGGAGCGCCGGGGATGCTGCAGCACGAGGGACCCCCAGCCTGTTCTCCATCTCCCCCTGTGGTGACAGCGAGCCAGCCTGGAGACGGCCATCGCGGAGGCCGAGGAGCGCGGGGAGCTGGCGCTGAAGGACGCGCGGGGGAAGCTGGCGGAGCTGGAGGCCGCGCTGCAGCAGGCCAAGGCCGACATGGCCCGGCAGCTGCGCGAGTACCAGGAGCTCATGAATGTCAAGCTGGCCCTGGACATCGAGATCGCGACCTACAGGAAGCTGCTGGAGGGCGAGGAGAGCAGGTGGGGCGCCTGGAGGGGGTGACACCGTGGGACCCGCGTCCCGTATCCCATATCCCGTACCTGGCATCCCGGGCACGTCCTTTATTCCACATTCCGCATCTCCACCCTGGGTACCCGCAGCTCAAGGCTGCGAACCCCACATCCCTCTGCCACTGCCTCCCCACACGGCCTTGGGCATGTCCCTGTCAGGTTTTGATTGCAGGTGACAATAGAACCATGGCAGATGTATAGGTAACCCCCTTTTCCCTTCAGCCCCTCCCTCTCCCCCTTCCCACCAAGGACAGGCGATCAGGGGCAAAGGAGGACAGAGAGGAGAGAGCTGGAAGAGTTAAAAATGTTTTACTAATGCTACTGATAAAGTAGAGAAAACAATGCAAAATACACAAAACCAATCTGGAAAGTCCCGGCAGCTGCAGAGCAGGCACCCAGAGTCCCGGACTGGACTCTGCAGCCAAGCGGAGCTGGATCCAGTCTGTCACTGGCCTCAGTTCGCAGGGACGACTCGCCAGGTCCTCTCCTAATGTTGCCACAGGGAAACGGGGCGAGATCCTCGTGATCTCCCGGTTCTGTATGAAGTGTCACATGAACGGGATGGAGTACTCAGCTGGTCACTTTCAGTTCGCTGCTGTTGCCCCCTCATGGGATGCGCGTCCATCCCCATCAGCGACCCCGCATCCCATGGCTGCCACCACCCTCACGCGTGTGTGACGCTCAGGAGGGCGCGGTTGGTGAGGAGCGATCAGCTGGCAGGGAAACCACTGGAACTTGGTTTTAACAGAACCTGGACAGGCCCCCGACCCCCACCCAGCGCTCAGGGCGCGCTGTCATCCTCCCCAGGACCCGCAGCTCCAGGCCGCAGCCACAACCCTGAGGACCTCGTGTCCCTCTGCCACTGCCTCCCCGCGTGCCCTTGGTCATGTTCCTTAACCCCCAATCAATATTTGGTGCATGATGTTGTCCACACCCACCCCAAAACGTCTCTGTCCTGGCAGGCTGGAGTCGGGCATGCAGAATCTGAGCATCCACACCAAGACGACGGGGTACTCGGGTAAGGCGGGAGGGTGGGAGCAGGGCCCCCCCTTGGGTGCCACCGCTGGGTGCCACCGCGCTCACGGCCGGTCCCTCTCCCGCAGCTGCCGGCTTCGGCGCGGGGTTTGGGGGGGGCTTTGGCTCCTCCTTTTCCAGCTCTGGCTACGCCGTGTCCCCCCCCGCCCCGGAGAGCTCGTCCCTCACCAAGTCCCGCGCCATCGTCATCAAGAAGATCGAGACCCGCGACGGCAAACTGGTGTCCGAGTCCTCCGACATCCTGGCCAGCTGAGCCCCCCAGGGGACCCCCCGCACCAGCCCCAGGGCGACCTGAGCCAGTGCCCCTGCGGCCCCCACCAAGGGCTGCCCCCCCGCTTTGTCCCCAACACCCCCCCATTGTCCCCAGCCCTGCTCTGTCCGTCCTGGCCCTCCCGCGTGCTGGGGGTGTGAAATGGGGGGGCCCGGCCCCACCCCGGGGGCTCCGCTGCTGGAATAAAACCTCGGAACTCGGGAGTCTTTTGGTGCCCGGAGCTGCTGCCCTCGGGGCGGGGGGGCCCGGGGCCGTGTCCAGCAGGACCGGTCCTTGCTAATTACAGCGCTCATTAGCGCTGCCCGTGACGAGGGCGCGGTTGGTCGCATTCAAAATCCAACCGGCCAAATCCTGCGGTATTTTCCCCCAAACTGAGGGTCCCGTGGCACCCAGGTGACGGCCCCCGGCGCGGCACGGCCGCCCCCCCACGGGGACTCCCGGGGGGCTCAGCGGGGGTCGAGCCCCCGGGGTGCTGCCGCTACACCCCGAAAAGCCGCGGGATCCCCTCGTGGGGTTCGCTGTGCCAAAAGTGAGACCCCGAAGCACCCAGGGAGGCGAGGCCCCCCCCGGGTGCCCACCCACGCCCCCCCGTTCCTCACCGGTGTGCGGTCACGGGGGGGACTGACGCAGCCCAGTTTGGGGGTCCCGGCCCCCCCGCGCAGGGAACAGCCGGGGTGGGCGTGTTTGATGAGGTTTTCCACCCCGCCCTTGCGGGGACAGGACAGGGGACAGGACCGGGGCCACCGCGGCTGCCGGTGGCAGAGACGGGCAGGAGGGGGCTCAGGGCCGTGTCGGGGCGGGGGCAGGGACAGCGGCCGCGAGCCGGCGCCTGGCACGCGGGACTTTGACCGCCCGTTAATAATTAGCAAATTAGCAGCAGCTGCTCGCCGGGCGGGACGGATTCTGCTCACCTGGGATGTGCTGGGGGGTTTGGGGGTTCGGGGTGTGGGGCTCAGCACCCCCCGGCACCTCCGGTGACCCCTCAGCGGCGGGGGGGCTGCGCTGTGGGGCCGGGGGCTCCCAGGGCGTTGGGGTGCTCCCGGAATTGGGGTGTAACCTCCCGCTGCCATTCCCGGGCCGGAGGTGACACCTGCCGTCTGCAATTACCACCTGCAGCTAATTAACGTGCTCCGGGGGGTCACGTCCCCCTCTCCCCGCGCATGCGCGGCGCCCCGCCCTGCCAGTTGGCACCCCAGGGGCTTGCGGGGACCCCTCAATATTTGGTAGGATGCGAAGGGGCGCCCGGCGGCGTTGGAGCCCCTGATTGCCCCATTCCCGGGGTGTCCCAAGCGTCTGGGGGGCCCTTGGGCCAAAGCGCGGCCGGTACCGGGTCGGGGGGGCGGTTTAGGGGCCCCCAGGCACTTCGCTCCCCCGGCGCTGGTTTCGGGGTTCGCCGGCCGCTGGGGGGCGGCAGAGGAGCGGGGACCAGCGCGTGCCCAAGGGTGGCAGCATCATCCCCTTCCCCAGGGGGGGGCGCCCCGAGCCCGGCACCCGTGGGTGCTGCCGGGGCCGATCCCGCGGGCAGGGCGGGGGGGGCAGGTTTTGGGCGGCACTTTGTTGCAGGCGGGGTTGTGGTGACACCCCTGGTTTCAGTGTCACCCCACCCTGCCGCGACTGGGGACGCTGGGGGGGACACACAGCGCGGGGGTCCCTGCGTCACCCCGCGGCTTTGTGGGACCCAGGGGCACCGGGGGCTGAAACCCCCTGTCCCCGCTAGAAAAGGTGTCGCCCTGGGTGGGGAAACAGGCGCGGGGGTGCAGCTTGAGGACCCCCAGGCTGGATTGAACCCCGTAAACCGCCCGGGGGGGCAGGGCGGGCCGGGACCCCACCCGGATCGTCCCGCGGGTGGGGCCGTGACTCACCGGACCCACGTGCGGGGGCTCCCACGTGTTTCTCGGGTACCCCCGGGGCTGGGGGCTGTCCCTGCTCCTTTTGGGGTGCCCGAGGTCACGGGGGGGGGGAGCCGGGAAGGTTCACCCGGACGCCTGGGTTCCTCTGGGGCTGCGGGGTCTTTTGTGCTCCCCCCAAACTTTCCTGCCAGCGATGGGACCCGAACCCCCATTTCTGACCCCGCAGGACCCTCCGAGCCCCTTTCCCGCCCCAATGCACCACCAGAACAAGCCCCTTCACCCCAAAGCTACCGTCTCGCGGCCCCCCCGGCCACCAGCGTTCCGGGGTCCCCTTTGGATGTGATGCTGTGGGGGGCGGTGGGAGGAGCAGCCCCGCGGGGGGACACCCCGAGGCGGGAGGCGGGGGGCACAGGGTCCCTGCGCCACGGGGGGGCTGGTCCCGCGGGCCCGGGCGCGGCTCGGGGCGCAGCGGCAGGACCGGGCTTGCCGGAGCTCAGCTCTGTAATTAGCGCCGGGCCGGGATCCGCCCGAGCTCAGCGCCGGGTTTTCACACGCACACCCTGCGCCCCGCCCGCGGGGCTGCCCCCCGCACCCCCTGACCCCGCACCCCCCGAGCCCCGCACCCCCCGAAGCTTTTCCATTTCCCCCCAAAAACCCGCCCCGTTCCGGTGTCCCCGTTCCCCCCGGTGCAGACGGGGAACAACTGGTGCCGGGTGTCCAGCAGCTGTTTGTCCCCGCAGGACGGTTGTTGGTGGGGCCCTGCCTGGGCTGCTAAGAGGCTGCGGGACCCCGGGGTCAATTGCCCCTGTTGGGGTAAATCCCGTCCCCACCTCCCTGCGAGCGGCTCCTTGTCTCCCCATGGGTCCCTGCTCCTCATCCAAGTTATCCCCAATATTCACGTCGTGGGGGCCCCGTCCCTGGTTTTCCCACCGGAGGGGGATGCTCGGGCAGTGTCCGCACCCAGGGGTGATGGGGACAGTGGGTGACCCTGGGGGTGCCGGGGGCAGCTGGTGACACCGCGGGTGCCGGGGGCAGCGGTGATCCCGGGGAGGTGATGGAGACAGCGGGTGACCCCATGGGTGATGGAGACAGCGGGTGACCCCAGGGGTGCCGGGGACAGAGGGTGACCCTGCGGGTGCTGGGGACAGCAGGTGACTCCAGGGATGATGGGGGCAGCGGTGACCCCGGGGATGATGGAGACAGCAGGTGACCCCGTGGGTGATGGGGACAGCGGTGACCCCGGGGATGATGGGGGCAGCGGTGACCCCAGGGATGATGGGGACAGCGCATGGCGATGGGCAGCAGGTGACCCCAGGGATGATGGGGACAGCGCACGGCGATGGGCAGCGGGTGACCCCGGGGATGATGGGGACAGCGCACGGCGATGGGCAGCGGGCTGGGGCCGGTTCCCAGGCCGCGCTCTGAGCCGTCGGGGCCGTCGCGCGGCGGTGCCGCCCCGTCTTCCGCAACTCCCGCTTTGATCTCGGGACCCACCTTGTTCCTTCTGCTTCCCTGGCTTTCCCAGCCCTGCAATTTGCCGGTCGGTAATCGCTGGCTGAGCGGCCTCCAGTGCCTTCGCTCTTCGGCGCTGCGGGGCTTTCCCGGTTGAACACGGTCCCGCCGCCGCTTTGGGGTGAAACCAGGTGCATTTGGGTTCTGTGTTGCCCTGGTTGTGGCTGCGGGGGCTGCAGCTCGGACGCCGCTGGTTTGGTCCCCCATGGGGATGCAGGGGGTGCCTATGGGTGTGGACAGGATGAGACACAACGGCCTCAGGTTGTGCCAGGGGAGGCTGAGGGTGGAAATTTGGGGTGAGTTGTTCCCCAAAGGGCACTGAACAGGCTGCCCAGGGCAGGGCTGGGGTCACCGCCCCTGGGGGGTGAACAGACGAGGGTCTTGGGGACAGGGTCAGTGCGGGGGGGTTGTGGTTGGACTGGAAACACTTGAGGGTCTTTTCCAGCCACAATGAGTCTTTGCCACTTGGCCACCGTCCCAGGGCGGGGGTGCTGGGGGCCACCCCGGATCCTCGGCTCCGCTCCGGGTGTGTTAATGGTCCCAGTGAGCACCGGGGCGCCCGAGGGGCGGGCGGTGACACCCCGGGAGCCCAGAGAGCCCTGGGTGAACCATCCCTGGGACACGACGCGCTCTGGGCAACCGGAGCTGGTGGTGGTGTCCCTGCTCGTGGGACACGTCACCTCGGAAGGTCCCTCCAGCCCACCCCGTTCCGTGATCCCGTGCTGGTCCCGGGGTGGGTTTGGGAAGCGCCCCCCGCCCAGCCGGGTTCCCCCGTGTTGGAGCTCAGCGCCGTTCCTGAGGCTCCCCGGGCGGCTCCCCGGGCTCCAGCCGGTTCATCCTCTTCCTCGGCGGCTCCGCCGGTCGCATGAGGTTGGGAGCCGCAGCCGCCCCCTCCCCCCGGCCAGAGCCACTGGAGCCG
Organism: Streptopelia decaocto; assembly: GCF_964273445.1. Taxonomy (NCBI): domain Eukaryota; kingdom Metazoa; phylum Chordata; class Aves; order Columbiformes; family Columbidae; genus Streptopelia; species Streptopelia decaocto. The sequence goes on from NC_138682.1 coordinate 321,559, forward strand.
CTTCCCTCCCGCTGTCCCCACCGCGTCCCCACCCGCTCATCCCAGGGCCACGCGTGGGACGTTTCCCGGTGGGACCGTGTGCAGGACCCTTGTTCCCAAGGGGAAAGATGCTCATCCCAGGGCCACGTGTGGGGCGTTTCCCGGTGGGACCACATGCAGGACGCTCGTTCCCAAGGGGAAAGATGATCCCCCCATTCCTTGCAACGCAACCCCCGTGGGCTGAGAGCCCTGTGGATCAGGCGCCCAGGGGTGCCCGGAGGAATCACCCTTGAACCCCGAGGGATGCAGCGAAATCCGTGTGTTTGCAGAAGATAAAGAAAAAGCAAAAGCGAGAGGTGAACGGGTTTGGGGCTGAAACCGGTTCCCCAAACCTGTCCCGCAAGTGTCTCCAGCGAAAGGGGTAATGACAGCCTTGGCTGCTGTTGTCACGGCTCCGCTGCAGCTTGTGGTTTGGGGGGAAGTTTTAGGGCATTTCAGTTTCTTTACTGGCGGGATGAACGGGCTCCTGGGTCGGACGGCACCTTCACACACCTCTGCTCGTTACAATAGAAATTAAAAGCAGTTAAGAAATTAAGCCGTGTTTCTTGTCAAACAATGGGGCTGCTGATGAGTGAACGCGGCTTCGCCGAGCGCCACGCGCTGGGGGGTTGGGGCTGGAGACCCCGCGAGGATGAGGAGGGAAGGTCCCTGATGAGGGTGATTGAGCCCCCTGAGCTGCGGCCAAGGGTGTGAAACACGGGAACATCAAGATACTCCAGTTCTGCACCCCCGTGTCCCTCCAGCTCAATGCGCCAGCCAGTGCTCTAAAATGGCTTTAAAATCTTCTTAAAACTGTCCCCGGGTCCCCTTTATTGACATGGAGCCGGTTTTATAGCCCTGGTTGGGCTCGCGCTCTCTGGTTGTGAGAGAGGTCTGGACCACGCAGGCGAAGCCTCGGCTGGTCGGGGTGAACCCGGGTGCGCCGGCTGTGCCGGGAGCCGCGTTTCGTTGGAGTTCGTGAACCGAGCGCCGCAGGACGAGCGGGCGGCTGCTCCGGGTGTCCCCGCGGGCACCATGAGCCGCGTCATCGCCGCATCATCGCCACGGGACGCTCGGGCCCGCGATGACCTGGCAGCTGCAGCTAAAGAAATGCGATTTGGGGCCAACAATGGCTTTGTTTCCCCGAGCTCTCGAGGGAGTGCTGGGAGGAGGTCCCGGCGGTGGCACGGGGAAGAGGGCGTCCTTCCAAGCCCGGAACAATGAAGAGAAGCAGAAAAAACAGAGGTGTCTCCACTCCCCTGACATGCGGCCAACACCTTGAGCGCATAAAAAGGGGGACCCGGGCACGGCACCCGCAGGACTCACCTCCTCTCCCTCCCAACCGCCGCTCGGCTCTTCTCTCCACGCCGCTCGACTCCCGGGCCCATCGCCATGTCTCGCCAGTCCTGTGCGCTCGGCAGGGGCTTCAGCTCCAGCTCCGCTTGCTTCGGGGGCAAGAACAGGGTCACGTTCGGCTCCGTGTCCCGCGGATCCTGCAGAGGACCTGGCGGCGCCGGCGGCTTCAGCAGCAGGAGCCTCTATTGCCTGGGAGGGAGCAAGAGCACCTCTCTGGGCGGCTTCGGGGGCAGCGCTGGTGTCTGCAGAGCTTTCGGGGCGGGCGGCCAGGGAGGCTTTGGCCACGGCGCTGGGACAGGGTTCGGCGGGGGTTTCGGGGGCTTTGGTGGCGGATTTGACGGTGGGATGGGAGGCCAGGGCTTCCCCGCCTGCCCGCCGGGCGGCATCCGGGAGGTGACCATCAACCAGAGCCTGCTGACCCCCCTCAACCTGGGCATCGACCCCGACATCCAGAAGGTGCGAACACAAGAGCGGGAGGAGATGAAGCAGCTCAACAACAAGTTCGCCTCCTTCATCGACAAGGTGAGAATGACCTGGGCGTGGAGGCTCGAGCTCCCTGTGGCTCGGGCTGGTTGTGATCACCATCAGATACTCACCCAATAGCACCCAGAGAGCCAAAGTTGCCCAAAATGGCCCCAAGAGAGGTGGTGGCTGGAGAAGTGACTTCCCCAGGGTTCCTGAGAAGCCCAGGAAGGGGTCTCTGGTTCCTCGGCCCGCGGCGCTGGCGCTGGTCAGTGGGACCTCCGTGCAGACCCCAGAGGAACCTGCGCTGGACTGTGTGTGTGGGTCGAGGCCTCGGGGCGGTTCGTGCTGTTTTGAAAGAGAAAACCCTGAAGTGCTGAAATTCGCTGTTTCTCCCGCTCGGAGGCCGTGGGTGGGAGAGAGACGGTGCCCCAGCCCTGCCCCCCGTCCTCGGGCCGCGGTCCCACCCGCGGGACCTGCAGAGGGGAACGGGCAGGACGGTGAAACCCACCAAGTGGGAAAAACTATGGCAAAAAATCCACAAAAAAGTCCCTTTGGGAGGACCTGACTCTTTCCCCCTGCCACGGTCCAGGTCCGGTTCCTGGAGCAGCAGAACCGCGTCCTGGAGACCAAGTGGAAGCTGCTGCAGGAGCAGGGGGGCCCGGGGACCGGCGGCCGGGGCCTGGAGCCCGTGTTCGAGGCGTTCCTGGCGCGGCTCAGGAAGCAGCTGGACGCGCTGGCCACCGAGAAGCAGCAGCTGCAGGCGGAGCTCAAGGGCTTCCAGGACATGCTGGAGGACTTCAAGACCAGGTACGAGGCTAAAACTCGCTTGGAACAGCCGGGGAAGTCAAGGAACCACGAGACTTGGCAACATCGCCTTTGTTTCAATGAGTAGAAAACGTAAAATGTTTTGGGGAAGTTTTTATTACCTGAGTTTTCCAGGTTTTTGTCAATATGTGTTGCTGGCAGAGTTACGATTGTCACTACAGCAGATCCTCATCTTCCTCACTTGGGAATCCATGACATTATGACTTAATGAACTAATGAGATCAGTTGCTAAACCCTGCTATAATTTCCTCATGGATTTCCGCACGGGTTCCCTCCTCAAGGCAGGGAATATATCCCTTCTCAATACATTCCTCAATGTCCCTCAAGACCTGAAGCTCTGGGCTTTCTTTGAAAGATGATGTGGGGCAGAAAGAAACCAGATTATTCTCCTGCCATAGTTTATTGGTTTGTTTGGTGAGAACTGGGCCTGTTCCCATCGGCGCAGGAGCCGCAGAGCTGCTTCCTCCGGGCTCGCGAGGAACGGTGGGACGGGTCTGGAGCTCAGCAGGATCAGCCCCCGCGCTTGTTCTGCTGAGGCTCAGAGCAGATGTGGCGCTGGAGACCCCAAAGCACTCGTTCTGCTGAGGCTCAGAGCAGATGTGGCGCTGGAGACCCCCCAGTGCTTGTTCTGCTGAGGCTCAGAGCAGATGTGGCGCTGGAGACCCCCCTGCTCGCCCACCCCAGGAGCAGGTGGATGTGGCCCGCAGGAGGACCCGGGTCCGTGGGTCTCACAGGAGGGGCCGGGGCGGCCGCGGCACCTGGAGGGCTCAGGCGGGTCCGGGTTCCTCGGGTGGCGGCGCAGGAGCCAGGACTCGCCCACAGAGGCCAAGTGCCGGCGCTTGTCCATAAATCTCCCTTGTGGCAGCTCTATTTCTGCCACCCTCATTAGTCTTGGGGCCAACAGCGCCGAGTTGCCAGCAGCGGCCGGTGCCAAAACAAGCAGATTCAATCTGCTCTTTATAATCAACAGGTACGAAGAGGAAATAAACAAGAGGACAGCTGCTGAGAACGATTTCGTGCTCCTCAAGAAGGTAAAGTCCCGTTTCGTTTTATGAACACAAGACACATCTTGGCTCAGAGGGTGTTTTGCTTCCACCAGCGCGGCCTCGCCAGCGCCGGGTGTGAACGAGGATGCCCCGGTGCGTCGGGGCAGCCGGGGCTCCCAGTTCGGGGTTGGATGAAGCGGTGCAGGAGCTCTCAGCGCCCGTTTCTCCCGCAGGACGTGGACGGAGCCTACATGACCAAGGTGGATCTTCAGGCTAAACTGGATTCTCTGGCGGACGAGATGAGCTTCCTGCAGGGCGTCTACGAGATGGTGAGCGCTGCGGCCGCCCCGCGGCGGGGACGCGGGGGAGAGGGGTTGCGGTGCTGCCAGAAACGGCGGCGGGGACGCGGGGGAGAGGGGCTGCGGTGCTGCCAGAAACGGCGGCGGGGACGCGGGGGAGAGGGGTTGCGGTGCTGCCAGAAACGGCGGCGGGGACGCGGGGGAGAGGGGTTGCGGTGCTGCCAGAAATGGCGGCAGGGACGCGGGGGAGAGGGGTTGCGGTGCCGCTGGAAAGCGGCGCTAAATCCAGACGTGGCGGGAATTCCAGGAGCTGAGTCAGATGCAGAAGACCGTCTCCGACACCTCGGTGGTGCTGTCCATGGACAACAACCGCAACCTGGACCTGGACAGCATCATCGCCGAGGTGAAGGCGCAGTACGAGGAGATCGCCAACCGCAGCCGTGCTGAGGCTGAGTGCTGGTACCGCTCCAAGGTGGGTGCTCCACACCTCGGTTTGACACGGGTGGTTGGGGAGGTGGACGAGTAACTGGTGGCAGCTCAGATCACGGTGGGCCTGACGTTCTCCTCCCACCTCTGGCCACCAGTACGAAGAGCTGCAGGTCACCGCGGGCAAGCACGGAGACAAACTCAGGGACACGAAGACCGAGATCTCCGAGATCAACCGCATGATCCAGAGGATACGGGCTGAGATCGACAGCGTGAAGAAACAGGTAGGGGCTGAGGTTTCTTTTGAGAAATGGGCGTGAGCTCTTGGTAAAGCCCTTCAGAGCCTCCTGAAAAGCAAATAAGCTGCTAACAATCATCGTAAGCAGGACGGAACGTGTTGTAGTTGTGGAGAGCTGAGCCCGGGCGATCTGGGACCGTGGGCTCACGTCCGAGCGGTGGCCCCGGCCCCTCTCACCACACGCACATCTCGTTCTCCAGTGTGAGACCCTGCAGAGCTCCATCGCCGACGCCGAGCAGCGCGGGGAGCTGGCGCTCAAGGACGCCAGGGCCAAGCTGGCCGAGCTGGAGGCGGCCATGCAGAAGGCCAAGACGGACATGGCGCAGCAGCTGCGCGAGTACCAGGAGCTCATGAACGTCAAGCTGGCCCTGGACGTTGAGATCGCGACCTACAGGAAGCTGCTGGAAGGAGAGGAGTGCAGGTGGGTGAGGATGCAGCGAGAGCTTGGCCGTGTCCTGCTGAGCCAGCGGGGACAGCATGGCACATCACATCTCTATTAAAACGCCCATGGTGTTGCCGTTAGCCATGGACTACAGCCCCATAGCTGCCGTGGTTTACGCCCACGCTCTGATGGACCAAGCCCGGCTTTGTGGAGCTGGACCAGTCCAGCTGCTCTGGCTGGAGCTGACGCTCCATTTCTTTTCCTTGTAGGATGTCCGGAGAGTGCCAGAGCCCCGTGAGCATCTGTAAGTACCATTCCCGCTCCCGGAGGAGCGCGGTGGCTGGGAGGGACAGATGGATGGGCAGATGGATGGATGGATGGACGGATGGATGCATGGATGGATGCTCCCAGGCTTCACGGTGCCATCAGAGGTGACCTCGTGTCCTTCTCCGCAGCTGTGGTGGGCGGCGGCAGCACGTCCGTGGGCGGTGGGTACGGCAGCGGGATGTGCCTCGGCGGAGGGATGAAGTTCGGCAGCGGCAGAGGCAGCTGCAGCACAGGCGGAGCCGGATTCTGCTACAGCCTTGGAGGGAGCGGGTTGGGTGCCGGGGGGGCAATGGGGCCCGGAGGGGCCGGGTTCTGCTCCGTGGGCGGTGGGTGTAGCTCTGTGGTGGGCGGCTCTGGCTCCACCGTGACGTCCAGCTCCGTCAACCGGAGGGTCTGAGCAAGCGGGACGTCCCCCAGCACCCAAGGGAGAAAGGAAGCAAAGCCCCAATGGCCACCACCCCCTCCTTCCTCACCGAGGTGACAAGAAGCTATTTAATTTAACCGTCCCACATCCTTCAGAAGCCACCAAAAAAGTGCAATTTCAGCAGCTGCCGCCCGAGGTTCTCAGCACAGTCTGAGCTCCTCGCTGCCCAACGCTTGGCTCCGGAGCCGCTGGCACCAGGCGCGGGGCCGCTGGACCTGCGCGGCCACCGGGGGTCCCAACCGCGGCCGGGGGAACGGGCCGAGGCCCAAGGGGAGCGGCACCGCGGGCACGGGGCCGGCGCACATGCTGCCCGGGACTCGGTCCTGCGAACAGCCGGATTGCTCGGGACCTCGCGCCGGGCCCAGCGCCTGGTGCAGTTTCACTGGGTGCTGCTCGCCGGCCGGGGCTCCAGCTCCGCAGCACCGTCCCACTGGTGATGGTCCCAGCTGGAGACGTTTCCCACCCCGCGGTTTGTTTTCCTTTCGCTCTTTCCCAAGCGAGACAGCGGCAGTTTCACCCGCGTCCTTCAGAAGCTGTTGTCGAACGTTTGCTTTGCTCCGAGTTTCCCCTTCCCTGTGATCATGAAACAATTGTGCTTGTTTGCTGAAGCCTTTCTCCTTTGGCGTGTGCCATACCCCAATAAACGCTAGAGGCAGCACGCTTGTGTGGGTTTGCTCTCTGACCAAAGGGTTTCGTGTTGCAACAAGACCTGAAAATGCTGCTGAGATCTGAAAACGCTGCCTGACTTTCTCCTGCCCTTTGAAGTTCGCACCTAAAGGAACGGACGCGAACGCGCGGCCGGGTCTCCCGTCCTCCCCGGGGAGCCGGGGCGGCTCTGCGCTTGGCAGCGGGGAGCGAGGTCTCGCCGGGTTGTGGTTGGGTGGTGAAATTGCCGATGGGATGGTCTGATCCGGCTGAGTCAGCGAAACATGTGGGGTTTTCTGGAGCGGCACCGTGGGAACGGGCAGAGAGGAGGAACGAGGCAGTTGGGTCGAACTCCAACGCTCTTCTCCGTCCTTCTGCGGGGTCTCCCGGGGCGACAGAGGCAGGTGGACCCCGAGCGGGACTTTGGGGCTCAGTCGATGGCAGGACACGGTTCCCTTGCCCTTTCTCTAGGCCTTTCCCTTGCTTGTGTTGGCCAACTTGGGACGTTCCTCATCTCCTCCTCCTCCACCCGTGTCCCCTTGTCCCCCGAGCTGGTCCCGATGCCGCGGTGGCAAAGGCGTCGCCCAGCCCTGGGTGCTTTTGGAGCACCCCCCAAGGGACGGTGCGAAGAGAGAGGGGCGATCATCACCCCTCCAGCTAATTCGGAGCCGATTCCTCAGTGTCCACACGCTGGAGCCAGCCCCGCTGTCTGCACTGGCCAGAGACCCACGGGCTGCTTTTAAAGCACCTCGTAAAGGTAAATGAGACCATGGGAAGAGCAGGATCTCAGCCCCGTCAAGCCCTACCTCCCCACAAGAGCAGAATATTTCTGATGACCTGTACATTTAGAGCCAAAAACACCTCCCGGTGCGGTTTGACCTCTCGCTCAGGAGACTTTGAGTCACATCCATGGTCAACCGCAGACTCGCTGCGCCGTGCGGGTGAGTCACTTCACTTCTCCCGTGCCCGCTCCCTGTTTGTAAATGCTGAAGACACCAGCGCGAGCGGAACGCGGCACGGCTGCCAGCAGGGGCATGTCACCGCGGGGGAGGGGACGCCGGGGCAGGGGGAAAGAGCGTGTGGGGCTGCAAAGGGACCTGGGGAGGGGACACCCGGGCAATGGGGAAAGAGCGTGTGGGGCTGCAAAGGGACCTGGGATGGCGTTGAATGAAATTCCCACAGAATCACCCCGGTCCGGCCGCCTCTGTGTAATTGGCCTCCAGCAAACGGCTCCCGACACCAGGACAGGTGACAGGAGCCAAAAGGCTCCCGGGCGGGTACAGATACTGGAAGGTCAGAGCAAACAGGCACCAGAAAGCCGCCGCCGCTGGTTCCTGTGATCCCACCGGCAACTGGGGGAAAATTCTCCTGGGCTGCACCGAGATGTGACAGAATTTCTGCCTCTTGTCAGGGGAGGGAGAACATTTGACGTGGCCTGAAATAAGTTTCTTTTAATTTTGTGATGATTTCCCCCCATTTTAAAAGCCTCTTCTAAGGTGAAAACAAGTCAGTGGGAGCTGTGTGAATTAAATGCTTTTCTTGGCTTTTTTTGCCCAGAAATCCCTCCTTCCCGTGGCCAAAGCCTCTTCCGAAGCTCAGCACAGGCCGCCTGGCAGTGCTACCGATGGAACGAGATTCCCCCCGAGCACTCAAGGCTTGAGCAGCTTTTCCTGTATTCCTGCCCCACTATTTCCATAGAGCCACAGAACACTTTGGGCCGGAAGGTGATTTTCCTGAATTTAGGGTTTGGGAACGATGATGTTGGAGGTCCCTGCGGTCCAGCGCTGCCTTTGCATCGGAGTGGGTGATGGTGTCGATATCCCGGTTTGGTTTCCCAGGCTTGGCTGGAGTCGCGGCTGTGACTCAGCCCACCGGGAGCGTTACCCGTGGGCGCTGGGCTCTGCAGCCTCCGCCGGCTCAGGCGCCGCCTCCCGGCGCGCCGGGAACCCGAAAACCTTCTGATCATGTTGTCCCACCCACAGAAAGAGGAAAAACCACAACAACCCCCCCAGAATAACGTAAGCAGGTGTTTGGTAACGCGGAGGGCGGCGAGGGAAGGCGTTGTTCAACGTGTGTGCGTTGGTGCGTGTGTGTACGTGGTTGCATCTGTGGCAGCCACAGACCCGCAGCGCCCGCCGGGCTCGATCGATACGGCGGGACGCGTTGGCCGCCGGCTCCGCGGACACGGCGCTGCCAGCTCTTGCGTCTCCCCCGCTCGGGAAGGGCTGTTGGGAAACGGCTCCTGCCTTCGCCCGGGGACCAGACGTTGGTCACGTCCTCGGGCTCTCGGCTGCAGGGACGTGTGTGGTCGGCTCCGCGCCCCCCGGGCCGGGCGGGGTTCGTCACAACTGTGGCGTTTAGGAGACAAAGTCTTGCTGAAGACCAACAAGCCACACGGGACCTTCCCAGCCCACACGTTTACTGTGAATAAACCACGTTGTGCAGCCACCAGCCCCCCGGCCGCCCCATTCCCTTCGGTCCCACAGTGACTGGTGGTTGACATCTGTGTTCCTGAGCTGTTTCCATCCCTGATCCGCTCCCCCGTGTGCCCCCGGACCCGCGGCGGTGCCGGGGACGGTGGGCCGGGCAGGGTGGGCAGGGACACGCGTGTTTGCGGTGGAAATGCCGGTTGGGCTGCGGTTGTGCCACAGCCCAGGTCCTGGGACTTTGGGAACGGGTGTCTGGGCGATACGTGTAGAGGAGCTTAGAGCACCTGAAGACACCAGGAGCTGCCAGTGTGGATTTTCAGGAAACACTTAATTACCCACGTCCCATGGGAACCTCGTACAGGCAGATGCCTCAGTCGTGATAAAGATGGTTGAACCTCAGAGTTTCTGGAGTGGCTTTAAAACGTTGAAAACTAAGGGAAAAAGGAGTTTCTCAATAAAAGAGGAAAGACAGTAATTGCTATTTGATAAGCAGGCTCTGCAAGACAAAAGGATGAGTGCGTGATGGGTCATGGCTTGTTGTTGCGAGTTTAACTCATAAGCTGATCCTTTCTCAATACATCAAACCCGGGGTGTTCTGAGAAGCTTCTGCCTAAAATCTGGTGATGACTTTCAAATCAGCTTAAGAAGGAAAGCGCCCGGTGCGCTCGAGGGAGGGCTCGGCAACCTGCAACCAGAAATACACCAATATCTGCACATGGACACCGGAGAGAGCCAGGCCGGGGAAACACGCGTCTCCGTGGGTCAAAGTTGTGCCCTCTGCTCTCATCTCATGTGTCTGTACAGAAAGAGCCGAGCTAATTGCATTCAAACGGTTACAGGGTTTATTATGTGGGCAGCGCGACTTTGCATGCGTCCTTCTGTCACAGCCGTCCGTCTGTCCGTCTGCTCTTCCCACCTTGGCCCCCGGCTCCTGTGGTGTCCTCTGGGGCCCTTCACATGGTCTCGGAGCCTTTGGAGGAGCCGAAAGGGCTTTCCCAGCTGTGACACTCACAGCGTTTCCTCCCCGGTGCTGGGACTTTGGCACGAAGGCTCCAGGACTCGCATCAGCAGGAGTCTGGTCCAACACTAAATGAGTTTCCAGCGCCAACCGCTGAATCCCGTTTCTGGTGAGGTTTTATTTATCGAAAAGGCACAGAGCCTCATCAAAATGCAATTTGCTGAGCCCCAGCTGTAGATTGAGAAACGACTTCTCGAACCCAAAGGCAATTTTCCATGTAAAAGAAGACCAAGGGTGTAGCGCAGGTGTGTTTTGGGAGTTGTGAAAGCCGTGCTACAACTTGGCATGAGCCGTGGTGCTCGGCTGCCACGGGCTTGCCGTGAAGATCAGAATACAGATAAACGCGGGCAGGGAAACAACCGCAATGGATGAAAGGCAGAACCAGAGAGCAGCCGTACATCCCAGGGAGACTGTTACTGTCCCACAGGAGCGTCAGGGTTCTTAGTCACCGAGCGCTGCCACCAGTTGGGCACAGCTGTATCTGGTTTAATTTTCCCCTGCGTTATAGGGTGTGTTTCTGGGTAGGGTCAATGTTTGGCAAATTGAAGATGAAAATCTGTAAACCACGCCAGGCTGATGAAGACAGGAGCTGTCTCCTCCTCCCGCCCCTGCAGACCCGGCCCACCGCCAGAGCGGATAAAAGGAGCATCCGCTGCCCCGCAGCCAGAGGGACGCGCTCCCATCCGCTCGCACCCGCCTCCCACCACACGGCTCCGCTCGCCCTCCTCGCCGCCCGCCGTCCGGCTCGCTCGGAAGCAGCGGCCATGTCTCGGCAGTCTGTCTGCAGAAGCTTTGGAGGAGGGAGCCGAAGGGGCTACAGCTCTTGCTCAGCCATCGCTGGTGGCTTTGGAGGAGGTGGCGGCCGGAGCAGGAGCAGCTACAGCTCGTTCTCTATGTCCCGGGGATTCGGAGGTGGTGGACGCTGTGGAGGGTTTACCAGCAAGAGTCTCCATAACCTGGGTGGCAGTGCAAGGATTTCCATGGGTGGATGTTATGGCGGTGGAGGATACGGAGGCAGGATGGTTGGCTTTGGTGGAGGCTACGGAGGCGGACTGGGCAGCTTTGGTGGAGGAATGGGCGGCTTTGGAGGAATGGGTGGTGGTGGAGGCATGGGTGGCTTTGGTGGAGGAATGGGTGGTTATGGTGGAGGAATGGGTGGTTACGGTGGAGGAATGGGTGGTTATGGCGGAGGAATGGGCGGCTTCGGTGGCCCAGGCTTTGGTGGCCCCGGTAGAGGTGGCCCTGGAATCCAACCGGTGCAGGTTGACCACACGCTCCTACAGCCGGTCCATGTCGAGATCGACCCCCAGATCCAGCAAGTCAAAAACCAGGAGAAGGAGCAGATCAAGACTCTTAACAACCAATTTGCCTCCTTCATCGACAAGGTGAGAGGGTGGGACTGTGTGTCCTGAGGCTCCAAATAGCGAGGAACCTCCAAGTCCTGCAGAGACGTCCGTTCAGAGCTGAGTGTCAGGAGGCTGAGGAGCTTGAGCAGATTCTTTTATTAAGCTCTGCTGGAGCGGAGATGAGAATCTCTCTGCCATATGAGATCAAAGCCATGTCTTCAGGGCTTCAATCCAGCCTGTTGCACCAGGCTCAACTAATAGGTTGTTCTTGCAAGCAGACTCAACGCCTCCAAACTTCTGCAGGTCTCAGGCACAAGTTTTCCCTTCTCTACCCCTCTATTTCCAAACACCTTCCCCTTCGAGTATTCACTAATATGTTCTTATTTCCTCTTTGTTTTCAAATGTCCAGGCTTTTAAATCTGGACTAGAAGTCTAAGCTATCTACACAACCTGCAGAGGAAATGTGCTTGGAGCTGGTGCTGCATTTGAAAGCTCCTTTTACTTGAGTGTGAATTAGAAGCCTCCTCCTTTTGCTGATCTTGCAGTTTAAGCAACAGAAATTAAACCAAAACCGAACTGGTTGTCTCATGTCAGTGCGGAGGAGAAGGTTTCGCGGGAGTCTCGTTGTTCCACGAGTCACAGCGGATCCTCCGCGTGTTGTCTTTCAGGTCCGGTTCCTGGAGCAGCAGAACAAGGTCCTGGCCACCAAGTGGGAGCTGCTGCAGCAGCAAGGGCCTGCGGGGCCCAGGAAGAACCTGGACGCCATCTTCGAGAACTACATCCAGAACCTGCGGCGGCAGCTGGACAGCATCCTGTCGCAGCGCGGCCAGCTGGAGTCGGAGCTGCAGAACATGCAGCAGTACGTCGAGGACTACAAAACCAAGTGAGTGCGGGGACGGGCTCCGCCACAAGCAGGTCAAGCAGCTTGGTCGTCATCGCTCTTCACACACACATGCTTCTTACGGCAATTGCGGACATAGTATTTTAAGTCTAAATGTTTTATTATTGTTTTTCTTTCTTTTGGTTTGTTTAGCATGGCCCTAGGCAGGAAAATTCAGGAAACTCAGCTTGTGTTTTCACCCTCCACAGGTATGAGGAAGAGATCAACAGGCGCACGACGGCTGAGAACGAGTTCGTGGTGCTCAAGAAGGTGAGTCAGCCCCACGGTGGCTGGAAGATCAGGCTTCGCCTGTGCTTTGAGGGACTCCTCTCCAGCGGGAATTTGGGGAGATTATAGCATCTGTGGGCTGCCATTTGAAGCCCTTTGTGCTTATTTGCATCACTGAATCACACCGCCCCAGTTCTTACCCTCAGCTGTAATTTCCACGGTCCTGAAGGGTTTCCAAGAGGAAATGAAACTGTTCTCTGTCATCTCCAGGACGTGGACTCTGCCTACATGACTAAAGTAGAGCTGGAAGCCAGGGTGGGAGCTCTGACCGACGAAATCAACTTCTTGAAGTGCATGTACGAGGAGGTAAGGGCTCCCCTTTGTCTGGAGCTGCGATGGGGGACACCAGGGTTGGACTGGGCGCCCGTGGAGCTGGTCTGGAGAGGCTGCTGGAGCTGCTGCTCCTTTCCCCACCTCGGACGGTCGGGTTAACTCCTGTCTTGGCTGCAGGAACTGGCCCAGATGCAGACGATCAGCCGGGACCTGTCGGTGGTGGTGTCCATGGACAACAACCGCCACCTGGACCTGGACAGCATCATCGAGGACGTGAGGCGGCAGTACGAGCAGATCGCGCAGAGCAGCCGGGCCGAGGCCGAGGCGTGGTACCAGAGCCAGGTGAGGCTGGGGCGCTCGCGCCGCCCCGGGTGGCTGCACCTCGCGGGTCGTTTCTGACCCAGCGAGACGTCTCCTGGGCTGGCGGCGCTGGGGCTCAGCCAAGGAAGTCCCAACAGGAGTTGTGCTGCTTTTGAGGGATCTGACTCACTGTGGTCACGGTGTCCAGAATCCCACTTTGGTGTGTGCTAAAAGCTTCTCAGCAAAGATGGTTCAAAAACGTGCCTTGACTAGAAAATGCCTGCCCAAAGAAGCTTTTAAGAAGCCAAGGGATGCTCATTAGTGTGACTAAGATCCACTTCAAAGTTCAAAACTAATAATATTTGAGTCTCACAACCACCTTTTACATTGAGCTGGGCATCCATGACCAACGTGAAAGGTGCTTGTAGCAGCACGTGAGCCACGAAACTGCTGACGATCCGTGTCTGGGCAGCAGGAATGGTTCACCAAGGTCTGCTTGTCTTGCTGCCCTCAGTACGAACAGCTGCAGAGCACCGCTGGGAGGCACGGGGACAACCTCCGCAACACCAAGATCGAGATCCAAGAGCTCACCAGGAACGTCCAGAGGCTGCGGGCGGAGATCGAGAACGCGAAGAAGCAGGTAGGGGTTGTTGGTGTCTCACGAGACACCGGCATCAGGTGGGAATACAAATGACCATATGTGGGTCAACTAAATGTTACATCTTTTGTTCCTTGACTCCTCCACTTGGGGTTTGAGGGCTGATCCAAAGTGACTAAATGAGATCTGAGAAACTGCCCTTTCTTCTTGCTCAGAACCAGCATCTGCAGTCGGCGATTGCCGAGGCCGAGGAGCGGGGCGAGATGGCCCTCAAGGATGCTAGGATAAAACTGGAGGAGCTGGAAGGTGCCCTGAGCAAAGACAAGGAGGAGCTGGCTCGCCTGCTGAAGGAGTACCAGGAGCTGCTGAACATCAAGATCGCGCTGGACGTGGAGATCGCCATGTACAGGAAGCTGCTGGAGGGAGAGGAGAACAGGTGAACATTGACTCCAGGTTTGAGACGGTTGTGGGGATCTGGGCTGGATGTTACCGGTGGAATCTCAAGGTGACACCAAAGTTGCAGACAAGGATGGAACAGGGAAATGGTTTGATAATGAAAATACACTTCTCAGTTTTTATAATGGTTGTTTTGTTGTGTCATTAAAATATACCAATTTCCCCCACAGGCTGTGCAACGATGGCATGTCCAACGTCAATGTCTGTAAGTATCTGCATTGCTTTCCTCATGAAACCGGGGCAGACCACGTCTGTCTGGAGGCAGATCTTCCTGTGGACAGCGGGTACATAACCTGTGCTTCTCTCCCAGCCGTGGTAGGCAGGACCACCATCACTGGAGGCAGAGGAGGCATGGGAGGAGGATTCGGAGGCGGCAGCGGCATGGGAGGAGGATTCGGAGGCGGCAGCGGCATGGGAGGAGGAATGGGAGGAGGAGTGTGTGGAGGAGGAGGAAGCTTTGGAGTGGGAAGCATGGGCAGCAGCGGTGGAATGGGAGGAGGAATGTTCAGCGGTGGCTTCTCTTCCGGAAGCGGGAGGATGTGCGGCTCTGGAGGCGGCTTCAGCTCCGGGGGGGGATCATCCTCTGTACGGAGATGTGTCACGACCACCTCTGTCAAATCTTCGGGAGTGAGATTCTGAGCCCCAAGCCCAGGTTGAAACAAGAAAGAAGCGTCTCCCATCTCCTCCCGGCAGCAGCCCAGCCTCCTTAAACCCAGCTCCGGTGTCCCGCAATGCAATGAACTGTGTCCCCCATGGCCCACCACGTACCGGCTCATCTGCCTGGCCCGGTGCCACCAGGGGCGTCTGCTGGCAACGCCACGTCCCAATAGCAGCCCTGGCGAGCTGCTCGTTAGTCCCAGGCGCAGGGATGAAATCACCATCTGAGCAAAGCTCAGTCTCCCTCGTGGGCGCCCGTCACGGGGAGCTGGTTTGCAGGAGGGCACCGCTCTGCCTTTCTCGCTGCGTTGTACATTTCTGGCTGCCCAAGGCAAATGTGTATAAAGCGCCTGTGTCCCCCTCTGTCCTCGTGTCCCCAGCGCCCTCCCTCTTCTGTTAGATGTTGCCATTCTCAATAAATTGCAGAGAACATTCTCCATGTCTTCGTGTCGTGGCGTGGGAAAGCACTTCTGGGCAAGGCGGTTCAGGTGTTGGGGAAGCGACTTGGTGGAAGGTGTGGGTTGCGCTGTTGAACGTGTTGTGACTGTTTGGGGAACCGAACGGGTGTGTGGAGGGAGCCGAGCAAGTGTCCAAGCCTGGGTGATGCCTCTTGCCTCGTCCCCATCACCGCAGTGCCTGAAAACACGATGCTGTACCTAGAGCAGAGGGTTCTGGATGCCCCCGTCCCGCCATGGGCAGCAACTCGGCCGAGGCAGGAGCACCGTCCCGGTCCTCGCTCCTCGGCCATTGCACCAACCAGCGCGGCCGGGCGCCCTCCCATGGCCGCTCCCGCTGGGCGTCTGCCCTGGAGCAGAGCTGGTGTGCTGGGGCAGAGCAGGAGCAGCGGCCCCGTGGGCAGAGGGGAGGGCAGGTCTGCGGCTGCGGGAGGGTGGACGTGGACGCCGGCCGAGCGGCCGCCCTCTGGTGTACAGGTCGGCCATGGCCATGTGGGCCGCAGAGCCCGGCACCAGAACCACCAGCTCAGCCTCCCCACCACTGACCAGCAGAGGGAACACGACGGGCTGGGAGGGCGGGATTAACCCCCAACCCGTGGGCTCAGGGACCCGTCAGCTCCTTGAAAAGCCCGTTAATTCTCCCAGGGTCTCTTTGCACTGAGAGCAAGGGGGAGAGATCAGGTGTGGCCTGAGGAGGGGGCGCGGGAGCAAGACTGGGAGCAGAACGCCGGCGTGTTTGATCTGTGCTTTGTTCCCCCACCACAAGAAGGTGTCAAAGGGGCAGAAAACACTTTCAGTAGCGGCTCAGGAGTCTCCCAACAACTCTTTGTGAGATGCCGGAGTCCCCGCAGCGGGTCAGGAAGCTGCAGCCTCGGGAAGAGGCCCAGCAAGGCAGTGGCCAGCGGCTCCGGGGCTTCCACAGGACGCCTGTTCCTTGGGAGCCCAGCAGGAGTGCGCTGGAGCTGGGGACTGGGCCGGGCTGGGCCAGCAGGAGCCGATGGGAAGGCGATGCCTCTGAGAACTGGGGCGCAGCCAGGAGCACTCTGGGCTTTGGCCCGGGGCAAGAGTCGCCTATTTTTGTACTTAATTTTGAGACTCTGTCTCTTCTCAGCTTTAGCATCTCAAATATGACATAGTAGGCATTGTTGTGAGCACTCGTTGCAACATTCTCTGCACTGCCAGAGTCTCTTTGTTTGGTGAGATCTGGAGCTGCAGCCGGGCTTGGTTTTCATCTGCCTTTTCTGCAGAGTTTACATTTTGCCGGTGTTGGTGATTGTATTTAATACAATTGTGTAAGAGATCTGAAGGAGCGGCTGGAGCCCCAGTTTGGTACTGAATCCTACCTGGAGGAGGCTGAAGTGACTCCAGGTTCGGCATAATCTGCACATCTTGTCTGAAGACGTCAGAGTGACTCAATCTGGGCGTCTTATCTGTATGTGCCGAATGCGGTCAGCATCCAGGCATTCGGCTGACTTAACAGATCTTCCCCCTTGTCCTGGAGCCGCCGCGCGGGACGGCACGGCCAGAGGAGGCAGCTCTGGGGTGTCTGGCGACCTGGAGGAGGCCGCGGGGAGAGACGACCTGTTTGCTCTGACCAAACCCAGGTGCCCTCAGCCCCCTGGGACTGCTCATGGTGAGCGGGCGCTCTGGGCTGGGCGGTGACCTGGAGCACACGACTCTCCATCTTGGGGTGGCGGCCAAGAAGCAAGAGCTTCTTCATTTGCACTGACTTTGCAAGGGAAGGCGTCCCCTCTCTGCTGCCCCTTCTCCAGCTGTCGCTTGTCTGGAGAACCCTTGGCCAGCCATGACTTGGGTCCCTCAAGGGCAGGAGAACCCTTGGCCAACCGTTATTTGATCCCTCAAGGGCAACGTTCTCCACTTACACCCCACTCTATGGAGAGCCCGTGTTGTCCGGCCGCCTCCACCTCTGAACACCAATGACATTTGCATTTCTGACTCCTCTGGTGGCTTTTACAGTGACTCTCCGGGCTGGTTATGGAAGGGTTTGAAGGATCCGTGGCTGCGGGCCATGGAACGACACTTTCAAACAACAACCGAGTTGCACAAGTCTTACAGAGGATTCTGAAAATTCTTTATGTATGTATATATTCACATGTAGGTCTTTTGGATGACCTTAAATTAATATTAATTATTGTTTTACATATTTTGAATGGATGTAATGTGCATCTTCTCTGTCACTTTTTACTTCTGCTGGTTAATATCTAGTGAAAATGTGAAAAATAGTGTGTTTCACTCCTTAAGTTAAATATCTGTTTGGTCGATTATATGCAGACAGGCAATATTTTCACAATGCCTTGTAAATGGTATTTACAGACCTCAGTCTCGTTTACCCAGTGCCTATAGCGCAGTTTCCTCAGAACTCTGCACATCAGTGCCGTCGCGTTTTTCAGTTGCGATGGGCAACCTTAGGAGTAATCATTTAAATTTTCACTCACATACTATCCCAGAAACCGGCTCCTTTATTTCAGAGACTTTCTACAGGATACATTTCTAAAACATGTTCGTTCCCGGCAGAACACTTGAGATCCAGAGGATACACTGTGCCTTAGAAGCTACAATATTAATACCTCCGTTCCTCAACACCTTGTTCCGCTTCAGCTGTCCCATATTTGGAAACAACGAGGTAGACAGGAGCTCAGCAACCCCCATCAGAGCAGCAGGAACCCCTCACCACCTTGAGCTGTCCCTCTGTCCTTCCACTTCCATAGTGCTTGTCCGTCTGTCCACAGCCTCTGTCACCAAAGCAGCTGCCCAGCGTGTCCCTCGGCTCTTCCCTGGTCGGCACTGCCCGTCGCCACCGGACACGCGCGGAGGAGCAGCGTGGTGGCTCCGGTCGTCCTCTCCCCTGCTCCAGCACCACCCGAGGTCCCGGTCGGTGGTCACAGACTCAGGGAGATCCCGTTGGAGGGAATTTAATCCGCCAGAAGACACTCCCATGCCGCGCGGCTCCCGCGCAGCCCCGGGAGCAGCGGCTCCTTCCCGGCAGCAGAATGTGCTGAGTCTGAGGAGACTCGACTTCGCTGCCGTGAGTTCCCGCTCAAGATTGGGAAACTTCTAGAATGCCAAAGGCAATTTTGACATATAAAAAGGGGATTTAGGGTGTGTTTAAGCAATTGTGAAAGCTATTTTATAGCTGGGATTTCATCAAAACTGCTCCTTTCACAGAGCTTTGATTGGAAAGATCTGTATCTGGAGCTATTGGCAACCATTAATGAAGGCTGGAAATCCCACGAGGGGCTGCAGAAGAGTGCACCCTTGTAAAAGATGATTTTGAAAATGTCGTAAAGATGCAAGAGTCCACTTAGTCACCGAGACCTGTTTCGCTGTTCTCTTATTCACTCCGTATTGCAGGGCGTGTTTTAGGCAGGCCCAAATATGGCAAAGCTAAACGGGGAATCTGTCAACAATGCCGCGCTGATGAAAATAATGAAGCGGTTTCCACCTTCCCGCCCGGCCGCCCCAGCCCACCGCCAGCAGGGATAAAAGGCAGCGCTGGAGCCACGGAGCCAGAGAGGATCACAGGCACTTCTCTGCGCACCCATCCCTCGGCAGCACAGCGCCCTCGACCTTTCCTGTCTCCTCGGTTCTTGACTTGCTCGGAAGCAGCGGCCATGTCTCGGCAGTCGACCTGCAGAAACTTTGGGGGTGGAAGCAGAAGGGGCTACAGCTCTTGCTCGGCCATCGGTGGTGGCTTTGGAGGAGGTGGCGGCCGGAGCAGGATCAGCTACAGTTCATACTCCTCATCCAGGGGAGGTGGAGGAGGTGGACATTGCGGGGGCTTTGGAAGCAGGAGCCTCCATAACATGGGTGGCAGCAGAGGAATCGCCGTGGGTGGATGTTACGGCGGTGGATATGGAGGCAGAATGGGTGGCTTTGGTGGAGGCTACGGAGGAGGAATGGGTGGCTATGGAGGCGGAATGGGCGGCTATGGAGGAGGAATGGGTGGCTTTGGTGGAGGAATGGGTGGTGGCGGAATGGGTGGCTTTGGTGGAGGAATGGGCGGTGGTGGAATGGGAGGTGGAGGAATGGGTGGCTTCGGTGGCCCCGGCTTCCCCGGGGGCATCCAGCCGGTGCAGGTTGACCCGAGCCTCCTGCGGCCGGTCCACGTGGAGATCGACCCCCAGATCCAGCAAGTCAAAAACCAGGAGAAGGAGCAGATCAAGACTCTTAACAACCAGTTTGCCTCCTTCATCGACAAGGTGAGAATTCAGTGCTTGCTGGGAGTTGGGTGTTTCGAGCGACTTTCCTGTGGTGTGGAAAGGGAATGTTTTTTCTTACCAACGAGTACTTGCTGAAGTTTGCATGACTGATGCTTTAGCAGAAAGTTGCTGTTAAGGTCTTATTAAGTAGCACTGCACAGCGGACAAGGTTTTAGTGCTAGTGAGAGATTAACAAGATCTGCAAGACATCCTGTAGATTCCATTGCCCAGTCATCTCTCCAGCCTAATTTCTAGTGATTCAGGGTAAAGTCATCACTGTACAATCAGTTTTCAAGAGACCTCGCTAAGGTACTTTTATTTTTGATGAAACATTATCTTCAAGGAACTGACTCTACAAATACCTTTCCAGACTCTTGGATTATTTTCATGCCAAAGAGAGCACTGTGATGTCTCCTCGGGGGAATATCCCTCACACCCTCTGTGCGCTTTCAGGTCCGGTTCCTGGAGCAGCAGAACAAGGTCCTCTCCACCAAGTGGGAGCTGCTGCAGCAGCAAGGGCCTGCGGGGCCCAGGAAGAACCTGGACGCCATCTTCGAGAACTACATCCAGAACCTGCGGAGGAGGCTGGAGTCCCTGCTGGGCCAGAGGGGCCAGCTGGAGTCGGAGCTGCAGAACATGCGGCAATACGTGGAGGAGTACAAAACCAAGTGAGTGCGGGCACGGACCGAGGAGGAACGGAGAACCAAGACGAGAGAGCTAAGGCGGCTTGGAGATCCCCACAATGTCTTCCCTCTGTAGAAACGGGTCTGAGGGTGCCGTGGAGGGAAGGGGGTCCCAGTGGTTGACAGTACAAGAGACTCACCTTGTCTTGTCCACTTCAACAGGTATGAAGAAGAGATCAACAAGCGCACAGCTGCTGAGAACGAGTTCGTGGTGCTCAAGAAGGTGAGTCACAGAGACCCAGGAGAGGGAATTTGCGGGGACAGGACAGGCTGCAAAGACGTTGGAAGGAGGTAGCATCAAGATGGGCATCTTCCACCTGGAGGAACTGGCTGTCAACAGCCATTCTGGGTTGGGGTGAAGCTGTTTATCTATATGATCTTTCCTTTAGGACGTGGACTGTGCCTACATGACTAAAGTAGAGTTGGAAGCCAAGGTGGGAGCTCTGACGGATGAAATCAACTTCCTGAGGTGCATCTACGAGGAGGTAAGAGCTCTCCCTTCCCCTGGGCTGTCTGGGGTTGCAATGAGGTGCGTGGTGACCAAAGACACTGGGGTTGGAGTGGGAGCCCAAGTGGATTTAGTCTTGACCGTAACTTGGGCACCTGTCTTGGCTGCAGGAGCTGTCTCAGATGCAGACGATCAGCCGGGACCTGTCGGTGGTGGTGTCCATGGACAACAACCGCCACCTGGACATGGAGAGCATCATCGAGGAGGTCAGGCGGCAGTACGAGCAGATCGCGCAGAGCAGCCGGGCCGAGGCCGAGGCGTGGTACCAGAGCCGGGTGAGCGGGGACAGCGGGAGCTGCTGGCTGCCTCCCTCGCCACAGAGGAAGGGAACCTCCTGAGATCTGTGTGGGTCGTGTCACTGATGGCGGCTTTCTCTCCACACCTCAGTATGAAGAGCTGCAGAACACCGCTGGAAGACACGGCGACAGCCTCCGCAACACCAAGATCGAGATCCAAGAGCTCACCAGGAACATCCAGAGGCTGCGGACAGAGCTCGAGAACATGAAGAAGCAGGTAGGGGCTCCTCAGCATCTCGTGGGGTGATGGCACCAGGCTGGCTCACAGCTGAGCTTGGTGGTGATCTAAGGAGACTGATGATTCCTGCCTATTGTCCGCCCCGTTTGTGCCTTGAGGACGGATCCAGCGGAGCCTTTGCCGACAAGAACTGAGAACTGTTTCCTTCTCTTTCTTGCTCAGAACCAGCAGCTGCAGTCGGCGATTGCCGAGGCCGAGGAGCGGGGCGAGATGGCCCTGAAGGATGCCAGGAAAAAGCTGGAGGAGCTGGAGTGTGCCCTGAACAAAGACAAGGAGGAGCTGGCTCGCCTGCTGAAGGAGTACCAGGACCTGCTGAACATCAAGATCGCACTGGACGTGGAGATCGCCATGTACAGGAAGTTGCTGGAGGGAGAGGAGAACAGGTGCCTTGTTTCTTTTCTATGTCTTTATCTGCTTTCTGGACAAATTGTACTTTTGGTGGGTAGAATCTTTGCATGCGCTCTAAGGACACATTTTGCATCACTCATGCTCTATTGATTAGCATTAAATAGAAATGGGTTTTGTATTTCTTCTAAGAATGTTAAGTTCAAGATTGCTCATTTATTTTAAAGAATAATTGAGAAATTCGTAAAGAGTGGGGAATATAGACCTTGTAAAAAAGGAAGAAAATTCAGGAACAAAGTTTTTACACTGAAGGTGTTGAAGACCCGGCCCAGGTTGGCCAGAGAGGGGGTGGATGAACCATCCCTGGAGACATCCCAGGCCAGGCTGGACGGGGTCTGAGCAACCTGAGCTGGTGACGATGTCCCTGCCCATGGCAGGGGGACCTGGAGGAGCTGGAAAGGTCCTGCAGCCCAAACTGTTCTGTGATTCCATGAAAGAAAGGGAAATCGTCAACTGAAGAAACATGTACTTCCTGTAGGATTAACTGGTCATGTTTTCCCCCACAGGCTGTGCAACGATAGCATGTCCAACGTCAATGTCTGTAAGTATCTGCATTGCTTTCCTCATGAAACCGGGGCAGACCACGTCTGTCTGGAGGCAGATCTTCCTGTGGACAGCGGGTACGTAACCTGTGCTTCTCTCCCAGCCGTGGTAGGCAGGACCACCATCACTGGAGGCAGAGGAGGCATGGGAGGAGGATTCGGAGGCGGCAGCGGCATGGGAGGAGGATTCGGAGGCGGCAGCGGCATGGGAGGAGGATTTGGAGGCGGCAGCGGCATGGGAGGAGGAATGGGAGGAGGAGTGTGTGGAGGAGGAGGAAGCTTTGGAGTGGGAAGCATGGGCAGCAGCGGTGGAATGGGAGGAGGATCGTACGGCGGTGGCTTCTCTTCCGGAAGCGGGAGGATGTGCGGCTCTGGAGGCGGCTTCAGCTCCGGGGGGGGATCATCCTCTGTACGGAGATGTGTCACGACCACCTCTGTCAAATCTTCGGGAGTGAGATTCTGAGCCCCAAGCCCAGGTTGAAACAAGAAAGAAGCGTCTCCCATCTCCTCCCGGCAGCAGCCCAGCCTCCTTAAACCCAGCTCCGGTGTCCCGCAATGCAATGAACTGTGTCCCCCATGGCCCACCACGTACCGGCTCATCTGCCTGGCCCGGTGCCACCAGGGGCGTCTGCTGGCAACGCCACGTCCCGATAGCAGCCCTGGCGAGCTGCTCGTTAGTCCCAGGCGCAGGGATGAAATCACCATCTGAGCAAAGCTCAGTCTCCCTCGTGGGCGCCCGTCACGGGGAGCTGGTTTGCAGGAGGGCACCGCTCTGCCTTTCTCGCTGCGTTGTACATTTCTGGCTGCCCAAGGCAAATGTGTATAAAGCGCCTGTGTCCCCCTCTGTCCTCGTGTCCCCAGCGCCCTCCCTCTTCTGTTAGATGTTGCCATTCTCAATAAATTGCAGAGAACATTCTCCATGTCTTCGTGTCGTGGCGTGGGAAAGCACTTCTGGGCAAGGCGGTTCAGGTGTTGGGGAAGCGACTTGGTGGAAGGTGTGGGTTGCGCTGTTGAACGTGTTGTGACTGTTTGGGGAACCGAACGGGTGTGTGGAGGGAGCCGAGCAAGTGTCCAAGCCTGGGTGATGCCTCTTGCCTCGTCCCCATCACCGCAGTGCCTGAAAACACGATGCTGTACCTAGAGCGGAGGGTTCTGGATGCCCCCGTCCCGCCATGGGCAGCAACTCGGCCGAGGCAGGAGCACCGTCCCGGTCCTCGCTCCTCGGCCATTGCACCAACCAGCGCGGCCGGGCGCCCTCCCATGGCCGCTCCCGCTGGGCGTCTGCCCTGGAGCAGAGCTGGTGTGCTGGGGCAGAGCAGGAGCAGCGGCCCCGTGGGCAGCGGGGAGGGCAGGTCTGCGGCTGCGGGAGGGTGGACGTGGACGCCGGCCGAGCGGCCGCCCTCTGGTGTACAGGTCGGCCATGGCCATGTGGGCCGCAGAGCCCGGCACCAGAACCACCAGCTCAGCCTCCCCACCACTGACCAGCAGAGGGAACACGACGGGCTGGGAGGGCGGGATTAACCCCCAACCCGTGGGCTCAGGGACCCGTCAGCTCCTTGAAAAGCCCGTTAATTCCCCCAGGGTCTCTTTGCACTGAGAGCAAGGGGGAGATCAGGTGTGGCCTGAGGAGGGGGCGCGGGAGCAAGACTGGGAGCAGAACGCCGGCGTGTTTGATCTGTGCTTTGTTCCCCCACCACAAGAAGGTGTCAAAGGGGCAGAAAACACTTTCAGTAGCGGCTCAGGAGTCTCCCAACAACTCTTTGTGAGATGCCGGAGTCCCCGCAGCGGGTCAGGAAGCTGCAGCCTCGGGAAGAGGCCCAGCAAGGCAGTGGCCAGCGGCTCCGGGGCTTCCACAGGACGCCTGTTCCTTGGGAGCCCAGCAGGAGTGCGCTGGAGCTGGGGACTGGGCCGGGCTGGGCCCAGCAGGAGCCGATGGGAAGGCGATGCCTCTGAGAACTGGGGCGCAGCCAGGAGCACTCTGGGCTTTGGCCCGGGGCAAGAGTCGCCTATTTTTGTACTTAATTTTGAGACTCTGTTTCTTCTCAGCTTTAGCATCTCAAATATGACATAGTAGGCATTGTTGTGAGCACTCGTTGCAACATTCTCTGCACTGCCAGAGTCTCTTTGTTTGGTGAGATCTGGAGCTGCAGCCGGGCTTGGTTTTCATCTGCCTTTTCTGCAGAGTTTACATTTTGCCGGTGTTGGTATTTTGCTGCGCGCAGCTCCTTGCGTAAGAGATCTGAAGGAACGGCTGAGCCCCGGCTGCCTATCGAGTTTTACCTGGAGGAGGCTGAAGTGACTCCAGGTTCGGCATAATCTGCACATCTTGTCTGAAGACGTCAGAGTGACTCAATCTGGGCGTCTTATCTGTATGTGCCGAATGCGGTCAGCATCCAGGCATTCGGCTGACTTAACAGATCTTCCCCCTTGTCCTGGAGCCGCCGCGCGGGACGGCACGGCCAGAGGAGGCAGCTCTGGGGTGTCTGGCGACCTGGAGGAGGCCGCGGGGAGAGACGACCTGTTTGCTCTGACCAAACCCAGGTGCCCTCAGCCCCCTGGGACTGCTCATGGTGAGCGGGCGCTCTGGGCTGGGCGGTGACCTGGAGCACATAACTCTCCACCTTGGGGTGGCGACCAAGGAGCAAGAGCTTATTAATTTGCACTGACTTTGCAAGGGAAGGCGTCCCCTCTCTGCTGCCCCTTCTCCAGCTGTCGCTTGTCTGGAGAACCCTTGGCCAACCGTTATTTGATCCCTCAAGGGCAACGTTCTCCACTTACACCCTGCTCTATGGAGAGCCTGTGTTGTCTGGCTGCCTCCACCTCTGAGTACCGATGACATTTGCATTTCTGACTCTTCTGGTGGCTTTTGGAAGGGATTCTCCGGGCTGTTTGTACAAAGGGTTTGAAGTGTCTGTGGATGAAGTCTGATATTGAGTCTTGCACAAGTCTTCTTGGTGATTGTGAAAATTCAAACACAGGTACATTCTGCTTTAGAAGCTTAAACATAGTCTAATATTGGACTGCTGGAACCCTCAGAGGCTTTCAAATGTATTTCCCTTCACATTTATTGATGATTTTCAGGAACTAAGAACCAGGAAAATACTGGGTTTTCCTTCTTAAATTTCATACCTGTAAGTAAAATGAATATTTGACTAATGAGACCCAGAAGATGCTGCAAGTTGTCTTTCAGGTGAACTCTCTACATCCCCACCAGATAGCTTGTGCAAGAAAAGAAACATTGGTTTTGAGTCTTAAAAATACATCTTTCTGAGTGAATATGGTCAGCACCGCTTCTCTCCCCACCCCAATTTACTGTGGTCAAGGAGGCTGCACTTCTTGAAGCCCACTCCCTATACAGCAATACTTAACTGTTATTACTTAAGAAAGTGTCAGAGCTTCTTCTACCTTTTAGTTGCCCCTTCTTTCAAAATTAAGCATGACGAGCTCAGCCTGATCATTTGCCCACCAACTTCTGTGAAAAAAATAGGGATTGTTTTAAGAAGTCGCTGTGATCCCTGCCTGCGTTTCTCTGCCGTCTGTCTGTCCTCAGCCATCGTCACCATCTCTAGCGCCCGGAGCGTCCTTTTGTTCCTCCGCGGGTTTGGCAACCCCTGTGGCCATCCGGAAAGCACCAGGAAGGAGCTTCCACATCCTTGTTCTCTTGCTCATCCCGCCCGGGTGCTCCATCTCAGTATGGGCGATCTCAGGCAGGACCGTGCCCTGGAAGAGGCTCCCGCGTCTCCCGTCTCCAGCGATGCTCTCTGCGGAGCAGCTACGCGCCTCCTCCTGGGTACAAAGGAAACGCTGACTGTTGTCGAATGCTAATGTGTGGTATTTTTGCTCTATAATGGGAAACTGCCTCTTGAAAGACATCAGCAATTTTCCACTTAAGAAGCAGATTTGGGGCGTGCTCGGGGGAATTGTGAAAGTCTCGTTCTAGGTGGTTTTCACCAAAATGCTTGCTTGACACTGAGTGTCATCCAGCAAACTGCAAAGTCGTTAAGAACAGATAGAAAGGTGGGAGGAGGCAAGAACATGACTACATCCATGTAAAACATATTTTTACAGATGCCATAAAGATATGAGAATCCACTTACTCATTGAGACCTGTTTCAGTGCTCTTGCTCTTTTATTCTCTTCTGCGTTGCAAAGCGTATTTCTGGGTGGAGTGAACAATTTGGCAAAAATCTGTTAACCGCACCAAGCTGATGAAGACAGTAAATTTGTTTCCTCTTCACGCCCATGCAGACCCAGCCCACCTCCAGAAACAGATAAAAGGGAATGCCTGGAGCCGTGGAGCCAGAGAAGACCGTGCACACTTCTCTCGGCACCCGTCCCTCCGCAGCACCGCTCCGTTGGTCCTTCTGCTCATCTCGGCTTCGCCTCACTTGCAAGCAGCGGCCATGTCTCGGCAGTCCATCTGCAGGAGCTTCGGAGGCGGCAGCAGGAGGGGATACAGCTCTTGCTCGGCCATCGGCGGCGGCTTCGGAGGAAGCGGCGGCAGAACCAGGATCAGCTACAGCTCCTTCTCCACGTCCCGGGGGACAGGAGGCAGCGGGCGCTGCGGAGCTTTCAGCAGCAGGAGCCTCCACAACTTGGGTGGCGGCGCAAGGATTTCCATGGGTGGCTCTTACGGCGGCGGATATGGATGTAGAATTGGTGGCTTTGGTGGAGGTTACGGAGGAGGATTTGGCAGCGTTGGTGGAGGTGTCATTGGTGGAGGAATAGGCAGCTTCGGTGGCCCCGTGAGAGGCGGCCCCGGCTTCCCCGGGGGCATCCAGTCGGTGCAGGTGGACCAGACCCTCCTGCGGCCGGTCCGTGTCGACATCGACCCCCAGATCCAGCAAGTGAAGTGCCAGGAGAAGGAGCAGATCAAGACCCTCAACAACCAGTTTGCCTCCTTCATCGACAAGGTGAGAGGCTGGACGGCGTTTGCTGTGGGATGGGGGCTCTGAGGCTTTTCTAATATACGACATATGTGTTGAACATGTTTTGTATCTGGAAGGAGGAACGTTCTCGTAAATTGAGACAGGTGGGATCTCCTTCACGGGAAGGTAAAAAACTGATGTCATGCTTTTGCAAATTAATGCATGGAAAAATTTGCAATTGGAAATGACAATAAGCTGTAAATCTGGAATTTAATCATTCCAGTAGATTATTAAAAAAAAGAGCAGAAATGTAGGGAGAAAAAAGAGGAGAAATTCAAGGATAATTGAAAAATAAAAGGAGAAATAAGGGAAGAAAATTTGTTTTGGAAAACTGGCTTTCAAGGACCCGTGGTCTTGTGGGGATTAGGGACGGATTCCTTTGGCCTCCCGAACGTGAGGGAGGCTTGAGTGGTGTGATGTCTCCTCGGGGGAATATCCCTCACACCCTCTGTGCGCTTTCAGGTCCGGTTCCTGGAGCAGCAGAACAAGGTCCTGGCCACCAAGTGGGAGCTGCTGCAGCAGCAAGGGCCTGTGGGGCCCAGGAAGAACCTGGACACCATCTTCGAGAACTACATCCAGAACCTGCGGAGGAGGCTGGAGTCCCTGCTGGGCCAGAGGGGCCAGCTGGAGTCGGAGCTGCAGAACATGCGGCAATACGTGGAGGAGTACAAAACCAAGTGAGTGCGGGCACGGACCGAGGAGGAACGGAGAACCAAGATGAGAGAGCTAAGGCAGCTTGGAGATCTCCACAATGTCTTCCCTCTGTAGAAACGGGTCTGAGGGTGCCGTGGAGGGCAGGGGGTCCCAAGGGTTGACAGTACAAGAGACTCACCTTGTCTTGTCCACTTCAACAGGTATGAAGAAGAGATCAACAGGCGCACAGCTGCTGAGAACGAGTTCGTGGTGCTCAAGAAGGTGAGTCACAGAGACCCAGGAGAGGGAATTTGCGGGGACAGGCTGGAAATACATTGGAAGGAGGCAACATCAAGATGGGCATCTTCCAGCAGGAAGAACTGGCTGCCAACAGCCAACTGGCTGCTCTTCTGGGATGGAGTGAAGCTGTTTATCTATATGATCTTTCCTTTAGGACGTGGACTGTGCCTACATGACTAAAGTAGAGTTGGAAGCCAGGGTGGGAGCTCTGACGGATGAAATCAGCTTCCTGAGGTGCATCTACGAGGAGGTAAGAGCTCGATGGAGTGCGCTGGGGTTGGACTGGGCGCCCGTGGAGTTGGTCTGGAGAGGCTGCTGGAGCTGCTGCTCTTTTCCCCACCTCGGACGGTTGGGTTAACTCCTGTCTTGGCTGCAGGAACTGGCCCAGATGCAGACGATCAGCCGGGACCTGTCGGTGGTGGTGTCCATGGACAACAACCGCCACCTGGACCTGGACAGCATCATCGAGGACGTGAGGCGGCAGTACGAGCAGATCGCGCAGAACAGCCGGGCCGAGGCTGAGGCGTGGTACCAGAGCCAGGTGAGCAGGAAGGCGGCCAAGGAACCCTGGGTGGTGTTGGTTGCCACTTGAGATCTGTGTGGGTCGTGTCACTGATGGTGGCTTTGTCTCCACACCTCAGTATGAAGAGCTGCAGAACACCGCTGGAAGGCACGGAGACAACCTCCGCAACACCAAGATCGAGATCCAAGAGCTCACCAGGAATGTCCAGAGGCTGCGGGCAGAGATCGAGAACGTGAAGAAGCAGGTAGGGGCTCCTCAGCATCTCATGGGGTGATGGCACCAGGCTGGCTCACAGCTGAGCTTGGTGGTGTCCTAAGGACAGTGTGAAGGAGATTTTGGAGGGGACTGATGATTCCTGCATATTGTCCGCCCCGTTTGTGCCTTGAGGACGGATCCAGCGGAGCCTTTGCAGACGAGAACTGAGACTTTATTTGCTTTTTCCTTGCTCAGAACCAGCATCTGCAGTCGGCAATTGCCGAGGCCGAGGAGCGGGGAGAAATAGCCCTGAAGGATGCCAGGAGGAAGCTGGAGGAGCTGGAGTGTGCCCTGAGCAAAGACAAGGAGGAGCTGGCTCGCCTGCTGAAGGAGTACCAGGAGCTGCTGAACATCAAGATCGCGCTGGACGTGGAGATCGCCATGTACAGGAAGCTGCTGGAGGGAGAGGAGAACAGGTGAGAGCTCCCATCAGCGTGGTCTGACCACGGCGCCATCTCCCCCTGGGACAGACCGAGGTCTGACCACCTCTCACAACCCATTTTGTTTGGAATCTGATCTGCTTCCATTTTTCCCCCAAGTTTTAAGCCCCGACTAGAAACCAGGTCCCCACAGGGAATATTTCTTGGTGGTTTTGATTGATACCATGTGGATCAGGGAATAAAAGGAGCACTTGGGAGATTGCACAGAGCTTAATATTATCTATGAAATCTATTGTACCAGATTTACAGCTTGTGTCCCTTTCCCACACAGGCTCTGTGGAGACAACCCGTCCAATGTCAATGTCTGTGAGTACCCGCACACCCTGTTCTCCGCACGGCTGCTCCATGGGGGTTGGTGAGGGTTCCCAGGCTGTCACTCGCTGTCCGGTCAGTCTGCCCTTCTCTTGCAGCTGTGGTTGGCAGAACCACCGTCGCCAGCGGCAGAGCCGGTGGCTTCGGAGCCGGCGGTGCCGCGGGAGGAGGAGTGTGCGCCGTGGGGGGAGGAAGCGTCATCGGGGGCAGCTGCGGCGTGGGAGGCGGAATCCTCAGCGGCGGCTTCTCCTCTGGGAGTGGAAGGATCTGCAGCTCCGGAGGAGGAAACTTCGTGTCCGGGGGCGGCTCCTCGGTGCGGAGATGTGTCACAACCACCACGGTCAAGTCTTCGGGGGTGAAGTACTGAGCGCTGACCGCCGTCCCTCCGAGGAAAGCAGCGTCTCCTCCAGCAGCAGCACCGCCCCGTCCGTCCCGAGCCCGGCAGAGAAACAAACTGTTTCCCGCATAGCTCCCACCCTCCCTAAACCCTCCTGCCTGGGGGAGTTAGTGGGTAACCACCGTCCTTCGGCAAAGCTCCTCGCCGAGCCCCGCGGCCTCCGGGGTGCAAGATCTTCCTCCCGTGGGTCCCGGGGGCACCTCCCGCTGCCGCGGCCCCGCTGCCCGGGGGAGGGTGGATCGAACCGCTCCTTCCTTTCACCTCTGAGGGTCTGTTTTTCAACAGCCGCATTTCCCTCGCACCTCCGCGCGTCCTGCACGTTACCCACATGCTTATTTCAGCTACATGAGGGGTTCGCGTACACAGAAGCAACGTGATAATGTCTCATGGTCAGATTTGGGAGGGAGAGACAGGTCTCTGGAGATGTCCACCTTCCTTCGGTGGAGTCGTTTGGCAGCTTTGATATTTTATAGATTCCTTTCCCTCTCCTCCTTCACACCTGACGCATGTACAGCCTCATTGCAAACGCTCTGCTGCGTGAGCCCTGCTGCACGGCTGCTTTCCACTGCGCCCCTTTCCCGCCAGTTCCTCATTACCAATAAAGTGCAGAGAGATGAAAAGAGGTCTGTGTGTCGTCTCATCACTCAAGGGTGGGAGAACACGCCTCGTCCTTCACTACAAGGGCCGGCGGTGCCTGCAGTTGGGCTGGGGCCAGGGGTTGGTGCACCCATGGACATGGGTTGGTGCAGCCGGGGCCAGAGGTTCGTGCAGCCGTGGACAGGGGTTGGTGCACCCATGGACAGGGGTTGTCCTCCACCCTTGGCTGGCACAAGGGCCACCAGCACCATCTGCCTGACGCGCTGAGCTCTTACAAGGGCTCCGGCACCTCATCGTGGGTGCCGGGGAGGCCCCAGGACGCTACATGGGCAGAAATTACTCATCAAGAAAAAGTAGCGTGAAAGTATGAGACACAGCCTCAAACCTGCTATTACCGCTCCAGATCGCCCGGCCGGGTTCGTCATTAGCCGTCTCCAAATAACACCCCATTGCAGCCCAATTAATTTGATTAACGCTGGGCCGGATTCTTCTCCGGCGCTGGGAGGAGCGAGAGCCAGGCCGGGGCGAATCGGCCCCGGCGGCAGCACCGCATGCGTTGGTGCTGCAGCCGCGGTGTCTGCCGGATCACGTAGACACGAGAAGGTCTGTAAAGGTCTGTACCGCAGGGTCCTGTCACCCGGACGAACAAAGCGAACGAGGAAGAAGCCACAGTTCTTACTGGAACTGGCATCACTTTCGTGTTGCTTTTGCTATTTTCCCCCAAATATTTTCTCTCAGCTGACACACCTGACGTTTACACCAGGCTACAATATGTTTATTGGCTTGTTTGAATGAACGCTGCTGACCCTAACATTTATAGTTTGGGATGGGAGAGACCGAGAAGTCGCCTCCTACGTCCACGACACGTCCGGCCCGAGACGGTGCGAGTGCCGCGGGTTCCTGGGGACAACGCGGGACGGCGGGCAGGGGTGACGGTCCCGGCGCGATGAGCCCGGGTGGACGCTGGAGCCGTGGGCTCCGTCCCGCAGGAAACCACGGGCGTGGGTTCCCGGGCAGCTTGTCCATGGAGCGCTGCCAGGTTTATCTTCCCATCTGCTGTGCTCATGAAAGCGCTAATTGCTCGGGACACGGCGCTCGGGCGGGGGATCGAGCAGCCGGGCGCCACGCCCACGGCCGCTCTGGGGTGAAAATAAACCGTATTTGCAGCAATGGGGCCTGTTTTGCTTAAAATGAGCAAATTTACTTGTGAAGCAGCCCTGGTGTGATCGAGCAAGGACAAGTCTCCAATACTTTTTGGTAGAGCCGTTGTCATTTTGGACACGGAGGAGAGAAAATACAGAATAAATGTGGTTTTTGTTGGTTTTTAAGTTCTGGTTTTCTATATAACTCAATAAAAATACAGGGTAAGTACATTGTTTGTTGGTTGGTAAGTTCTGGTTTCCTGCAGAGAAGGACGAGCGCTGTCTGTGCCGAGAGGAGCCGACAGCAGGTCCGTGTCCGTCTATAGGGCGTGAATGCTGCAATATTCTCTGCATTAAGACACAGAAAGATATATAACAGGTGTGATACTTTACGAGCTTATTGGGGAGTGAATCCAGGTGGCCCTTATAGTGGCTGTAATTACAGCTGTAATGAGTTTTTAATTGTCACTAATCATGTTTATTATGGGAGGGCTGCCCAGATCGCTCCCTCGGCTCGGTCACCGTGCAGATCTGGCGCGGACGCCCCCGCGCTCGTGGTGGACGCGACGGCGAGCGGCGCAGGCAGGAAATGTGTGATCTACGTGTGCAAACTCAGGCTCTGGGCTTCCCCTGGCCATGGTGCTCATTATTATTATTACTATTTTTATTTTTATTTTTATTTTATTTTATTTAGAACAGACCGTGCCAAGCGCCACCAGAGGGCCCAGAAAAGATGTGAAATGCATAAAATACAGATCTACACGGCTCTTTGCTGCAGATGCTCAGCAGCGTCTCTCTGGGGTGCAGAGCCCGCAGAATCGTGGCTCCAAAGGGTTTCGGTGACAATTTGGGAACAGTCTGGCCCAAAAACAACCCACGTTCTGGTGCTTTTTGGGTTGTTTTCCCTTCCCCCCGGTTCGTCATCCCGCGCTGCTGCTGCTCACAGAGCAGCGACCGAGGCTCCAGCAACGCCAGAAGTGCCATTTGCTCAATTGATCACCAAGTCTGACCTTGAGCGGATTAATTAACCCAATTAGCAGGCCAGCCCAGTGCTGTGAGTGGCTGGGTGTGGTGACTCTGCAGCGGCCCCATGGGTAATCGCCTTGTTTACCGGACTCCGAACATCTGCCGAGTGATTTCCAGCTGTTTCAGGATGTTATTGACACACTCTCGGTCACAAACAGCGTCGTCGGCGCCTCTGGAGCACAGAGCAAAAATCACATTTTCTCACGACACCTGGTGCATTTAGCCCGGAGTTCAACCCAATTTCCTCTTCATCCTCTTGTTTAGAAAAATAATGTATATCTCTATATTTTCAGCCTTATCTCTGCTCCTGAAGCCCTTTGGAGGTTTCATCTCTGCCTGCCCCGGCTCAAGGGCACCGGCTGCAGCGCCGGCGGCACCGGGACCGGCTCGGCCTCGGGGGATGGCAATCGGAGGATACTTCGGTTCACCAATAAAATAATAATAATAATAAAAATAAGTAAGGAGCTCCTGCTTCCTTCATTCACCACAGCTGTTACAGAAACAGCAACAGAAAAATGACTTCGCTATTTTCACACATCATATTCAATTGATACTTTCGCATTCTCATGGGGGAAATAAGAGATTAACATATCATAATTATGATTAGTATTTTCTGAATAGATTATTTAATATTATAGGTGGTAACGAGTAAGTTATTGAGTTGTTTACCTTCCTGTTAACCCAGAATAATTAGCCATTTATTAAAACAGCCATTAGTCACTTGTTAACGGATTGCAAGGCGAAGCAGGACTTTGTTTTGTAGTAGAAGAACACTCGCTGGTCCAGGCCCCAGCCTAAACCCGAGTCTAAACCTGAGCCTAGACCCGAGCCTAGACCCAAGCCTAGATCCGAGCCTAGACCCGAGCCTAGACCCAAGATTCACTGTTAGTGTTGGTGCGTATCTACTTTCTCTGGCCCGCTGTTAAATCCAAATGCTGTATTAGTAATGCAGTACTGTGCCACGCTGCTGTGCCCTCAGGACTGGGGTGCAGCAGCTGTTTAACAGCAATAAATATATTACTTGTTTATTTACCCGCCGCTCTGCCCGTGCAGCCTGTGAAGATCGGTGGTTTCTGCTTGGCAGTGATGAAAGGAAATCAATATTACTCTGAGACACCTGCAGGATTTCACTCATTTGGGCTGTCACTGGAGCCCATTAAAATGGCCCCGCAGGAAGGCAGAGGCAGCTCCTGGAGCGTGAGCCTGAGTCCTGGCACAGAGTTTTTTACTGCATTTATCACCTGGGCTGGCAGGGACAGACATGGGCTGTGCAGGTTCCTGCACCGGTTGTGCCCGAAGAACTAGAGCTTGGGTCTGTTTGCGAATTGTCTTTATGGTCCGAAACGCTCGTCCCCGGCAGTCCCTGCGATAACCACCCGCACGGAAGGACGCCTGTCGGACCGCGGCCCTTCAGTCCGTGTGCGTTGTAACTGTTCGGCTGTTCCCTGTCAAGGACCAGAGCAGCATCTCCCCGGGCGC
Organism: Streptopelia decaocto; assembly: GCF_964273445.1. Classification (NCBI taxonomy): domain Eukaryota; kingdom Metazoa; phylum Chordata; class Aves; order Columbiformes; family Columbidae; genus Streptopelia; species Streptopelia decaocto. The sequence goes on from NC_138682.1 coordinate 355,634, forward strand.
GTCCACCAGCGGTGCCGACTCGCGATGGGGAGGACAAGGGCACCACGGCCGCTCTCCCGTCCTCTGCAGGATGCAGGAACATCTCTTCAGCTGCATCTCTGCTTCTGGAGCCAGCTCGACAGGTCCAGGCGTGGCTTGGGCTGCGGTGCCAAGGCTGAGCTGGTGCCAGAGACATCAATCACAACAGCAGCCCACGTCCCGTGCTCTGGATTATGTGGCACGGGGGGTTGGATGGCTGCAGGGCTTGCAGGGTCCCTCCCAAGCAGGACACCTGCTCCAGGAGGACACCTGCTCAAGGGGGACACCTTCCCAAGCAGGACACGGCAGCCTGGGAGATCAACACCGTGGTTCTGCACGAACTGCCAACCAGTGTGCTTCACACAGCGAGCTGATGTATGTATTTAGGGCAGTGATTTTTGGATAGACATCTACCGAACCATTGCTCCACATGGAGCTGGCTCGTTCGGTCCGTGGGTGTTTCCTTCCCCGGGTGGTAACGAGATCGATATGGATGATCTGAACCATCGCCCACTGCCGCGCGCATCGGAGGGAGCCGTTCGGAGAGGAGGAAGAGCACGGAGGTTCATTGCACCCAGAGCAACCACGCAAAACCTCAACATATAGAGGAAAACCAGCAAGCTTTTAGAAAGTCTTGTGCGTATTGCTGAGGAAGCGTTAGCTAAGCCGGGCAAAAGGGCCGTTTCGGCTAAGACGTCACAAGGAAATCATGGGTGATGCCCACAGAGCCTCAGCTCCTCCTGACAGGATGTCACACACTCTCCTCCTAATCCTCACCTGACCCCAATAAAGCTCAAGGGCACACAGGATTTGCAGTCTCAGCGTTTTTTATAGCTGGTCCCACACAGTTTTGCAGGGAGCGGATACAGCTCCGAAAGCACCGTCAGCGTGGTTGAAATACGGCAGCGAAGGAGGAGAATTTGTGTGGGTTTCTTTTGAGATACCAGCGTGCAGGAAATACTGAGCCAAACTGGACGGATTTTTTATAGGTACATATTTTATATAGGTATCTTAAAAAAGGGAAATTCACTGGAAATTTGGTTGAAAGTCTCAGTAAATGTAGGTAACTAGTGGAGTTTAACTGCAGACAAGCAGCACAAGTGGAAGGTCTGGGCCCCCAGCAGGGCTGTAAGAGACCAGTCTGGGTATGGAAGAACGGAATTTCTCATCCAGCTGTCCGGAAGGCACCGTGTCTATGTGGGAAAGGCCGAGCACCCAAACCCTGGTCCATTCCAACACATCGGCTGCTCTAACGGAGCTGGTGTGACGCACTGTCCCTGCTCGCCCTCCGTCGGGTTCCGAGGCGTGTTCCGCTCGCGGTGCCACACGGGAAGCCGGAGCGACACGGCGCACGGGCCAGGAGCCCGGCACACGGAGCTGCTGGGTCCGCCGCTCCCCACGGTCCCTCCTCTCCACTACTAATCACCACAAGTTTGGTTTCCTTGATTAAAATCTATCTCAGAGCTTTCTCTCTCCCATTGGAAACTCACATCCATTTATTTAAAGCCTGAATTGACACAGAGAGGTTCCGTTATTTCTGTTGTCTGGATGCTGCTTTGGCCATACGAGCCAAAGGTAGATTTTAATTGTAATTTTAATGCCATGATTAAGAAGAGCAGATCCCGACACCTCCCTGGTGGGGTATATGAGGAAGGAGAGAGAAGCCGAGGGGGAAGCCGCGGGAGCTGCAGCCGGTGCTGCCGAGTCCACACCGGGACAACACTGCGGTCTTGGCTCTTGTGAAGTGGAACAGCAAAGCAGGTGGGGAAGCTCGAGAGCGAGCAAACAGCGGCAACGCGCACGGATAACTGTGCGAGCTGGTTAATGATGGAGGGCAGGCTAATGAGGCGCGATCTCACCTGAGCAAAGCGCGTGAGTCAGGCCGGATCCGGGGGATTTCACAACGCCGCCACCGGTGCCATGTTTACTCCGACCTCTCCGCGGGCAGCCATTAATTGCTGCCTGATGAACCAAACCCAATAACAACATTAACAGACCTGCTAATTACCATGGAATGGAGACTAACTCCTCCAGACCATATAAAGGAGAACTTCCATCAGCACCACCAGAGGAGCTGAGGATCCTTCGCTCTCATTTCTCCTCCGTTTCACCACCTTCTCCACCTGCTCCCTCGTCTCGACGCTCCGCAAGCGCCGCTATGAGCCAACACTTTTTCAGATTTGGGAGTGGAAACTTCAGCTCTTCTTCTGCTCACTGTGGCCCACGGGGCGGCTGGAGAAGTTCATTCCCTGTAAGCTACTACGAAGACAATAGAGGAGATAGATACGGTGGTTATGGGTATGGTTATGGCAGCAGGAGTCTCCACAACCTCGGTGGGTTCAGGAGTGTTCCCACTGGTGGAGGCTATGGAGAAGTAGGATACGGAAGGTGCCTGGGGTTTGGTGGGAGGAGATACCTCAACACGGGCTTTGGAGGAAGGGGGTATTCTGTGGGCGCTGCTCTCGGTGCCGAATCGGGGCTCGGCAGCGCGTGCGGAGGAGCCCTGGGCAGGAGCTGCTCCGGTGACCGCGGGGCCGGGCAGGGTCTGGGCCAGGCCGGCGTCCGCATCGAGGGGGTCCGTGTCAACACCAACCTGCTGCGGACAATGCACGTTGAAGTCGACCCCGAGTTCCAGCGAGCGCGGTCAGACGAGAAAGAGCAGATCAAGGCTCTCAACGACAAATTTGCGTCATTCATCGACAAGGTGAGTCCCTGTTCTCTTTTCTCTTGTTGTCTTGGGGAACATGGGGGCTGCTCTGGCTGTGTGAGCCACGGGGACACCTTCATGTTGCGTCTTCCTCCCAAAAACCCGCAGCACTGGCTGGATTCCCTGGGGCTGGCAAGAAGTTCTTAACAGTTTGCCATAAAAGCCGCTGCATGAATCACGTTTAGCCCTGGGATAAGTATCTCTGGAGTCGTTGTCTGTGGCAGGACCATAACGAGCTGCTGGGATGTCACCGGCACATTAACTCACTTGTCTTTTGAGGGAAAGGGTTTCTGCTTGTCTCGTAACGTTCCAGGCCTGGGGATGGTTGATGGTAGCGTGAGAAATGGGGGATGCATTCGGGTATCCCTGATGTGCTCCTGCAAAGCAAAATCCGCATCACAAAGCAACTTGTGACTTCTCTGCCTGGAGGTCCCGGGTGGCCAGTGGACCCCACGCGTTTCTTCTTCACCTCTTTCCTTGGTTTTCACCACGACACGTTAACCACTGCAGTTCCACCTTCTCGCTCGTTGCTGCTCACAGACACGGGAACAAAAGAGCCCCAGGAGCGCTCCCGCCCCGCAGCCCCACATGAGCCTCCGTTGCAGGTGGCGTGTCTGCTCCATCACTGGTTACGCATGAAGACTTGAGGGCTTCTTGTATTACCCTATGCAAAAGGTGTTGGTTACACCCAGAAGTTGGTGTTCTTTAAAGCTTCTGGGTGTCAGCCGCCAGGTTCAGCGTCCCGGCTGCGGAGACACCGTCCCTCTGGGTTTCCCAAAATACCATGTTCTAGGGCTAAGCCTCTTTAAAGCAAGGTCTGTCCATGAAGAGACTGGGCTTGTGTGGTCTCCTGAGAGGGGTTTAGCTCTTCTCGTGTATTTGAGTGTCTAAAGTGCTTCAGAAACAGCTGAAGTCTCCCTCCCCCTCAGTCATCCCCCTAAATATTGTGCATCTAGGAGATGAAAAGCCAGCAGAGATTTGAGTCTCAGCTTTGAGAAGCAGTGGTAAAATCACACCCTTCTTATGCAAGAGACGGGGAAAAGGAGCTGTCCCCTCCTTAGCCTGAGACGCCTCCCGTGCCGCGGCGGTTGATGAACCCCTGGGTGTTCCCATGCTGGAAACACCCATTGGGACCGTGCTGGTGCTGCCCAAAGCTCCGCGGGGCCCGCGACGCTCTCCCGCTTGCCCCCCAGGTTCAGTGTCTGGAGCGGCAGAACCAGGCGCTGGTGGCCAAGTGGGAGCTGCTGCAGCGGCGAAGCGCCCGGCCCGAGGACGCCCGGAGCGTCGCCTCCTTCTTCCAGGCGCACGTCAGCAACCTGCGGCGGCAGCTGGAGACGCTGCGGGAGCAGCGGGAGCAGCTGGACCCCGAGGCCCAGGGCCTGCTCGAGCTGGTCCAGGGCTACAAGCAGAGGTGGGTGCTCGCGCTCTGGGAAAGGCGCGCGGCGCGGCGGGACGCACGCCGGCCGGTGCGGCGCATGGTGCTGCAGAGGCTGCCAGAGGGTGCAGTTAAACGAAAACGTGACACGTTCCCTCTGTAAATGATTCCCTTTGAACAAAACAAGCAACACGGGCAATGAGCTCCCTGTGTCTTCTCTGCTGTGACAGATTCGAGGACGAGATCAACAAGCACGCGGCCAAAGAAGAGGAGTTCGTGGAGCTTAAAAAGGTGCAGTAACCCCAGACACTGAGCTGAATTGAAGCCTCAGAAATAAAGGAATAACAGAGGTTTTCAAATGCGGGGTCTTTGCTTAACTAACTGGAGTCATTGAAAACTGGAGCTTTTTCTGCAAGACAGGAGAGAAATGGCTTTTCAAATGAAAAACTGAGATTTGTGGGCCATTATTTGGCTCCAGAAATGAAGGTTTTAAAGAATCACACCATGTCTTGCTAGAATTGCGTTCAGTGGGCAGTTTGCCCTCAAATAAATACAAATACACCTGTTTGTTTTACAGGAACTGGACGACGCCTACATGGGGAAAATGGAGTTTGATGTGCGGGTGGAAATCCTGAAGCAGCAGCTCGAGTTCCTGAGGTGCTTACACGAGGCTGTGAGTATGTCCTCAGTCAACCTGAGCCACCCCAGGTCCTGGAGGACGAGAATCTGTTGAAGGTTCCCAGAAATTCCACCCGAACGGGACTCTGTGGGGTGATGAGGGGATCACCCCGGCATCTGATAGGATAAGGTCCTTTTTGATTTGCGAGCGCAATGGGAGTCTGGTGTGTCACGGAGGCTGGAAGAGACTCTTGAAAACCCCACAAATCCCAAATCTGATTTCCTTGCAGGAGCTCTCCCAGCTGCGAACCGTAGTCGGCAACACCGACGTCGTTCTGTTCGTGGACAACAGAGACGTGAACATGGACGGCATCATCGAAGAGGTCAGGCAGGAGTACGAGGCCATTGCGCAGAGGAGCAAGGCTGAAGTGGACGCCATGTACCAGGGCAGGGTGAGCAGACACCAGTGAGATGGTGAGAAAAACCCGCCTGCCTAGCGGAAACAGAACCGGAATGTCTGTTTTCTCCCCCGCACGCCAGTACCAGGACCTCCAGGAGCTGTGGGTCGACCAGCGGGAGCGCGTGAGGAACAGCTACCAGGAAATCCAGGAGCTGGCGCGGCAGATCGAGCGGCTGCAACGAGAGATCGAAACTGCGAGAAAACGGGTAAAGCTGGTGCTTTACAACATAAAAATCATTTGGGTCACTTTGACATGGGGACTCAGTGCAGTACGAGGTGACTTGTCCTCTGGAGACAAACCTAGAGATGCTGTTTGCTCTTCAAAATGAAGCAGGTTTAGATTTTGGCTGTCGACACTGGGATTTAATTGGGGTTCATTAGCACATCTGGGTTCAGCCATTGAGGTGGTCTCCTGGTTTCCAAGACACGCCAGAAGGGTTTGGGAGTCCCAGTTCCCATTCGGGGCCGCGGACACGAGCGCTCTGTGCCCCGCAGAACCGCAGCCTCCGGGACGGCGTGCGGGACGCGGAGCAGCGCGGGAGCGCGGCGCTCGGGGACGGGCGGCAGCAGCTCCAGGAGCTGGAGGCCGCGCTGCAGCGGGCCCGGGACGAGCTGGCGTCGCTGCTCCGCGACTACCAGGAGCTGCTCAACGCGAAGCTGGCCCTGGACATTGAGATTGCCATGTACCGCTCACTCCTCGACGAGGAGGAGGCCAGGTAGGTACAACCTGCTCGTCCTGGGAGGAGGACCCGCAAAAGGCAGCGCGTCCCGCTCTTCATTCCCCTGCCTGATCTTCACCTTTATTGGCGGCGTTATCTCACCTTCCCTTTTCCTCCACAGGATACAGGAGGGCTCACCAGCCACAGTCTGTAAGTATCCCAACGCTTTGCTTTGCTTTTTAAGGGCACCGATACCATTTTGTTGTCTGTGGTGCTCAACATCTACCGCCAGAAAAACCTACCTTAGTTCCTGCCTTAGATCCCAAGGAAATTAAGCAAATCATAGTCTCGCGTGACTGTGTGTGAACACGCATGTGACATTAACATGTATGTGACATTAACACGTATGTGACATTAACACGTCAACATTGAGCTACTGACTTAGGACATTTTTGGGTTATTCCAACCAAACCTGCAGGAAGTGAGCAGGACCTGACTTATTCTGCAGACCTAGGGGCTGCATGTCAGAACTCAGCGGAAAAGACCAATAAATCCCATCCTAAAAGCTGTGGGAATAGACCAGCTGAAGGAGAAAGGAACCCGCACTCTGGGCCCTCCTGATGGAAGGGCTGCTCTGAGAGTGCAGGTACAGAGCAAGACATAAGCCACGGTAAAGATAAAGTAATAAGGCGAAACCACACATGAAAACACCCCAAATGTACATTTTCTGATGAAGATCCGTGTTGCCCTTTTTCAAAGAGACAACTCTGACCACGGGAGGAGCTATGATGGCCATGCATAAGTACTTTGAGCAGTGGGTCTTACAGTTCTTAGGTCTGTAAAGAGTAAAGTGACCGTAATTCCAATTTCTTGCAGGTGTCATTGAGCACAGCGTGAGCGCTACCGGAGTCTATGGAGCAGGACCTGGAGGGGTGAAGAGCGGGAAGGGCGGGTCGAGCTCTGGTGGTGCCAGCCAGGACAGAAGGAAAGGGTCGATCTCTGGAGGAGAAGATGGCGGAAGCTCTGGTGGATGGGGCTCCAGTGGCGGCTCCACTTGTAAGGGAGGAAAAGGAAGCTCAAGTCATGGAGGAGGAGGAAGCTCAGGAAGCAAAGGCTCCAGCTCTGGAGGTGGCCACAGCTCTGGAGGTTGGGGATGCAGCTCTGGCAGTGGCGGTTCCATCTCTGGAGGAAGCTCAGGCGGTAAAGGTTCCATCTCTGGAGCTGGAGGAAGCTCTGGAAAAGGGGGATCCAGCTCAGGCAGTAAAGGCTCCATCTCTGGAGGTGGAGGAAGCTCTGGAGGATGGGGATCCAGCTCTGGCAGTGGTGGGTCCATCTCAGGAGGCAGCTCAGGCAGTAAAGGCTCCATCTCTGGAGCTGGAGGAAGCTCTGGAGGATCGGGATCCAGCTCCGGCAGTGGTGGGTCCACTTGTAAGGGAGGAGGAAGCTCAGGACATGGAGGATCCAGCTCTGGAAGTGGTGGGTCCATCTCGGGAGGCAGCTCAGGCAGTAAAGGCTCCATCTCTGGAGCTGGAGGAAGCTCTGGAGGATCAGGATCCAGCTCTGGCAGTGGTGGGTCCACTTGTAAGGGAGGAGGAAGCTCAGGACATGGAGGATCCAGCTCTGGAAGTGGTGGGTCCATCTCGGGAGGCAGCTCAGGCAGTAAAGGCTCCATCTCTGGAGGTGGAGGAAGCTCTGGAGGATCGGGATCAAGCTCAGGCAGTAAAGGCTCCATCTCTGGAGGTGGAGGAAGCTCTGGAGGATCGGGATCAAGCTCTGGCAGTGGCGGGTCCACTTGTAAGGGAGGAGGAAGCTCAGGACATGGAGGATCCAGCTCTGGCAGTGGTGGGTCCATCTTGGGAGGAAGCTCGGGTCATGGAGGAGGAGGAAGCTCAGGCAGTAAAGGCTCCATCTCTGGAGGTGGAGGAAGCTCTGGAGGGTGGGGATCCAGCTCTGGCAGTGGCGGGTCCACTTGTAAGGGAGGAAGAAGCTCAGGTCATGGAATAGGAGGAAGCTCAGGTCATGGAGCCTCCAGCACTGGAGGTGGAGGAAGCTCTGGTCATGGAATAGGAGGCAGCTCAGGTCATGGAGGCTCCAGCTCTGGCAGTGGCAGATGCAGTCCCTATAGTGGAGGGATGAGCTCTGGAGGTGGCAGCAGCTCTGGCAGAAGAGGCTCCATCTCTGGAGGAAGCTCCAGTCATGGAAGTTCCAGCTCTGGAGGAGGAGGAAGCTCTGGAGGTTGGGGATCCAGCTCTGGAGGTGGAGGAAGCTCTGGTCATGGAATAGGAGGAAGCTCTGGTCACGGAGGATCCAGCTCTGGCAGTGGCAGATGCAGTCCCCACAGTGGAGGGACGAGTTCTGGAGGTGGCAGCAGCTCTGGCAGAAGAGGCTCCATCTCTGGAGGAAGCTCAGGTCATGGGGGTTCCAGCTATGGAGGTGGAGAATGCTCTGGTCATGGAATAGGAGGAAGCTCCGGTCATGGAGGCTCCAGCTATGGAGGTGGCGGAAGCTCAGGTCATGGAATAGGAGGAAGCTCAGGTCACGGAGGATCTGGCTCTGGAGGTTGGGGATCCAGCTCTGGCAGTGGCAGATGCAGTCCCCACAGTGGAGGGATGAGCTCTGGTGGTGGAAGCAGCTCTGGTAGGAGAGGCTCCATCTCTGGAGGAAGCTCCAGTCATGGAAGTTCCAGCTCAGGAGGAGGAGGAAGCTCTGGAGGTTGGGGATCCAGCTCTGGAGGTGGAGGATGCTCAGGTCATGGAGGCTCCAGCTCTGGAGGAGGAGGAAGCTCTGGCCATGGAATAGGAGGAGGCTCAGGTCACGGAATAGGAGGAAGCTCAGGTCATGGAACAGGGGGCAGCTCTGGAGGTTGGGGATCCAGCTCTAGCAGTGGCAGATGCAGTCCCCACAGTGGAGGGATGAGCTCTGGAGGTGGCACCAGCTCTGGTAGGAGAGGTTCCATCTCTGGAGGAAGCTCAGGTCATGGGGGTTCCAGCTATGGAGGTGGAGAATGCTCTGGTCATGGAATAGGAGGAAGCTCAGGTCATGGAGGCTCCAGCTCTGGAGGTGGTCACAGCTCAGGTCATGGAGGCTCCAGCTATGGAGGTGGAGGAAGCTCAGGTCATGGAATAGGAGGAAGCTCAGGTCATGGAAGCTCCAGCTCTGGAGGTTTGGGATCCAGCTCTGGAGGAGGAGGAAGCTCAGGTCATGGAATAGGAGGTAGCTCAGGTCATGGAGGCTCGAGCTCTGGAGGTTGGGGATCCAGCTCTGGCAGTGGCAGATGCAGTCCCCACAGTGGAGGGATGAGCTCTGGAGGTGGCAGCGGCTCTGGTAGGAGAGGCTCCATCTCTGGGGGAAGCTCCAGTCATGGAAGTTCCAGCTCTGGAGGAGGAGGAAGCTCTGGAGGTTGGGGATCCGGCTCTGGAGGTGGAGGAAGCTCTGGTCATGGAATAGGAGGCAGCTCAGGTCATGGAGGCTCCAGCTCTGGAGGTTGGGGATCCAGCTCTGGCAGTGGCAGATGCAGTCCCCACAGTGGAGGGATGAGCTCTGGAGGTGGCAGCGGCTCTGGTAGGAGAGGCTCCATCTCTGGAGGAAGCTCAGGTCATGGGGGTTCCAGCTATGGAGGTGGAGAATGCTCTGGTCATGGAATAGGAGGAAGCTCAGGTCATGGAGGCTCCAGCTCTGGAGGTGGCCACAGCTCAGGTCATGGAGGCTCCAGCTATGGAGGTGGAGGCAGCTCAGGTCATGGAATAGGAGGAAGTTCAGGTCATGGAAGCTCCAGCTCTGGAGGTTTGGGATCCAGCTCTGGAGGAGGAGGAAGCTCAGGTCATGGAATAGGAGGTGGCTCAGGTCATGGAGGCTCCAGCTCTGGAGGTTGGGGATCCAGCTCTGGCAGTGGCAGATGCAGTCCCCACAGTGGAGGGATGAGCTCTGGAGGTGGCAGCGGCTCTGGTAGGAGAGGCTCCATCTCTGGGGGAAGCTCCAGTCATGGAAGTTCCAGCTCTGGAGGAGGAGGAAGCTCTGGAGGTTGGGGATCCAGCTCTGGAGGTGGAGGAAGCGCTGGTCATGGAATAGGAGGCAGCTCAGGTCATGGAGGCTCCAGCTCTGGAGGTTGGGGATCCAGCTCTGGCAGTGGCAGATGCAGTCCCTATAGTGGAGGGATGGGCTCTGGAGGTGGCAGCAGTTCTGGTAGGAGAGGTTCCATCTCTGGAGGAAGCTCCGGTCATGGAGGGTCCAGCTCTGGAGGAGGAGGAAGCTCTGGAGGTTGGGGATCCAGTTCTGGAGGTGGAGGAAGCTCTGGCCATGGAATAGGAGGCAGCTCAAGTCATGGAGGCTCCAGCTCTGGCAGTGGCAGATGCAGTCCCCACAGTGGAGGGACGAGTTCTGGAGGTGGCAGCAGCTCTGGCAGGAGAGGCTCCATCTCTGGAGGAAGCTCAGGTCATGGGGGTTCCAGCTCTGGAGGTGGAGAATGTTCTGGTCATGGAATTGGAGGAAGCTCAGGTCATGGAGGATCCAGCTCTGGAGGTGGCCACAGCTCAGGTCATGGAGGCTCCAGCTCTGGAGGTGGAGGAAGCTCAGGTCATGGAATAGGAGGCAGCTCAGGTCATGGAGGCTCCAGCTCTGGAGGCTGGGGATCCAGCTCTGGCAGTGGCAGATGCAGTCCCCACAGTGGAGGGACAAGCTCTGGAGGTGGCAGCAGCTCTGGCAGAAGAGGCTCCATCTCTGGAAGGAGCTCCGGTCATGGAGGCTCCAGCTTTGGAGGTGGCCACAGCTCTGGAGGTTGGGGATCCAGCTCTGGAGGTGGCAGCGGCTCTGGTAGGAGAGGCTCCATCTCTGGAGGAAGCTCAGGTCATGGAGGCTCAAGCTCTGGAGGTGGAGAATGCGCTGGTCATGGAATAGGAGGAAGCTCAGGTCATGGAGGCTCCAGCTATGGTGGTGGTGGAAGCTCAGGTCATGGAACAGGAGGAAGCTCAGGTCATGGAGGCTCCAGCTCTGGAGGTTGGGGATCCAGCTCTGGCAGTGGCAGATGCAGTCCCTATAGTGGAGGGATGAGCTCTGGAGGTGGCAGCGGCTCTGGTAGGAGAGGCTCCATCTCTGGAGGAAGCTCCAGTCATGGAAGTTCCAGCTCTGGAGGAGGAGGAAGCTCTGGAGGTTGGGGATCCAGCTCTGGAGGTGGAGGAAGCTATGGTCATGGAATAGGAGGAAGCTCTGGTCACGGAGGATCCAGCTCTGGCAGTGGCAGATGCAGTCCCTATAGTGGAGGGACGAGCTCTGGAGGTGGCAGCAGCTCTGGCAGAAGAGGCTCCATCTCTGGAGGAAGCTCAGGTCATGGGGGTTCCAGCTCTGGAGGTGGAGGAAGCTCTGGTCATGGAATAGGAGGCAGCTCAGGTCATGAAGGCTCCAGCTCTGGAGGTGGAGGAAGCTCTGGTCATGGAATAGGAGGCAGCTCAGGTCATGGAGGCTCCAGCTCTGGAGGTGGCCACAGCTCAGGTCATGGAGGCTCCAGCTATGGAGGTGGAGGAAGCTCAGGTCATGGAATAGGAGGCAGCTCAGGTCATGGAAGCTCCAGCTCTGGAGGTTGGGGATCCAGCTCTGGCAGTGGCAGATGCAGTCCCTATAGTGGAGGGATGAGCTCTGGAGATGGCAGCAGCTCTGGTAGGAGAGGCTCCATCTCTGGAGGAAGCTCCGGTCATGGAAGTTCCAACTCTGGAGGAGGAGGAAGCTCTGCAGGTTGGGGATCCAGCTCTGGAGGTGGAGGAAGCTCAGGTCATGGAATAGGAGGAAGCTCAGGTCATGGAGGCTCCAGCTCTGGAGGTTGGGGATCCAGCTCTGGCAGTGGCAGATGCAGTCCCCACAGTGGAGGGATGAGCTCTGGAGGTGGCAGCAGCTCTGGCAGAAGAGGCTCCATCTCTGGAGGAAGCTCAGGTCATGGGGGTTCCAGCTATGGAGGTGGAGAATGCTCTGGTCATGGAATAGGAGGAAGCTCAGGTCATGGAGGCTCCAGCTCTGGAGGTGGCCACAGCTCAGGTCATGGAGGCTCCAGCTATGGAGGTGGAGGAAGCTCAGGTCATGGAATAGGAGGAAGCTCAGGTCATGGAAGCTCCAGCTCTGGAGGTTTGGGATCCAGCTCTGGAGGAGGAGGAAGCTCAGGTCATGGAATAGGAGGTAGCTCAGGTCATGGAGGCTCCAGCTCTGGAGGTTGGGGATCCAGCTCTGGCAGTGGCAGATGCAGTCCCCACAGTGGAGGGATGAGCTCTGGAGGTGGCAGCGGCTCTGGTAGGAGAGGCTCCATCTCTGGGGGAAGCTCCAGTCATGGAAGTTCCAGCTCTGGAGGAGGAGGAAGCTCTGGAGGTTGGGGATCCAGCTCTGGAGGTGGAGGAAGCGCTGGTCATGGAATAGGAGGCAGCTCAGGTCATGGAGGCTCCAGCTCTGGAGGTTGGGGATCCAGCTCTGGCAGTGGCAGATGCAGTCCCCACAGTGGAGGGATGAGCTCTGGAGGTGGCAGCGGCTCTGGTAGGAGAGGCTCCATCTCTGGGGGAAGCTCCAGTCATGGAAGTTCCAGCTCTGGAGGAGGAGGAAGCTCTGGAGGTTGGGGATCCAGCTCTGGAGGTGGAGGAAGCTCAGGTCATGTAATAGGAGGCAGCTCAGGTCATGGAGGCTCCAGCTCTGGAGGTTGGGGATCCAGCTCTGGCAGTGGCAGATGCAGTCCCCACAGTGGAGGGATGAGCTCTGGAGGTGGCAGCGGCTCTGGTAGGAGAGGCTCCATCTCTGGAGGAAGCTCAGGTCATGGGGGTTCCAGCTATGGAGGTGGAGAATGCTCTGGTCATGGAATAGGAGGAAGCTCAGGTCATGGAGGCTCCAGCTCTGGAGGTGGCCACAGCTCAGGTCATGGAGACTCCAGCTATGGAGGTGGAGGCAGCTCAGGTCATGGAATAGGAGGAAGCTCAGGTCATGGAAGCTCCAGCTCTGGAGGTTGGGGATCCAGCTCTGGAGGAGGAGGAAGCTCTGGTCATAGAGTAGGAGGCAGCTCAGGTCATGGAAGTTCCAGCTCTGGAGGTTGGGGATCCAGCTCAGGCAGTGGCAGATGCAGTCCCTATAGTGGAGGGATGAGCTCTGGAGGTGGCAGCAGCTCTGGTAGGAGAGGCTCCATCTCTGGAGGAAGCTCCAGTCATGGAAGTTCCAGCTCTGGAGGAGGAGGAAGCTCTGGAGGTTGGGGATCCAGCTCTGGAGGTGGAGGAAGCTATGGTCATGGAATAGGAGGAAGCTCTGGTCATGGAGGATCCAGCTCTGGCAGTGGCAGATGCAGTCCGCACAGTGGAGGGACGAGCTCTGGAGGTGGCAGCAGCTCTGGCAGAAGAGGCTCCATATCTGGAGGAAGCTCCGATCATGGAGGCTCCAGCTATGGAGGTGGCGGAAGCTCAGGTCATGGAATAGGAGGCAGCTCAGGTCATGGAGGATCCAGCTCTGGAGGTGGCCACAGCTCAGGTCATGGAGGCTCCAGCTCTGGAGGTGGAGGAAGCTCAGGTCATGGAATAGGAGGCAGCTCAGGTCACGGAGGCTCCAGCTCTGGAGGCTGGGGATCCAGCTCTGGAGGAGGAGGAAGCTCTGGTCATGGAATAGGAGGCAGCTCAGGTCATGGAGGCTCCAGCTCTGGAGGTTGGGGATCCAGCTCTGGCAGTGGCAGATGCAGTCCCCACAGTGGAGGGACGAGCTCTGGAGGTGGCAGCAGCTCTGGTAGGAGAGGCTCCATCTCTGGAGGAAGCTCCGGTCATGGAGGGTCCAGCTCTGGAGGTGGCCACAGCTCTGGAGGTTGGGGATCCAGCTCTGGAGGTGGCAGCAGCTCTGGTAGGAGAGGTTCCATCACTGGAGGAAGCTCAGGTCTTGGAGGGTCCAGCTCCGGAGGTGGCCACAGCTCTGGAGGTTGGGGATCCAGCTCTGGAGGAGAAGGAAGCTCTGGTCATGGAATAGGAGGAAGCTCAAGTCACGGAGGCTCCAGCTCTGGCAGTGGCAGATGCAGTCCCCACAGTGGAGGGATAAGCTCTGGAGGTGGCAGCAGCTCTGGCAGGAGAGGCTCCATCTCTGGAGGAAGCTCCGGTCATGGGGGTTCCAGCTATGGAGGTGGAGGAAGCTCTGGTCATGGAATAGGAGGTAGCTCAGGTCATGGAGGCTCCAGCTCTGGAGGTTGGGGATCCAGCTCTGGAGGTGGAGAATGCTCTGGTCATGGAATAGGAGGCAGCTCAGGTCATGGAAGTTCCAGCTCTGGAGGTTGGGGATCCAGCTCTGGCAGTGGCAGATGCAGTCCCTATAGTGGAGGGATGAGCTCTGGAGGTGGCAGCAGCTCTGGTAGGAGAGGCTCCATCTCTGGAGGAAGCTCCAGTCATGGAGGCTCCAGCTCTGGAGATGGCCACAGCTCTGGAGGTTGGGGATGCAGCTCTGGAGGTGGGGGAAGCTCAGGTCATGGAGGTTCCAGCTATGGAGGAGGAGGAAGCTCTGGCCATGGAATAGGAGGAAGCTCAGGTCATGGAATAGGAGGAAGCTCAGGTCATGGAACAGGAGGAAGCTCAGGTCATGGAGGCTCCAGCTCTGGAGGTTGGGGATCCAGCTCTAGCAGTGGCAGATGCAGTCCCTATAGTGGAGGGATGAGCTCTGGAGGTGGCAGCAGCTCTGGCAGAAGAGGCTCCATCTCTGGAGGAAGCTCAGGTCATGGGGGTTCCAGCTATGGAGGTGGAGAATGCTCTGGTCATGGAATAGGAGGAAGCTCAGGTCATGGAGGCTCCAGCTCTGGAGGTGGCCACAGCTCAGGTCATGGAGGCTCCAGCTATGGAGGTGGAGGAAGCTCAGTTCATGGAATAGGAGGAAGCTCAGGTCATGGAGGCTCCAGCTCTGGAGGTTCGGGATCCAGCTCTGGAGGTGGAGGAAGCTCAGGTCATGGAATAGGAGGCAGCTCAGGTCATGGAGGCTCCAGCTCTGGAGGTTGGGGATCCAGCTCTGGCAGCGGCAGATGCAGTCCCTATAGTGGAGGGATGAGCTCTGGAGGTGGCAGCAGCTCTGGTAGGAGAGGCTCCATCTCTGGAGGGAGCTGCAGTCATGGAGGCTCCAGCTCTGGAGTTGGTTCCAGCTGTGGAAGTTGGGCCCCCAGCTCCGGGGGTGTCTGCAGCCCTGGCGGTGGGGGGTTTGGTTCTGGAGGTGCGGTCTGCTCTGGAGGGGAGGGGGGTTTTGGGGGCGGGAGCTGTGGCGCTGGGAGTTACGGATGCGGCGCTGAGACTGGAGAATGCTGCTCTGAAGACGTTTGCTATTCCGGGAGCCAGGGCTACACGTACGTGTGTCGCCGTGGCTCCGCTTCCTCTGAAGATGAGTCCCAGAATTAATATTTGAATGGAAATGCTGCCAGTGGACTTGGAAGATGTTCCCCTTCCTATTGGAGGCAAGGGTGGCTTTTCTCCCAACCACGCGCCCCCGCTCGTCCAAATGTGTCACCCAGCACCCCGCGCTCTGTTTCCATTCACGGCCACCCCCAGGTGTCTCCGTCCCCACCTCTGTTCTGTGACAATGTTGTGGTGGTTCTACTGCTTCCTCAGCCTTTCTGTGAGCTCTTTCCCTTGGGCTCTTTGGGACCCTTTTCTTTGGCAAATAAAAGCTTGAAAGGATGCGCAGTGTCCGTGTTGGTCTGTGGGCGGGTGTGAGCTGATGTGCGTGATGAACGCTTGGAAAGAACTCTGAATATATAAACGCTTACTGGAGCTTCGATCCAGCGTCAGGAAAAGAGCAGCTGAGATTACTGGGCAAGGCTGAGAAGCACCCACTGTGGACACCCATCTGCAGATAGTGCTAGAGCCACGGAGACCACTGGAGAAGGTGGATGTGGAGCCACAAAGGGCTAAGTCCACCTCTCCAGCACAGCCTGGGGGAAGCCGCGAGTTCCCTGCACGTGGGAGGTCCAGGAGCCACATTTCGGTGAAAAGCGGGTTGTCGCTGCCCTCGTCACCTGCGGAGGCCCCTGCCAGCTGTGGAGCAGCCACGGGGTGTGAAACCTGCAGGGTGCGTTCCAAACCCTGCCGAGATAAGCCCGTGTTCCCACCCGTGCGGGTCCCACCCGCGGGCTCAGCGTGTGGGTGGCGCGAGTCTCACCTGGACGAGCTGGATGGCCCGCGCTGTTCCGGCCTCTGGATGTTGCCCTCTACAGGTGCGAGTGGCATCCTGAAGGGCTTTCCGAGCGTGGAACGGGCTGTGAATGGGCTCATGTCACCACCAAGAACCCATGTGGACAGGGAAGCTCAAGATGCATTAGATACCACCACCTAGTGGGAGAACAGAGCTGCACCACGGTGGCGTTGAGCTGGGTTTTGTGCCGGCTCTCCCGGTCTAACTGATGGAGTTCTGGCTCGAGCCCTTGTCGCTGTGCCAATGTGGCCAGAACAAGAAGTTCCCTCCTGATTTACTTTGGCAAAAAGCCACGAAATTAGTCAGGGCTGCATTGTAGCATCATGAAATTTGTGGGCCTCCTGTCTTCATCGCTGGGCCTCCTTCCAAAATTCCTGGTGATTAGAAGTAATTAATGAGCTGTGATTACGCCGGGAGCTGCTCCCCTGGTGCCCACATGCAGCCCTCAGCAAACACAACCGACACGAGTCCACCGAGATCCACCGGCTGCATGGACGTAGGTGAAGATCTGGTGTGTTTTAAACCTGGACACCCCACTGTTGAGTGATGCACAAACCTTGGTGTCCTGCAGCAAACTGGGTGGGATGGGGCGAAGTCGGGAGAAAACGCAGAACCGACCTTGTGATCCTCGAATTCCAGCCTGAGCCGGGCGGAACGGCCCACGGGTGGCACCAGGTGGCATCATCTGCCTTGCGGGGCCTCAGGGTCACCAGGGGACGTGGGGACTCGGGTGAGGCTGATCCGGACGGGTGGTATGAAAACCCGAGTCAGGAGTTTTGCTTATCAAAGTGTATCTGTGTGAAACAAACAAACAGCTTTTGAAACCATCCGCAAGCCCGCGGGCTCCAAACCCAAAGCTCTGAGCCATTTCTTGCTCGACAGGAGCCGCGCTGTCCTCGGTGGCAGGAGGTACCTGCAGACCCCCAGCCCCGCTCGGGAGAACCGCCGGGTACCGGGGAGACCAAGCAGAGACAAACCGGAGGCAGACAATGAAGACGGAGCCAGAGCAGCTCCGGGGAAGTGTCCCCAGGCTCGGCCCCGCTCCGGCACCACCGCGGCCCCGCTGGGGCTCCAGCGCCCAGGGAGGCACCCAGGACTTCAATCGCTCCCGCGTGGGTGTAATTGATAGCGCTGTCAAGAACCTGCAATTAAGCGAGTTGCCTTTCCAGCTCCTTCAGCCATCAATTACCCCGCGCTGGGCGCGGGCCGAGCTGCTCCAGCGCCCGACGTCTGCGACCGGCGAGGCACGAGGAGCGCTTTGGCATCGTGGGGACGCCAGCGAGGTTTCTGGGGACCAGTTTGGGGTTGTGTCGATCTGCTTGCAAAAGGTGGTGACAAAGCCCCTCCCAGGAGCCCAGGGAGCGAGGGGAGGGAAGAGCCAAAAGGAAAAGGAAAAAGAGAACAGAAAGGGAAAAAAGGCAAAAAAGGAAAAAAATCCCTGCAAAAGCAAATATAAAAAAAAAGAAAGAAAGGTAAATGCGACACTGCTGGATTTCAGGAGCTTGAAATGCTTAAGTAATTAATTGCCAAAAAAACCTGACCAAGGTTTGAGCCTGTTGAGAAGTGAAGGACCAGGACAGCACAATAGCAGGGGACCACTCCTGAAACGGAACTGTCACCTTTCTGACTCGCAGGAGCCTTTGGCGAGGGGCCCCGAGGACAGAGACGCGGCCCCAGCCCCACATCGACGGGCAGATACGTCCAATTTAGTCCAACTCACCGGCCTCCTCTGCCGAGCAGCCCCGATCAATCCTTCATCAGCCTGCAGGTGGCCCAGGGGATTTCAGTTCAGGGCTGAGATACAAAGGACGGAACCAGAGGGCAGCCCTGACCACCAGGTGTTTACAGGATCCTGGTTGCTGGGCCCACCAAGGCCCAGCCTACAGCTGTTCCCAATTAAACCATTAATGAGCACTAAGTTGTGGCTGAGCTCCCTCTTTCCAAGGCTATTTATTGCCTTCTCCACCCATGCCTTGTTTTTTGGTGCATTCTACACAATCAGAGCAGCAAATGAGAAATGCAGCTACACTTATTTGTTCTTCTCAAAGTTGGGCGGCCAAGTCTAAGCTGGTGATTCTAGAAGTTTCTGGACTCGATGAGGAAGGACAGAAGGTTCTGAGATGCGTTTGTCTCTCAGCAGACCCGGCATCGCGGTTTGGAAGAGGCGAGTCCTGCCCGGCCAGTCACCGTCATTAACTGACGATGGTCTGTGCAGGGTTATTAATCACAAATAACCACTTTGTGCTCGTGTACGGCAGCAGGAGACGTGACGGAGCAGCGATGGACCCCGGATGTGAGACGGCCGTCACGGTCCCCCCGGTGCCCGGCAGGGACGGAGGATCCTCTGCCCGTCTGTTCTCTGCTGATCGTTTTGATTACTGCAAAGAACTAATTGCACCAAATGAGGTTGTTGGATTAGCTACAGCTGCTCAGAAAGTCACCAAAATTGCTGCAGCGAGAATTCTGGCAGGAGACAAAGCATCCGACACAGGTTCAAAGCACCCAATACATAGGGTAGAATTATGACTCACCAGTAATTCAGCACCCGTAGAAACTGGTAGGATTTCCAGACCATCTAATTCATTATATAGTTTATAACGGGAAGTAATGGAAAACCTTAATTATTAGCTCTAATTAGAACAAAGTATTGGTATCCTCGAAACAAGACTTAAGCGCGGCTGGGCAGGCCGGGGACAGGTCCAGCTTTTCTGTGCTAGTTCAGAATTCACATTTGATTTCAGAATTTAGATTAGATTTTAGAATTCAGAATTTAGAAATTTGGCTTTCCTAAAAAACACCAAAAAACCCCAAACAACAAAACTTCCAATTGGGGACGTTCAGAAGAAGGAAAAGGGCAGGGACAGCAGGACTCCCGGTGTCCCCATCGGTGTCCCCCGTGACCACCGGCGTGCGGTGACGCCCGGGAGACACGCAGGGAAAAGGCAAAACGGGTACAGGAACATCATGAAAGCAGCGACATGAACCCACATCAGAGGAACTGTGCCGGATCACATCAAAAAAGGGACTCTCAGAACACACAAAACACGCTCCTTTTGATTTCTGCTGCTTTGAAGGGAGGGTGAGCTGGAGCGTGTATTGCCGCTCCTTCCCGGTCCCACCGGCCTGCCGGCTGCTTTTCCCCATTAAGCCTTTTCTATCTGTGGCACAAGTCGGGGTATTTAATTCGGAGCACCCCGGGAAGCGTTTCTGGAAGGGAGTTCTGCAGGACCCGCCGTTTCACCCAAATCCGCGGGAAATTGGGCCACTGGTGGGACGTGGGGGTCACCCGGAGCCAGGAGGCTCTTTGGGCACCATCTCGGAGCTGTTTGGTTGGGGTCACCGGGGCGGGCCGGACGCCGGGAGGCTCTTCGGGCCCCGTCTCGGAGCTGTTTGGTCAGGCACATCAGAAAGAAAACCCCAATTAAAAGAAAACAAAACACATTTCCCCTTCTGGAGTCAGCAAAGAGTAATTACATCGCCTGTGCTCCTATTGGCTCCGCGCAGTGTCCTGACATACGCATAAATCACTGCACCTTCACTTACATCTTGATGACTCAAGAGCTTTAAACGTTTTTGCTCTTTTCCCGATAAACCGCGTGGAGAACAAACAACGTGTCGTCACTTGGTTTTTCCCCAGGAAGACAGAAGTTCCCTTATTCCCCCATCAGACAGGACGTATCTGCTGATCAGAAGCACCAACGACTGGGCAGGGGCGGCGGGGCTGCCCAGAGCACCCTGGAGATCCGGCCTGTGCTGTTTAAATCATGAAACCTTTAAAACTCATCTATGCTGATTTGCACTAGATTTGGCTCAATGCTGTTCAATGGGTGTTTAAAGATTCATAGCGGAGCCATCTCGGTCTCTTTGCATCTCTATAGCGTGCTGACCGCAGAGGTGCGACGGTGAAACGCTTCCGCGCCTCCTCCGAACCCGCCGCAATAGGGTCACTGAGGAAAAACCTCAGGAATGCGCTCTGTTGGGTTTGTCAGCACCATTGTAGAAATTCGGGATCTCAAAGGGGGATCCAGAGGGAAGGACTTTCCCATCAGATCAGTTATTGTGCCTCCGAGCTGGAAGAGCTTTCCCTGCCCGTGATAAGACGCTATTTCCCAATAAAATATGAGAAGCACAGAAATAAACAGCCACGATCTTTAATGGAAAAACCACGAGAAAGGTTTGACAAGAAAAGAACGATTGCGGAGCCATAAATATCCATTCAGAGGGGTTCATGTATCTTGTCAAGGTTACGGAGTTCCCACTGAAAATAGACAAACCCGCCAGATTTTACGCAGGAAAAGGGTAAATCGGGGCAATGACCCAGAGCTGGTGCCGCTTCCTCACGCTGCAGGGGCTGATTCGTTAGTTCAGCGAGAGCTTCACTTTGAATGTGACTTTGCCGGGGCGGCTCCTCCGCGTGGCTCGGAAAACCAGCTCTGCCCAAACCCCACCCTGCCTGGGGCTCACGGAGACGTGGCTGCGACCCAAGCACGGCTGCCACATCTTCATCTGGCCCTTTCTGCTCTTTTTGCTCCGTCGTCCCACCAGGATTCCCACCTCATTCCCGCCGCGGGAGGAAGGCACCGCACGAGAAGGACGAACGCGACCCTCGGCTTTGCCGCAAAGCCGGGTCTAGCAGGAGATAGGACGCGCGCCTGGCGAGGGGCAGCGCGTGATGCCGAGCGCTCTCATTAGGACTTCAAAGGCGCTGCAGAAATTTGGCGCCCAAAGGGCGGGACCCATTCCAGCCCAGGTTCGGAGCGGCTGGGGCGCCCGGCCGGGTGTCTGTCTGTCTGTCTAGACGGGCTGTGCCGTCCGGCAGCAGCGAGAAGGTCCCTCCGGAGCCGGATTCCGCCCGTGTGGGCGCGTGAGTCACCGTCTGGAGATGCCGATCTCCCGCCCAGCCCGCTCCAGAGCTGGAATCAGGATCCGCGGCGGTTTGGTGGCTGGAGCTGGGAGGAAGCTGCACCCGGGCCCGGGGTTCGACGAGGAACATCCTTCGAAAATCCTGTCACACAAAGCAGAGAAGAAAAACACCAGATTGAGTTCCTTGGACAACTTTGGCTGTAGATACAGGAAACAAGGCTGCACTAATCAAATAAAGTCTTTAACATCTCAGAGACAAGAGTCTCTACCGTCCATGAAACTGTGTGTGTAAAAATACACATTACTACACGGTTTTCCAGCTCCTAATGGTCCCAGTGCAGGTGGGCTCCTGCCGTAGCCCCATCCGAGTGCAACGCATTTCCTGCGGCTGCGGGTAATTACAGAGAGGGAACCTCCTCGGGACTATCGCACGAAACGCGCTTGGAAAGAGCTGCTTCGGATTCACCTGCAGCGGTAGCAAACAAATGAGGGAACTTCACGTGTTTATAATGGATGCTATTTTCAGCAGCACATTGAGGAGGACGCTGACAAAGGAGCGATCGCAGCTCCATCCAGCCCCTCATCAGAATATTTGCTCTTTGCTCCCTCAGTCCTTCCCCTTTTTCTTTTCCTTGACTCAAAGAGACGGGATTTTTCCAGCGTGCTCCCCCATTTCCCACATCCACACTCACAGCAAACCGCTGGTTCCCGACACCGCGGGTACCAACAGGCACAACACGCGTTGCTCCTCGGAACTCATGAGCTTTGGCTTGAAGCCTCTAATATTTGCTTTACCTGATACTGGCAATGGCTCCGGCACCCGGTGTAAACTGCCAGCCTCAAACACTACAAACAAGGTGTAATCTGAGGGTCACGCTGTAAATACGGTGAATTATCCCATCCGTACAGGGCAAAAGTACCAGTTTACGCAACTAATTCATACCAGCAGCCCCTCAAACTCACGCACGCTGCAATTACGCGTTCAATTAATAGCCTGGCGAAGCTCGGTGCTGGAGTCACGTCCTATGGTGTTGCTGTGTGTGTCCTTTTAAGCACTTGGTATTAGAAGGTTTAACGTTTTAAGGAGGTTTAGTGCTGGTTTTATGGTTTGCATTGACCCTGACTCCTGTACGATGTTTTTGGAGGGGGTTAATGAGGATGCGGGATGACGGTGTCTCCCTGTACCACAGCTCTATGTATAATAAACCACGCAGACTTTCCAAGCGTCACTCCCCTTTGCTCAGGAAGGGCTGAGGACATCGAGCTGTTTGTACCCCAGCGTCTCCTTTTTCCTCCCAAACACAAAGAGCCGCAAGAGCCCCATTGTTCCCTTTCCCAGCGCCCGCTGGAGAAGGCCCGGAGATGGGTGGCAGGTCCTCACCTCGGGCTGGCGATGGGATTCATCTGGCCAGCGTGAGTCAAATCATCCGGTGTCCGGTCTCATCCGCTCATTAAGGCTTCCCCTGCTGGTGGGGGAGGACGAGCGCGGAGCCCGGTGAATCACCCGTTCCCTCCGGCGGCACCGGGGGCTGTTTCTCTTGGAGATGCAGCCCCACGAGTGTCAAGGACGTGTCTGGCAAAGTCGCCCCGTTCGGCTGCCGCTGTGTGAACGAGGCGGATCTCACCGGCCCCAACGTGCTACTGTTCCTTATTCCCTCCAGAGCTACCGGGATGAGTCCAAGAGTCTCTGACGTCAGCTGGGTAGAAACTCCGAGGGGCAAAGATGTGACGGTGTCCACTGGACTTCGGGTGAAGAATCTGCAGCATTACCCCAGTGAAATGTCACTGACTGCAAAGAGCAAAAATGGAGTGAGAAAGCGGAGCTGTGCGGCGGTTCCGGGGTGCAACCGGCTGTTTGGGGTGGTCGGAGGTCAGCGTGAGATGCTGCATGGAGTGTTTGTGGGGGCATTTTGAGTCTCTGCAGATGAATCCAGACCCACAACTCAGTGAATGTGCTGATGTTTCAGGTGCATAAGGATCCATCCATCACAACACGACTTCCACGGCGCTTTTCCGTAGTCGCCTTTTTTCTTTTGGTTATTTTCCGCACCCAAACCAAGCCTGGTGAGAGAAAAAAGGAGATTGTGAAACGAGCCCCACAAAGTGCAAGTCTGCAAAACATGCCATCACACAGAGGGCCCATGAGACACAAAACCCCAAACGACACGCTGCAAACAGATCACAAAGGCTTTCTTCAAAAATGTTTGCTAAACTATAATTAGTGTAAGTTAGGGGAACACTTCAAACCGTAATATATTCTAAGCCAACTTGCAAACAGAGCACTTTTAGATTCCTTTTTATTTCCTCAGTAGTTAGTGTTTGCCGGGCTGTTTTGCATTCTGAGGAGCATTTACTGCTGCCAGGCAAACCAAACCCTTAAGCGCTTTAAATTAATGTCCTGATGCTATCAAGGCCAGCTTCCCAAATGTATATAAGGGGCAGCGGCATCACCGTGTCACTTCAGCGGCACCTCCGCTCCCGCTCCTGCCGAAGCGCTTCCCCAAACTTCCCGATCCGCCTGCAGAGGAGCAGGATGAGCAGACAGGCGCCCACGGTGCGGTCCGTCCTGGGACGGAGAGGCTTCAGCTCGGCCTCGGAGATCTGCGGGCGCAGCTTCGCCGCCGCCTGCCCGCCCGCGCGCTGCGGCGCCTACAGCAGCCGGAGCGTCTGCAACCTGGGGGCGAGCAGGAGGATCTCCTACGTGAACGGGGTCTGCGGGACCGGCTGCTTCGGGGAGTTCGGCTTCGGGGGCGCGGGCTACGGCAACGTGGGAGGAAGGGTCGGCCTCTGCGGCCCCCGCGGATTTAGCATCGTGAGGGGTTACCCCGACCGCAAGGCCGATGGCATCCAGGGCATCTGCATCGACGAGCGGCTGCTGAAGCCGCTGTGCGTCGGGGTCGACCCGCTGGAACACGAAATCCGCTGTCAGGAGAAGGAACAGATCAAGACCCTCAACACCCAGTTCGCCTGTTTCATCGACAAGGTGAGTGCGAACCTGTGAGAGATCGAACGCGAGCGAGCTCCCCCGCACCCGGCCCCGCTCCTGCCGGATCACCCAGCGCGCTCCGCGCAAGGTCCGGACCCCACACAGCCACGCTGGCCAAGGGCTCATTCCAGCCAGTCCCAGTATTACACAGAACCATAGAACGGACCCACAGGACCATGGAGTCCCTGTCCCTGCGCAGAGAACCCCCGAATTCCCACCCCTCGCGGGCGTTTGCCCCGTGGCCACGGCAGCCGTGGCCCTTCCTGCGGGCGCCTCCTCTCTGGGCTTCTCGTGCAGGCTCTGGTGGGCTCATCTTCCTGCCCTTAGACCCTTTTCCCCACTTTGTCTTTAAATACCACGGCTGTTCCAAACCCACTCCCGAAGCAGAGGAGCCTCGTCCTGATGGCCGCACCCCAGCGCTAGAGATCCGAGCCTGAGCTGCCACCTTTGCAGGAAAAAGACAAACAGGTCCCACCACCGGGACTCGATCTCCTCCTAAAGCATCAGAGGAGCTTTATTTCTATTAACTGGCAGATTTAGGCATGTGACTTTTAAATCTCTAAATAATTTAGATATGTGAATTTTAAACCTCTAAATAATTTAGATATGTGAATTTTGAAGTTCTAAATTATTTAGATGTGTGACTTTTACATGTCTAAATAATTTAGACACGTAACTTTTAGATTGTTAAAGAAGGGCAGATGATTTTATGATGATTGTGGTATAGCACCGCTCACTTCCCAAAGATCCCATTAGTACACCTGCAGTTTCACACCGACGGTCAAGCCAGGTGCGGACACACCGCGCTCCCCTGTTTATTGGAAGGGTTGCTGTTTTCTGGCCCGCAGGTCCGGTTCCTGGAGCAGCAGAACAAAGTGCTGGAGACCAAATGGGGCCTCCTGCAGCAATACGTCCTGCCCAAGAAAGGGAAAAACCTGGAGCTGTACTTCGAGAACTACATCTGCGACCTGCGGAAGCGCCTGGACTGCCTGCTGTGCGAGAAGCAGAAGCTGGGCAGCGAGGAGTGCGCCACCAGCCAGCTGGTGGAGGAGTTCAAGTGCAAGTGAGGACCTTCGGCGGTCCGCCGCCCCGGCTCGGCCCGGCCCGCGCTCCCGGCGCGCGGCCCCTTCGGGGACTCGCGTCCTCCCGTCTCGCTCGCGAGCTCTTTGCATTGTTAATGTTGTTGTTCACGAGCGGCTCCTGCTCCGGGGTTGGTCCGACGGCTGCGGTCTGGCAGCCCCGAGCGAGCCAGGGCTGTCATCTCCCCGGTGCTCGGCGCCCGCGGGGCTGATGGCACCGCCCGGCTCAGCCCTTTGCCTTTCCCAACAGGTATGAGGAGGAAATCAACAGGCGGACGACGGTGGAGAACGAGTTTGTGGCACTCAAAAAGGTGAGAGGCTCGGATACACCAACCACCACACCTATAGCAGGTTTGTCTGGGGTAGAGGTTGGCTGAAATAGTGGATTATCAGCACATGCCTGTAAAGAGGGCCAGAAAAACAGGCAAGTGCAAGTAGAAAGTAAAAAGAACGTATCCCCAAAGCTTACGTCGCTACAGCAAAACTTGCATGTTGAATTGCACTGGGAGGGTGAATTTGTGGGAGGGGGACAGTGCGCGGCGTCCCACTGCAATACCTGCCGTCTCAGACACTGATTTATTCACATCCTTCACACTTAGACATCAGAAGAGCAGAAATCATTTGAACAATATTAAAAAAAAAAATTTGAATGCTCATTAGTCAGTTCTGAGTTTGGAGCTACGTCCCAAGTAAGAAATAAACTAATCCCAGTAAGTCCCAGTGGGACGCTCCACTCTCCTCCAGGAGCCACCCATTTGGTCTCTCACGCCTCCCCGCTCCTGCGCTCCCGCTGAGACGCGTTCCCGGGCTCCCGGCGCTGCCCCCGTCTCCTCGCGGTCCCGCGCTCACGGCGCCGGGGCTGGACGCGTCTCCTCTCTTGCAGGACGCCGACTGCATCTTCCTGAACAAGGAGGAGCTGGAGGTGAAGGTGGATCTGCTGAGGAGGCAGCTGGAGCTGCTGAAATGCGTCTTTGAGGAGGTGGGTTCCCCTGCTCGGCCCAGGGCTCGGTGGCGCCGTCTCACCCCTCAGGTTCTCCCGATTCCCTGAAATCCCCCCGGGACATCTGCCCCCCCAAGCCCTGAATAGTTGAAAGCATGGAACTACAAGGCTGATAGAAAATTAACATGATTAGGCTGGAAATAGGGTGTTTCCCCCTTCGTTAATGCAGCTGCAGGGATGAATTGGCTGTGTCCTAACTCTACCCCGAGAACAGAGATGCGTCCGTCTCGTTCCTCCGGATTGCAGTTGTCTGATTAGAGCTCCAGAAACTCCCAGCTTAATCCTGTCATTAGCATCAGCAAAGCAGCTGAAGATGACAGGATAGCAGGGGCTCATCACTCAGGTTCCCTGCCCTTGATGTGGACAGAATTGCTGCAGGTCAGCATGTCGGTCAGCAGCCGACGTGTGGCAACTCATCCGACAGGAGCATTTTCTGCTGAGCCGACCAAGGGACATTTCTCGACTTGTGCGGCTCTGTGTCCCAGCCCTTCCTCCACTGAAAAGCCTTGAGACTTGCTAACGGCTGACTAAGCCATTCCCAACCCGCAGGAACGCGCCCAGGTGGATCGGCAGCTGTGCGACACCTCGGTCATCGTCAAAATGGACAACAACCGTGACCTGGACATGGAGAGCATCATCAAGAACGTCGAGTGCTGGTACCAAGAAATAGCTCAGAAGAGCAAAGAAGAAGTTGACGCTTTCTACCAAACCAGGGTGGGTGAGGGGGACCCGGGTGCCCGCCCGGCAGCTTACCGGGTCAGAACAATGACTCTTTCCTTGGTTCCAGTTTCAGGAGCTTCAGGACAAGAGAGGCAAATACTGCGACGACCTGCAAAGCAACAAGTGCGAGATTTCAGAGCTCACGCGGATGATACAGAAGCTGCAGTGTGAGCTGGAGAACGCGAAGAAGCAGGTAGGAGAGGTGACGATCCGGGGAGGGCAGCGTCTGGGAGGACAACGCGGGTATGGGGGAAGATGAGATTGGCCGTTAGTGTCCCTAGACCTGCTCTGGGCTGTACAGTTGAAAAGTGGAGAGAGAGAAGGGACGGCTGTGGTTGTTTTCTCTGTCTGCAATTGGAATAGCGGATTAATCTGGAACCAGGATGTCCAGGAATTAGGAAACGAAGCCTTGAAGACATGTGCACTTTCGTTGTCCGCTGACAGGTCTCCTGCCTGCAAACCTCCATCTGTGACGTGGAGCAGCGCGGGGACTGCGCCCTGAAAGACGCGCGGGAGAAGCACGTGGAGCTGCAGAACGCCCTCCAGAAGGCCAAGGACGAGCTGGCCTGCATGCTGCGGGACTACCAGGAGCTGCTCAACGTCAAGCTGGCCCTGGACATCGAGATCGCCACGTACAAGACGCTCCTGGAGGGTGAAGAGAGCAGGTGGGTAACACAGACCTCGGCCCTTGTCTCCTGAACATTAGCTGATTCCAGCTCCCAAGTGAGTTGTGCAGCTCCAGGATCCTGCGGGCTGTCAGAAACGGGCCGGAGGCCACACGGGCCACCCTGGTGCCAGCAAAACCGTTCCTGTCCATGGACACACAGACGTGTTACGACAGGGGATTAAGCGGGGTGGATGTGCGGCTGGAGTGATGAGTAACGTCAGGTTTCCAGATGTGCATGCAGCTGGTCAATAGGATAACGCACGTTTCTCTTCTCTCCCCTAACAGGATATGTGTGGGGAACCCGGTGAGCGTGTGTAAGTAACCTGAAGATTTTGAGACGTGAGGGGTTGTCATTTTAGGAAATCCACTCCAGTTTACAGAGCAGCACCTTCTGCCTGCCCCTGCCGCCCTTTGCCACTTCAGCCCAGGTCGATGCTGAACGTTCAGACCCAGAAATTTCAAACACCTCTGAGTTTCAAAAACAAATCAGGTTTTAGACGGAGGGGGGAAGGTGGAATTCGTGACCCTTTTGTGCTCTTGGAGGCAATAGTGAGCTGTCCTGGCAGACTCAGCAGGCACCGAACCCGGGAAGAACGTCCCCAGAGCATCAGCGTGGGAGCCGGGAGGGCCTGGGAGGGGATGTGCTGGGACACGGAGGAGCTGGAAGGAGCGGGGGCTCCGATACGTTGGACAAACCCAGAGGAAATCAGGCTGGGTCGGTTCTGTCGCTCATGAGACAACTTGCCTGGTGAGAGGCCTCCAGCTTTCCTCCCTAACTCACGAACCTGTGGGCTGTCTTGCAGCTGTGGTCAGCAGCGGCTACACCATCCCCGAGGACTGCGGGCTGCTGGCTGCCAACGCAGCCGCGTGCGGCTACGGCTCCCTGGGGAGGCGGTCGGGAAGACACGGCTCCCAGAACGGAGGATTCAGCTCCCGCAGCGCGGGGATCCACCCCAAAAGAGTCATTAGCTCGGTGGCCAAGCAGTGCGTCCCAGAGGTCTATTGCCAAGCCGGAGGGGTCAGCTGCAAAACTGGGGGATTCAGCTCCCAGAGCGGGGGGTTCCCGGCCCGCACCGTCGTCAGCACGGGCAACGGGGGCTTGAATGGTAGGATGGGGGCTTGCCAGGCCGGTGGGGTGGTCAGCTTCGGAAACCAGGGCTGCGTGGTCAGGCAGCTGGGGGGCTCTCCCGTCGTGGTTGCCAACAGCCCCGAGGCGCTGGGGTGCAACGGCGGCGCGGTGGGGAACTACGGCGTTGTCAGAGACCCGTGTGTTGTTCCCTAGGGCCGTCAGCTGGGGAGGCGGCACAGCCAGCCGCGGCGGAGGACAACGCTTAGACGTGCGCTTCCTACGGCCGACATCATGCAGGATAGTTTCTCTGCCCACTAGTAGCAACGTTGGTCACCAAGCCCACTCCCACATTTGTTAGCGTCAGATATGTCCCCCGAAAAGTTCTGTTTCAGAGTCCCCACCCTAAGGACACATCCAGCAAGCCTCTCCAGCAGGTGCTCAGCTCAGTGTTCTAGAACTCTCCTGCCCAGACTATCGCAGCGTTCAGGGTTTGCTTGTCGCACCGCGCTCTCCGGCCTTTCCCATACCCCGCAGACCCGTGAACAACGTCCCTCCTCGCGAGACACCCCTTTCTCTTCCCAGAGCATTTCAGAACAGAGCGCGACGGTTTCCCTGCAAAGCGCACGCTACGCTCCCTGCTGCTTCGTTTTTCTTTCTTTCTGTTTTTGTCAAAGAAAAACCCTGAGCTGCAAATTTGAGCTGAAATGTTAAACACGGCGATTTCAACCCGCAGAGCACCTGCTAGTTACGCTGCAGCCATTTGCTTACAGATGAATATGTAGTATTTTCATTTGCTTTGCATGTTAGGGGTGGCTTGTTCAAAGCGCGCTGATTGTTAGAAGAGCTCGGCCCCCCCGTCCCCCCCAAAACACCAAGGGAAGTCACTGGGGCACAGATCTTCCAGTGACATCCTGTACTCACGTGAACGGAGCTTCACTCGCTGCTCAAACGTCCCGGCTTCTCACTGCACCTTCAATAAACTGCATTGAACGTACAGGGTTTGCCTTTGAATTTTTCCACGGACCACATGATTTTATTTCCCTCCTTATATCACAACCTGTAAGATATTTTATAGCCCAATTAACAACTGATGTCAAGGATTGCCAGAAACCCCCCGAATAGCTCTGAGTGCTGCAGGATGTTGTCTACAACAAGTCTGCCAGCCCGGAGAGCCTCGGAACAACCTGTTTGTCTGATCCGTCTGCAACCGAGCGCAGACAGACGCCAACGTCGACCTTCCGGGCTCAACGGGCTCGTGCTCCACCACAGCAACACACATTTCAGACACAGAACCTCTGCCCGAGCAGCATCGGGGCTGGAGAATGTGACACGTACCCCGTATGGCTCAGAGGCAAAGGGACAAGCTACGAGATCCCTTGAGGTGGGATCAGCTTGGTCTCAATTTTGAAGCCTCCCACGCAGAGCCCAACGAGAGCTGGTTGAGAGGGGCTCATTTCATGGAATTCATTCCCATGGGGTGACTCATCCCAACAAACACGGGTGCCTAATTCAGCATGAGATGCGTCAGGCTCTGGGCTCCACCTGCATCCAGGGGATGTCTCCGGCTCTGCCGCAGCCCGGGGCAGGGACGGCAGTGCCGATGGAGACAGCGCCGGAGACGCCGGCATCCGCTCAGAGGAATCTGCCCGGCCCGTCACCCGCCGGCTTCGCAGACGTTATCACCACAGCCCATTTCTGATTTTAAGTGGGTGCAGCTGGCTGAGATGGAGCCCACCGAGGTGGGTGATTCTGTGCATGAGCTTCGCGCACTCACCACTTGCAAATGCAGTTTGGAAAGCAGGCGAGCCCGAGGCCCGGAGGCGCTGCTGCGACACCGGGTGACTGGGGAACGTCACTGTCCCCTCCTGCCTGACACGTTGTTCTGGGCAGGAACCACCACGTCCGGGTCTCCTCGTGGCGACATGGAGGCCCCTCCGCAATCCGCACCGGAGCGACGGCTTCGTCTCAGAGGCTTTTCAGTGGGTTTTGCTGTTGCTAAAAAAGACGGTTCCTGAGCAAGGGGAGGGGAAGAGGCCGTGGCGCTGGGACCCACATTAGTCCTCCCCAGCTGCTGCTTGACCCAACCAGTCGGTCTTGCCCTCGTTCCCAGCCCTCGCGGCACAGAGAGACAGGAACTGGTTTGCATGACGTTCCCAGCCCCGGGGGTGAAAGCGCAGCAAGCCCCGGGTTTTCCAGACCTTTCCCCTCCTGACCATTGAATTCAGGACACCAGGATGTCCCAGAGGAGAGGAAACACTCACCTGGCTGCGGCCGCAGCGCCTCCCGCTGCAGGGACGGACTGCGGGCAGGAATCTGAGACCCTCGCCAGCGTTGGCAGGGGCGACTTCTCCCGTCGCAGCCGAGGAGGCAGCAGCGGCCGCCTAATTGCAGTGGGAGAATAATGATCTTTTAGTGGGATGAATAACAGAGAGAAGAAAGGAAGATGATACGACTTCTCTCAAAACAAGGGCAGCTCCTTTCCTCCTCATGTCGGAGCCAACACCCAAATGTTCCTAGCTGTAATTTTACAAACCAAAGAGGAAAATGAGGGCTGCATTATTGTTATTATTTTCTCTACAGCCGGATGGGCTGGCTCCTCAGAGTTTGTCACAGCAGCAAAAGGAAAAGGTCCATCTCAAATGGTTTTCAAACCATTCATTAATGCTCGTAATACCAGCTCGGGAACTTTTCCTGATCAGTGACTACTGGTTTTACTGTTTTACACTAAGGCGAGAATGTGGGAAGAGAAGGAAGAGCTGGGGCAGAGAGAACAGGGAGAAAGTCATCTCTGAGGGAGCCACCCCAAGAGTCACCCCAAGAGTCACCCCAAGAGTCACCCCAAGAGTCACCCCAAGAGTCACCCCAAGAGTCACCCCCAAGAGCCACCCCCAAGAGCCACCCCAAGAGTCACCCCCAAGAGCCACCCCAAGAGTCACCCCAAGAGCCGCCCCCAGAGCCGCCCCCGCAGCGCGTCCCTGCAGCACGAGGCAGAAGGGACAGCGCGACCACAGCAATCAACTGGAGAAAACACCTCACAGGAAATATTTGACCTGGTAATTAACCCGGGTGGATTACATTAAATAAGGAAATGTTCTCCGAGACAGGATTGTCATTTAAGCTTTTTCACCTGCTCATTGTTCTGTGTCTGTGTGACAGTTACCACCATGTTTTTCATGTCCAAAGCAGATGCCAATCACCACCAGCCGACAACCCCACGCAGCCTCGAAAGGCGTTTGTCTCCTCTCGCCGTGCCCGAGATACAGGATGTTCTGCTGCCCCGGACGGGCTCTTCCCTTCCTGCTCTGCCCTTTTCCAGGGTGCTGGACCCCACGGCGCAGCGCCGGGCGGTCTCAGACGCACCTGGTTCCCTTCATCATCTGCTCTTGGAGCAACCTGAAAGAAGCTGCTGCACGGGCAGTGACGCTCTGGGGACACTGAGCCCGGGGCGCTCGTCAGCCCTGCATTGGAATGAGGACACCGAGGCCGCAGCTGCCGTGCTCGGTGATGCAAGGGAAAGCAAAGGCAGCGGCGCGTCCCTCGCCGGGCGGCCCGTCCGCAGGCTCCGCCGCGCTGCAGCGGGGGACGTTGGCAGGAACGCCCGGGGGGAGAACACGGGACGCTCGTTCCGCGGGGCCGGGAGGAGCTGGCGGGCCGGGCGCCGTCACCGGGTGTCCCCAGCGCCACGCTGCCTCCCGGTCACCGCGACTGCCACGTGCACGGCGGCGCTGGCTGCAGAGCAGGAGAGGCGGGCGCTCAGCACTCACGGTGTCACCCACGGGCACAGCACCCCGTGGGCTGTTCGAGGAGAAAAGGAACCACATAATAACCAGAACAAAGAGAATAACGAGGCCACACACTGACGCGCGGATGTTGCTTCAAGAAACGACACCGGCTTCCCCAAAGGAACCAGCGCGGCGCCCCCGGCGAGCGCAGGAGGAGGAGGACGGGCAGCTGTTACATTTGCAGTTTCTAAGATTTCAGTGCATTTCTCCTGAAAGCAGCAGATTGGCCTAATAACGTACAATATTTCCTCTTATCCTGCCCAGAGCAGGGCCGGGGTCCTGCTGGCACAGCTACGCAATGTGGTTCACAGGCAGGTTGTGTCTTTTCCGTGCTGGTCCTGCCTTCCCTTCCCGGTTACCGAGCGCTGGTTTCCGCAGGTTCCCAGCCCCGGCTGACCCCGAACAGCCTGGGCGCAGCTCCGGCCACGGCAGAAGCAGCTTCCTTCGGCAGGTCCAGGCCGAGAAGCGAAGGAATCAGAAACACCACGAAATCGAAGCGTGAATTTTGGTCTCGGAAGCGCCGTGGCGCGGCAGGAGGGATTCCCAGACCAGAGGGGAAATCACGACTGCTGCTCGCTCGCCTTCATCTCCCCAGACGTGCGGCTCGCCAGCAATTCGCAGGGTTAATCTCCGGAAATGGAGGTCACAGCCCCGCGGGCCGCTGGGCTGGGGCAGCGAGGGCTGCGTGGCCGATGTCTCCGGGGCAGGTGGCACCGGGGCTCCGGGGAACATGGAGCAGGTCTTTGAGTATTAGGGCTGTGAGAACAGAAGTCGGTTGCAAATTCCTCCAGGACAAATACTGCTCTTTATCTCGAGTCAGCCCTAATACGGAGCTTACACACCAAGCCGCCACCTCGGGAGTGACACAGCGCGAGGGCTTTTTGCGTGTTGGTGGCAAAATGAATCACAAAAGTGACTCCAACCATTCATTAGGGTAATAGATACATCCTCCAGGAGCTCTGCCTTCCGTAACCTCCTTAATCCGAGTGGCCACCTGGAAAGCGTAATGAATAGCTGCTCAGCGGCACAGCGTTGTTGTTTCTCCTGGGTCGTCCTTGTCCTTTGATTTTGCTGAGGCCGGTAGCAACGCGCAGGAACCAGCTCGGCTCTCGGACCGCGGCCCTGCCCAGGGTGACTCCCCGTCCACGGGTTTTCTTGCACCGGTGACTTCAGAAAACAATGTTTTGCTTGGTAATAGCGAGCTCTCCCGCTGACTGTTCATGGAGCCCGTGCCTCCAGCTTCGGCTCCATGACTTGTTTGCAGAAACCGAGCTCACGTGAGAGGAGTCCCACGCCACAGGTGGTTTTGTTCCATCATGTTACCTCCCCTGCCGAGTCACCTTCACGAGGCAGCAACAGGGTTTGCTGTGCACCGACCATCCCCCCCGTCCCCTCTGCAGTGACGCTTTTCAATCGCCACGGCACATGGAGGCGGAATCGCTGGTAAACGCTCCGTGTTCTCTGCTCCGCCGCCAATAAACCTCAAGCTGCCTGTGCACTGTCTCTAGTTCACCTCTTTTCTTAAGAAACCTGCAAAATTAACTCTGTTACCTCAACCACACGCGCTGAACAGCTGCTTCTGTGGCCGGTGCTACACACAGCTGTGTGCACACGGAGGAGGATCTGCAGACCGATCGATGGGAACCGTTGACACTCTGTGCTGAACTCCCTCCCAGGCTGTGCCGGAGGCGGCTCGGAGCCCCCGCTCGCTCCGTGCGCGAGAAGCTGCGCAGAGGCCGTTCCCAGCGCCCCGTCCTGGCTCCGCTTTCACCCGCTGGACCCGTTCCAGCCCGTGACTCAGAGCCCAAATGGCCCGTCGGGCCCCAGTGTCAGCACAAGGCTGGGCAGATGATGCAAAAGCGCCTTACAAATTCCTGTGCAAAAGAGAGGAAGGTTGCAAAGGACACCCGTGGCGGTGGGTACGACACCTATTTGGCTTTTGCAAAATAGGACGGTAAATAGAACTACGAAGGAGAGTTTCTTGGCTGAGGTCACCTGGTAACACCATAGGAACAGAGGTTTTCGGAGTCCGAGCAGGCAGTGGCTGCCAAACACCCCAAACCAGCATCTTGCCCTTTGTCACCACGGTTTGTTACTGTCCCGCAGGAGGGTAAAGGCTTTGCCAAGGTCCCATCTGGGAGCAAACGCAGATGCTGCGACCACTGATGGTCCCGAACAGCCTGGGAGGAACCTCGGGAATGATCCTGTCTGTCTTTTTGCCCCAAAGCAGCACAAAAACTCTTTAACGGCCGGGGACAGGCTGAGGGGGAACAGGCTGTGGGGAGGAAAATGTGCCCGGCGGGGATGGAAGGCGCCCAGAGCACCATCTCTACCCCGCTCCACACAAACCCGCCGCCTGCTTTGAAGTGGGAGCAGAATCAGGTTGCACTTGAGAGCGGGAACACGAACGTTTGGACCCACAAAACCCGCGGGAGGTGTCCCGGGGCCTCACTAGAGCCCGTTTGAATGGTGACTGTGCGGTGCCCTTCGCAGGAGCCGCACGGCCGGCCCAGGGGAGCGAGCGCGGCCGAGCGCGGCTCCTCCAAGGGGGTCTCACGGAGCAGTTCTGTCTCTGGGAGAAGCAGGTTGGGGTGGCTGGGTTGTTACAGGAATCCTAACAGGAGGGCGGAAAAGCCCCCGGGCTCTCCCTGTCTGCATGGACGGCTTAACAGGTCCCAATTTAGCGAGGTGCTCAGGCAGAATTAATTGATGCTAATGCAGCTGGGTACATGTAAATCTCGAAGTCTCACGGAAGGCACCGCAGTTCCAGGCACACGCAGGGCCCAGGACCTTGGGGGTTTGCTGGTGAATCCGGGTGCGAGGGGCTGCTATAAAGCTTCACGTAATCCCATCAGCCGGAAAACAGCGGGTTTGTCTTCTCCTTGTCAATAGGAAGGTTAATCCTTTCCTACAGCTCTCGGAGCACTGTCTGACCTGCAGTCAACCGGGGCAAAGCACAGACATGAGAAGGTCTCTATGGAGAAGGCGTTTGCGCCTGACTTGAGCCGGTGCCGTGCGTGCGGCCGGTATTATCAAATACTATAGAAGCCATCGCAATCCTTGTCTCCAGGAGCCCAAATTGCATCGCGGTGCTCGCTGCCTCCTTTGAAGTCGCCGTAACTGGCGCTCGGGGCTCCCACCACGTGAGCGCGAACCGGCTCCGTGAAAGCTCAGCCGATGGAAACCACGAGCGCGGCCCCGAACCGGCTCCCTCTGACGTTCCGGGCTGGGCGGCTGAAGGAGCCGCTTCCCCAGGAGGCTGAGGCACAGGTTTGGTGCTTCCCACCCGCGGGAAACAGCCCGTCAGCGGCCCCGGTGCCGCGGCCCTGCGCCACCGCAGCCGGAGCAGGATTTGTGCCGGTAGCCGGCTGGTTTCTCAGCTTGCCCGTCGTTATCTCCATCTAGAACAGCTCAAAAAGTTGCGTTGTGTGGACCTGCCCAAAGGTCGAGCGGTGCCGTAGCCCACCCGCGAGTGTCCTTGGCTTGGCCTCAGCCCAGCGCCAGCTGTCCCCGGCCCCTCCGGCACTCGCCCCAGCGCGCCAGCACAGAGTCCACTTCCCAATACTTCCCCATTTCCCCCCTACACGTGAGGCGCCAGGATCCCGGTGGACGCGGCCCCGAGCTCGGCCGCTCCGCCACCTGTCTCAGTCGCTCATCGCACGCTGATGCCGCTACAACAGAACGACCGCGCCATCGCACTTGTACAGAGGGTTTATGGTTCATCCCACCCCGTTACCAGACCTAGTTAAGAAGAATAAAGGAAGATCTTTACCTGGAGAGACTCCACAAATAGTCTAAACAATCCTAATTCATTTGCATGATTTTTAATCCAAGACAAGCTCTTTCGGGTTTGCAGCAGCAGCGACGGGGAATCCTCCCAGAACCTGCTCAGTTTGCCCCAGCACAGATGCAAAGGATTCCGAGGGCAAGCGGCGCAATCGCCTGCGATTCTGTGATCAGATCCCTTGTTAAGGCAAAAAAGGGACTTTATTTGTTTCCAAGCAAATTCAAAAATCTTTTTAAGAATTTTAATTAAGACGGTAGGCACCTTCTCATTAACAGATATTACGAGAATAATTTCAAATAGGTGTGTCACGGGAATAGAGGCAAAGGCGCACTCCAGCTGGCATTTCTCAACCTGTTTGTGACACTTCGCTGCATCTCCAGCTATCGCCTGTGTGAACCCGCCGCTCACATCACACCCAGACACCAACACCATTATCGCTGACCCCGGGTGCCGAATTCGGCAAATAAACCATCGGCAGCAAAGCTGTCCCCAAAATGCCTTGACTTTGATTCTCGGGATTCCAGGGGTGCACAAAGCCTGCGCCCCGACCACGCGCGTGAACCCCGATCAGCCAGAGCAGCCCCGCGGCGCCAGCTCACACCCCACGGCACGGAAACCAGCGACCGTCCCGGCAAACGCGGCTGCAACCGAATCGCCACCGTCATACCCCAGAGAGGAAGGAACGAGCGCTCACAAGGACGCTCCCGACACCGTCAGCGCCGCGTCTCGGCGGATCCACCTCCCGACGGCCACCGGTCATTGCTCAAGCGCCGGCCCCGAGCCCCTGGAAGAGGCGGCATCGCCGCGACATTTTCGCGGGAGGTCCTGAAACATAATTAAACGCTGTGGTGAAACCTAACCGTAAACAAGCCATGAATAAAAACCTCTTGAATTATTTTGCTAAACTATAATTACACAATAAGGAAGCAGATTAATTAAGTAAAATATAAGTCCTGAAACTGAAGCTTGCAAGCAAAGCAGTTTATTTTAATTTCCACATTATTTCGTATGAGATACAAGCGTTTGCTGTGGGTTTAGAATGTTGGAAGCCATTCCTTGCTGCCAGGCAGGCCAAACCCAGGGATAAATTAAATTTTTGCATCTCAGGCACCTCCTGAAATGTATATAAGGAGCAGGGCTGTGCCCAGAGCAGCCACAGGAGCTCTCCCTCTCCTCTCCTCTCCTCTCCCTCCCCGCTCCGCTCGCTCACCGCTTCGCCGCCGCCGCCCGCCATGAGTCGACAGTGCTACACGTCCAGCTCCCTGCTGGGCCGCCGCGGCTTCTCCTCGGCGTCCGCCGTGTGCGGGCTGGGCAGGGCGGGCAGCAGCTCGGCCTCGGTGTGCCAGCCCGCGGGCCGGCGCTGCGGCATCGGCGGCTTCAGCAGCCGCAGCGTCTGCGACCTGGGCCGGGGCCAGCGGATTTCCTTCGGCGGGAGCTGCCGCAGCGGGGTCGGCGTCTACGGCGGAGCCGGCGTGGGACGTTGCGGCGTCGCTTACGGCGGCGGCCGCTTTGGCGTGGGCACGGTCATGGGCTTTGGTAACTGCGGAAGCTACGGGGGCCTGGGCAGCTACAGAGGTCTCGGGGACGGCGTGGCCATCGGAGGCTACGGCGGCGGCATCGGCGGCGGCATCGGCGGCGGCATCGGCAGCGGCATCAGCGTCGGCGGAGGGCGGTCGGAAGGGATTCGGGGGGTCAGCATCCACCCCGAGCTCCTGAAGCCCCTGTGCGTGGGGGTGGACCCCGAGGAGTGCCAAGTGCGGACCCATGAGAAGGAGCAGATCAAGAACCTCAACAACCAGTTCGCCTGCTTCATCGACAAGGTGAGACCCGCGGCCGCGCGCAGGTGGCCGGCGGCCCCGGCGCTGCATTGTCTCTAAGACAGTGCCAGCGCTGCTCCTGCCGGCTCCTCCATCTCAGGGTGGGCTCTGGGGGCTCTGGAGACTTCGGATCCGCGCAGGTGTCTGAGCTTTTGGTGCTCAAGAGCTAAACCGGGAGTGGCTGCGGGGATGCAGAGAAGGGACGGACACACAGATGTGTAAAAAGGCAAAGTAGGAACTTGTATAAAATGTATAACGTGACATTGCCATCAGCCCTCTCTGAACTCCAAAGGACTCCGGCATGTTTGAAACAGCTCGTGTGCTTCACCAAAGAGATGTAAAAGTGTATTTGTCTAGTCAAAATGAGACAAAGAGTTTTAACCTCTTTGTCCCTCTGCGCTGCCAATGAAATGACCCAGTGATCTCCTGAACAGACGTTATTTATCCCTGTTATCTTAGCTGAGGGTCGTCATTGCTCTTTAGAGACGGATTAGTCTAGGAAATGGTTTTCAAAGGGCAGAGGAACCTTTGCTCTGTCTGATCTTGATTCTCTTTGTGAGCTGTTGTGCAGCTGGAAAAACCAAACCCAGGTCAGAGCAGCCACTCCGCTTCCTCCTGTTTGGAAAATGACTTATTCATGATCCATAAAGGTTCTCAAGTACTGGAGAGCTCTTTAATCTAGAAGTGAAAGGCATGATAAATACCCGTGGTTAGACTTTAGATCAGATACATGCAAATGAGAACCTGGATGGAGCTTTTGGTGCCTCAAAAGCCTCATTATTGTAATTAGCTGAGCGAAGCAGGCAGCGGATCCTGCACCAGCGAGCTGGTGGGACGAGGTGGCGCTGGGCTGAACTGCGCTTGGGCCAAACAGCCGATGGGCCTCGGCACGGAGCAAACGCACAGCGACGCGGTTCGGTCCTGGGTAGGACCGGGCTCGGCGCAGAGAAGCTGCCGGGAAAGCAGCACTTACCCACGTGCGCATTCCGATCTTGTTCCTCCTTCCAGCGGAGGAGCCGAGGCGCCCGGGACGAGGCGGGTGCTGAGTGACTCTGGCGTCTCTTGCCTCCCCAGGTGCGGCTGCTGGAGCAGCAGAACAAGGTGCTGACCACCAAGTGGGAGCTGCTGCAGCAGTACGTGCTGCCGGCCTCCCGGCGGAACCTGGAGCCCGTGTTCGAAAACTTCATCTGCAACCTGCGCAAGCAGCTGGAGTGCGTGCTGGGCGAGCGCGAGAGGCTGGAGAACGAGGAGCGCTGCCTCCGCGACCTGGTGCAGGAGTTCAAGTGCAAGTAAGTGGCACGCGGGGAGAAGCCGCAGACTGGTTTCCAGTCCTGGGGTCCCGGTGCTGCGGCTCAGGCGCCGGAGAGGGGCTGGGAGAGCTCTCCAGCCTCTGTGTTCCCGTAGGAACAGGGACAAGGAACCACGTTTCCTCTCCCGAGCGCTCCCCACACCACCCTGGTTTGCCACATCGCGCCTCCCATCTCTGGCTGCCCCGAACCCCGTCCCCGCTGCCGCCCACTCCCACAAAACCCGCAGCCTATTTGTCTCCAGCCCACGCTTTACCCACATCGCCTCCCTTGGGGCTCATGCTCTTCCCAGAGGGAAGGTGGGAATGGTTTTCCTTAAGCTAAGCTGCAGATATTCCTTAACAGATCCCCGTGTGCTCAGCTGAGCCACGCACGAGGGCACTGGGTGGGCGGTACAGGGCACAGGGTACCAGCGCCATCCCTTCTGCAGAGCTCCTGCAGCGGAGCAGCTCAGATGTTGTTTCACCACCCAGGTCAGACGCACAGAACCATATTGTGAAAGTTCTCCCAGGTCCCTATTAGCTCGGTCATTACGCGCTGACTTTCCTGCCCATTGCACCCGCAAGTTTCAGAGGTTGCTCAAGCTCCTGACCCCCCTGGGGCACTTTGGCCGCAGTTTCCCCATAAACGCTGAGCAGAGTCCTGGATGCTGCAGAAAAGCACCAGGCGAGGCAGCGGGGCTGGGAAAAGCAAACGCGTCTGTGTCCTCCAGCGGGCACAGGGCTCGGCCTCTCTGGTGGTTTGGCCCGATTCACCGCCGCCTCACTGCAGACACCGATACCGGGGTGGACGGGCTGAAACTGCTGAACAAGCCCAGCGGGGAGGAGTGAGAGAGCAAAATAATGCGAGAGCAGAATGAGAGCAAGAATGAAAAAGGAGGCACAAGGAGAAGAGGGAGAGGAGTCAATCACGCTGCTCGCGTCGCGCGCCGGCCGCTCGGCGCGGGGACGGGCCCGCGGGGCTCAGCCTCCCACCCAATCCTTCTCTCAGGTACGAAGACGAGATCAACAAGCGCACGGCTGCGGAGAACGAGTTCGTGGTGCTCAAGAAGGTGAGTCCTGCGAGTGAAACCGCGACAACGGGGCGTCCCGGCCCCGTCACCCTGCCCGAGCGCTCGGGGGGAGCCCCACAACAGGGGTGGCCCAAGGAATGGGGAGAACATAACAACACCCACGCAGAGGCCTCTCCCAGACTGGCAGGAACACGGGCTGCACGCGGTCCCTGCTCTCTGCCCCCTCTCACGGGCCCGCGCTGTGTCTGCAGGACGTGGACTGTCTGTACCTGACCAAGGAGGAGCTGGAGGTTCGCGTGGGGCTCCTGCGGCAGCAGCTCGAGTTCCTCAAGTGCATCTACGCCGAGGTAGGAGCTCCTCAAACTGCGCCCCAAAAATCCGCCTCTCTTTGTATTTCTTAGACAGCAACAGCACTGCACACCCGTTAGGAAGGCGAAGGGTGCTCTTTCGCTGCCTGGCTGCAGAGAGAACAGGGAGCGTTCTCTTCTTCTGCAGGAAAACCCCTCAAACTCTGATCCAAACCTTCCCTGGGAGCCCCTGAAACATCTCACTCCTCAA
Source organism: Streptopelia decaocto (assembly GCF_964273445.1). NCBI lineage: Eukaryota > Metazoa > Chordata > Aves > Columbiformes > Columbidae > Streptopelia > Streptopelia decaocto. Next base: position 396,273 of record NC_138682.1, read on the forward strand.
AACCTCAATATTTTTAACACTCCACTCCTTAAGCTACACCGGTCAAAATATTTTGGTGAAAGTAGCACTTCTGTCTAAAACACAGCAAGTTTTCACCAAAACGGCCCAGGGGACTCCCGGCATTTGCACCTTGTCCAGCCCAGCACCTCCCGGGCTGGAGGCGCCGGGGCCCCGAGCGGCCGCCCCACGGGGTTCCCAGCCCAGAAACTGCTGACACGGCCAGAAACGGCAGTGCCAGGCAGCCGGCGGCTCCTCCAGCACCCCCGCCCCGCTCAGGGACCGCGCGGCAGCCCCGCGCTGTGCGCCCCCGGACACCGGTCACCCCGGGAACCCCCGCGTGCTGGGGGAGAACCCGCCCGCCCCCCCGCCTTCTCGAGGGGCCCAGGCAGCCCCACGGCGGGGGGGACGGGTCTGACGCAGCGGCTCTTGCAGGAGAGGGCGCAGCTGGACTGCCAGCTGTGCGACACCTCGGTCATCGTGCAAATGGACAACAGCCGCGACCTGGACATGGAGGGCATCATCAAGAGCGTCGAGTGCTGCTACGAGGAGATCGCCCAGAAGAGCAAGGCTGAAGTGGAGGCTTTCTACCAAACCAGGGTGAGTACTGGCACCAGTGAGACCTCCTGGCCAACAGAACCCCGAGGACCATTTCTGTCCTCCATGATGCAACTTACAACCCGCCCCGCAGCGCGCAGGTGCTGTAGGTTGCTAGAGAAAGTCATGCCAAAAAAACCCAAACAACCCAAAACCCACTTAAAACCGTGTCTAAGTATTTTCAGTAAAAACAAACTCACGGCGTTGGTTCAGAGGTCTCCTCTGCACACACAACACCGTCCCCTTCCCAAGGGCAGGTGTTCGGGACCCACCTGGGTCTGGTGCCTTGTCTGGGCTGAGCTGACCTCTGGGTGTGTCCCGGGACCCCGGTGTCACCGCGGCCCCTGGAGGGGACGGTTCGGGCGCGTTAACGCCATCGTCTCCCCGCCAGCTGGAGGAGCTTCACAGCAGCCGGGGCAAGTTCTGCGACGACCTGAGGAACAACCAGAGCGAGATAGCCGAGCTGAACAGGATGATCCAGAAGCTGCAGTGCGAGTCGGACAACGTGAAGAAGCAGGTAGGACGAAGGGCCGGGTGCTGCAGGGAACCTCTCGGGCCTCATCCTCACCACCCACAGCTGCAAAGAACCCCCACCCCAGCTTCATCACAGAATAATGCAATCATTTTGGGTGGAAAAGACCTTTAAGATCATTGGGTCCACCTGTTAATGTCACACTGTCAAGTCACCGCTAAACCTTGTCCCCAAGAACCTCATCTACGTGGAATCACAGAATAGTTTGGGTTGGAAGGGACCTTCAAAGGTCATCCAGTCCAACCCATGCCATGAGCACGGACACCGTGTCCGTGTCTGCAGCTTCTCAGCTGCTGCGATACCCACAGATTTCTCTCATAGCGAACAGAGGCCAGTTGCTCTGTAGACCAAACAGCATTTGCTTCCCACTGGGGTGCAGCCCCCGGGTCCCTCCCCTCATCCCAACCAGCCGGGGCCACCCCGAGCGCAGCCCAAGCCCGGCCCGCAGGCCGTTCCCAGCTCAGGAGCAGCGGCTCTATGAGCACCCCCGGGGAGCCGCCCCCGTGTCCCGCTGGCCACCCTCCCGCCCGTCCCGCAGATCGCGGCCCTGCAGACGGCCATCTGCGACGCGGAGCAGCGCGGAGACTGCGCGCTCAAGGACGCCCGGCAGAAGCTGATCGACCTGCAGACCGCGCTGCAGCAGGCCAAGGACAAGATGGCCTGTCTGCTGCGCGACTACCAGGAGCTGCTCAACGTCAAGCTGGCCCTGGACATCGAGATCGCCACGTACCGCACGCTGCTGGAGGGAGAGGAGAGCAGGTGGGAGCAGCCGCTGCGCCGCGCGCCTGCGCGGGGAAACCGCGAGCAGAGACACGGCGGGGAACGCGGGTCCCGCGGTGCAGAGGGGACCAGCACCCCTTGCTTTCCTCCCCGTGGGTGCAGAAGGGACTATCACCCCTTTTTTCTCCCCATGGGTGCAGAGGGTGGGATATTAAGACACTGATGGGATACGAAGCCAATCTGGCCCAGCACCAGCCACCCGGGTGCACAGAGCAGCTGACGGACCCGCAGGGCTCCCGGTGTCTGGCAGCACCTCTATTTGCGGGTGTATTTGGGGAAAACTTCCCTAAATCCATCTTTCTGACTTGCTTTTCTTAACAGGATATGCACTGGCAACCCCGTGAGCGTAGGTAAGCTAACGACGCACTCCCTTAATTTCCTTATGACTCTTTTAAGCTTATAAGTTTCCTTATAAGCTGGGTTTTAGGTGCTTTGGGAATGACTGAGCCTGTCCTTCCTCCCGCAGCCGTGGTGAGCGGCGGCGGCACCGTCGGCGAGTGCCGGTCCCTGTCCGGACTGGGCGGCAAATGCACCATCAAGACCGGGGCGGCCGGCGCGGGTTTGGGGGTGGTCTCCTCCTTCGGCGGCACCGGCTTTAGCACCCGCAGCGTGGATTGCCTGCCCAGGGTGGGCGCCGGCTTCGGCGCGAGGAGCGCGGTGAGCTGCGTGGGCCGGGAGGTGATCTCGGGTGCCGAGGGGGTGCAGTGCGCGCCGGGGGTGGCCACGCTGGGCAACGTGGTGTGTGCCGGCGTGGAGCAGTGCAGCCCGGGCACCGTCATCATCCCCGGCGCCGGGGTGTGCGGCGCGGGCAGCAGGTTCGGCACAGCCGTGCGCGTGGTCAGAACAACCCGGTAGAGCCGGGGGGCGGCGACGCGTCCCCTTTGAGAACAATCAGCATTTCTGCAATAAGAAAAACCAGTATTCCCCTTCCTTCCGAGAGCTCTAGGGATCACACAACCATGCGCCGCCCGTGCCCACGCCATTCGGCTGCTCGCTCTGCCGACAACTCTTTGCATGACCAGAACCCACCTTCTCCCGCACGTCCCTTTGTGGGGACCCACCCCGCGCTCTGAGACAGTCCGGACATCTCGGACAGTCCGGACCTGCCCCCACCCCCTCGCTCCCCCCGCTCCGCCTGGCCCGGCCGGCCGGGATTCGCCCTCCCCAGCGCAGCTGTTGCCAAAGGATGAATGTTTGGTCATCCCGACTTCAGAAAGAGAAACCACATTCTAATTGTCTGGGACGGAGCTGCAGCTATTATTTAACTTCTTTAATGACACCAGAAAATCCAATTTTTCCTGTTTACGAGAGGGTTGGTAATGCTCATGTAAATTGGCCCAAGTTGCTACACAAGGTTTGGTAGAGCAGATTTTAATTACACACCGACGAGCACCTTATATTTCTGTAGTTAAATGCATGCGTTGTTTTTCCTGTGTGTGTACCAGATAGACGGATTTAACGCTTCTAATGTGTAAGTGAACAGAGTCGATTACGCTTCGCTTACTCCAGACTTGCAGCTGTGCCTTCAATAAACTACCTGCATAATTCAGGCTTTGCTTCGCGGGTTTTATTTCCCTCGCTGGGGGGATATTTTCCCCAGCGTGAACCTCCGCATGGGGGGGGTGGGCAGCTCGCAAGAAGTGGAGCTTTGAACAAAGCTTTGGAGCCTTTGTCTGCTTCCCCTCCTGCGCACCTTTGCACACACACACACACACACACACATACACACCTTGATTGCGGCGGGAGGAGCGCGGTCGCGGGGCCGGACGCGGCGTGGTGGGGATGGGAGCCGCTCGTGCCCCTCGCGCGGCGTCTCTGCGGCACAGCAACAGCAAGAGAGCAGCCAGGGCCTTGTTTGAGGAAATCAGAGAGAACCAGCGCAGGCGCTGACAACAAACAGAACAGAGCCCCGCGCCCACCCCGACACCCTCCAGACTCATTGTGAAAGAGCAGGAGAACGCGCTGTCCTAACGTGTGGCGGCGGCGCCTTCGTCCTCAAACGCCCAACGCTCCCAGAAACCCAGGACTTACAGAAAAGCAGAGGCTGGGCCTGCACGACCCCCGCGCAGCCCCCGCGCTGGGGAACCTCTCCCCGTGTCTGAGGAGACCCACATTTGGTGAAATCAGGTTGTCCCCTCCTCCTCCTCTGCGAGCGTCCCCAGTCACCAAGGGACAATGACCCACTGCAAGGTCTCTATCATGTGGCTGGGAAGGGCTTGTCATGGTGACACCATCACAGCTGGATGCGCAGCTGGATGTGCAGCTGGGGTCACATCTGGATGCACGGCTGGATGCCAGGAACACCAGCTGGTTTCGGCCAAACGCTGCTGAGACAATTCTGCTCTGAAATGGCTCCGTCCTCACCCTGCCTGGAAGCAGCACGAGCTCATTTATCCCACGAAACGTCCGCTGAGGACCAGGCGCTGTAATTTATTATTATTAATTATTAATACTTCGCCTTCGCGGGCTGCCCTGCTGACTCACGGCGTGTCCGCCCCAAGCTCCGGGTGGCTGCAGGACGCGTCCGTCCGTCGGCCGGGCTCCGTCTGTCCACGCCGGCGTGACGTGCTTTTCTGGTGGAAAACAAGGTGTGTTATTGGATGCGATCAGCAGGGAGCAGATCATTAATAACTTTTAATAGCTGACCTGCCTTAGCAACGCTGCCTGGGCTGGCGGCGAGGGCTGCGAAGGCAAAACCCACCCACCCCAAGAGGATGTTTTTCGAATGGGTTATCTTCATCTTTGCTGTCTCAATGCGCACGACCGCGACTCCAGCTCGTTTGTATGCAAATAAGGAGCAGAAACACCCAAACGAGAAGCTCCCAGAGCCCCAACAGCTCATACTTTATGGTGATCAGCTCCCTGCAAAGCCAAACCTGCCCCGAGCCCCAGGGACCAGAGCCGCCCGGCAGCTCCGGGAGAAGCCTTTGATCGTCCTGCCCTTCTCAGCCTGACTCTTGCAAAACCCGCGTTTGCTGCTCTTTGCTTCAGGACTTTCCTGCAGACCGGCCTAGTTTGGAGAGAAGGAAAGGCCAGCAGCACGTTTTCTGGGGCGGTCTGGGGGCCGGGTCCTGCTCGGTGTCACCGCGGACGTGCCCTTTGTGGAGGGACAGAATCAGCAGAGCTGATCCAAACCGACAGATGCAAAACCCACACGTGCGTCTGGTGCGGAGCCCACGGACCTCAGCTCCTCCAACGACAAACGTCCCTCTTTCTTTTGGCAGCCCCACCTTTAATCCCATTACATGTTCAGCTCTAATGTGCGATCGGAACCTGTTTGTCAGCTTCAGGACAATCCGCCTTTGCTGGGGTCAAGAAAGCATGAAGACAACCTCATTTTCCCATCGCGCCCGCGCTTTGAATTCTATGCAAATAACTGCAGCAAGAGACGTTCATGAATTTCAAGTGACATCCGGGTGGATTCAGACCAACATTCACCAAAGAGAAGCCAGACGACCTGTACCAACCCAGAATTCCGCACCGCACGGCGAATCCTCGAGTGGCCCAGTTCTCGGGGTCTGAGCTTGCCTGGCAGCAGTTTTTCCACAGATAATCAGATATTTGGTCTTTAGTTGGACAGAAAGCATTGGTTTCATTTTCCTGCAGAGGTGCTGGTGGGGGTTTGGCTCCCACTCGGTGGTTCTGCAGCACCGAGGCGCACGAGTGTGCTCTGATGGGTGTGCAGGGCCCTGTCCTGTCCCGCGCACACGTCGGAGCTCCGGTCACGCACCCGGCGCAGCGGCAGCGCCAAAAACGCTCCCACACCAGCAACGAAAGGCGCCAAACATCCCAGTTCCACAAAGCCAAAAACATCACCACACCCCATCCAATCTGCTCTTTCTTCTTTTCCCCAAGAGCTCCAGGAAGTAAAATAAGGAGAATTTGTGGGAGGACTTTTCATGCTGGTTGAATCTTTGCCTTTTGAACAGAAAGGTTCAAAGGTCTTTGAGAGAAACGGCAGCTGTACAGAGCTGGAAACTCAGGATTATTACATCCTAATGGTAACGTGCCAATAACACCATTCCCAGAGCTGGGCAAAGGCGTTTGCAGAAAGTCTGCCTCTCTCATTGAAACGCTTTTTGGGTTAAGATGAAATTGTGCCGATCGCATCATTAATCGGCTGCAGCCCCGTGAAATGTTTTGCTCAGATTGAGCCGCTTTGTTCGCACTCAGGTGAACTGAGGCCTCTCCCCCGAGCTCGCCCTGAGCCGCCCCGTCCCACCGCAGCACAGCGCGAGCCAGCGGCCGCTTCTCTTTTTCCCACCTTTTAAAATGTAGTTTCTTCTGCTTCGCAGCAAGGTAATAAAACACCACACCTCTGCGGGCCCACGGAGGCTTTGCACTAAGCTGAGCCGAAAATCGGGAGTTAGGTAACTCTTCTGGCTGAGCAGATCGGCCCGGCCCGGGGGCGCGTTGGGGCGCGATCGGCGTTTAACGAGCCTCGAGCAGACAGCGGCCGCCCCGCACGTCAAAACCATGAAGGCACCGGCTTGATCGCTGCACTTCCACGCAACCAAGCCCAGATCCGCGGGGGATAAAAGGGGCAGCGCGCTCCCCCAGCAGAGCCGCTCTCCCCATCGCGCTGCTCACCGGTGCCGGGTCCTGCCGCCATGAGCCGGCAAACGTTCAGCACCAGAGCGGGAGGGGGAGGCCGGTCCTACAGCGCGGCCTCCGCCGTCCTTCCCAGCGGCAGCAGGGCCGGATTCAGCTCCGTGTCGGTGGCGCGAGCGGGAGGAGGTGGAGGCGGCTTTGGGAGGCTCATCGGAGGTGGTGGGGGAGGTGGCGGAGGTGGTGGATGTGGCTTTGGCAGCAGGAGCCTCTACAACCTTGGCGGTAGCAAGAGGATCTCCATCGGTGTTGGGAGCAGCTACCGAGCTGCTTTCGGGAGCGGGGCTGGCGGTGGCTCTGGCCTGGGAGGTGGCGGTGGCTACGGACTCGGTGGCGGAGCTCTTGGTCTCGGTGGCGGAGCTCTTGGTCTCGGTGGTGCTGGGTTTGGCGTTGGTGGAGGTGCTGGCGGGCTCGGCTTTGGCGGTGGCGGGTTTGGTTTTGGCGGGGCAGGGGCACCGGGAGGGTTCGGCGCGGGGCTGGGCGGCAGGAACCCCGCAGGATTTGGCGCCGGCCCACCCGGAGTCGGGACGATCCAGGAAGTGACCATCAACCAGAGCCTGCTGGCGCCGCTGAACCTGGAGATAGACCCAAACATCCACCAGGTGCGAAAAGACGAGAGGGAGCAAATCAAGACCCTCAACAACAAGTTCGCCTCCTTCATTGACAAGGTGAGACCTCGCCAGGCGCTGTGGAACCGACAGGGGAGCGGGACAGTCCTGCAGCCACAACAGTGCAGCTCCAGACAGTCTAGCGCCTGCTTCTTACCTGCACGTGCTCAGGAAAGTAACCAAAAAAGAACATTCTGCTCAACAGTTACAAGGCAGAAAACCAGACTAGAACCTGGCAAAAGGGGATTAGATCCAGGCTTTGTGCCTGATAAATGAGATATTAGAGCTCAAATGGAGTAAGCCAGCCCGAGCTGAGGGGAATCACAGCAGACCTGTTAGTCCCAGTTGCTTTACTGCCTGCGAACTAAAGTCCTTTTGATATTGCCTCAACTTAGGTCCTTCCTTAGCTTTTACCTGGGTGAGTATCTAGTATATATGAGCACAAGGAAAGGCAATTAAGCCCTTGTCTTTCAACCTGTAGTACTCAGATCTTAGCCTCAATGAAGGAAGATAAATATCTCTCACAAAGAAAGAAAACCGAAGGATGTTAAAGAAAGCAAGCGATCAAAGAGCCGAACCCACCTTTTCTAATGATCGCTTGTTAGCGTGCTAAATGAAACCGGCTCTAAAAGAGAACCATGCACTGAGGGCAGACTGGGTCGGCTAAGGTCACCCTGGATGATCCGGGGGATCCTCACAGCTGGACTCACTCCTGCTCTGGGGTTTCCTTGGTTTGTGCCGCACGTCGGTCCCCGTTGCCGATGACCGGCCCCTGTGCCTCCCACCGCTCAGGTTCGCTTCCTGGAGCAGCAGAACAAGGTGCTGGAGACCAAATGGACCCTCCTGCAAGACCAGGGGCAGAAGAACAACTCGGGCAGGAGCAGCCTGGAGCCGCTGTTCGAGGCGTACGTCGGCAACCTGCGGCGGCAGCTCGGCAACCTGCTGGGCGAGAGGGGCCGCATGGACGGGGAGCTCAAGAGCACGCAAGAGCTGGTCGAGGACTTCAAGAACAAGTGAGCGCCCGCTGGCGGCACGGCCGGGCACCCGGGGGCGGAACGGGGCGCCAACCGCTCGGTTCGGCCTTAGGCGGTGGGATTAAGCTCCATTAGTCACAAATTGTGACGACGCTTGCAAAGGAAAAGTGTCTAAAGCAGCTTCACCTTCCCTGTTCCACCTGCGTTCTGTGCACGTGTCATTTCAGCCCTTTGGGGAACGGAATTCTCGCAGATTCGAGCGGGCGGTGCTGAGGCTGATTTGGAACGGCCGTACCCGGCCCAGATAACCTCATGGTCCTACTCGTACAACTTTTCCACTTACCGAGGTCCGACCCAGCACGTTTTCCCTTTTCCCTGCAGATACGAGGAGGAAATCAACCGCCGCACTGCAGCGGAGAACGAATTCGTGGTGCTGAAGAAGGTGGGTGAGATGAAGTATGACGGACGCCAAGCGCACGGCGACCGCGGCAGCTCCAGCGCCAGGATGGGCCAGTTCTTGGCTGAGCCCGAGAGGCCCCAGGTTCTGCAGGTGACCCCGCGTTGCTCTTTTCCAGGACGTGGACGCCGCTTACATGAGCAAGGTGGAGCTGGAGGCCAAGGTGGACGCGCTGACCGACGAGCTCAGCTTCCTGCGAGCCCTCTATGACGCGGTACGGACACCGTCCTCCCGCCCCCGTCCTGTCCTCCCCCGGACAGTGACCGTCCCCACCCGCGGCATCTGGAAGGTGGGTGCAGCGGGCCCCGTGTGCCTCCCCGCAGGAGCTGGCTCAGCTCAGCGCGCAGGTGTCCGACACGGCCGTCGTTCTGTCCATGGACAACAACCGCAACCTGGACCTCAGCAGCATCATCGCTGAGGTCAAAGCGCAGTACGAGGACATCGCCAACCGCAGCCGCGCCGAGGCCGAGGCCTGGTACCAGACCAAGGTGAACAGACCCAGAGGGGTCATGAACAGCAGTAAACGTCCCCAGAAACGCACCCGAGTCACAGCGTGTCCACCCGGCCGGCTCGCAGGGCTCACTCCTCCCTGTGCCCGCAGTTCGAGGAGCTGCAGGCCACGGCCGGCAAGCACGGGGACGACCTGCGCAGCACCAAGGGGGAGATCTCGGAGCTCAACCGGCTGATCCAGAGGATCCGCTCGGAGATTGAGAACACCAGGAACCAGGTAGGAGCAGCCGACGGAGCCAGCGGAGCCCCCCTCCCTGGCTCCTTCCAGCCGCAGCTCTGCCTCGCTCTGCCTCACTACACGCACCAAATCCCCGCCTGCAAAGGGCACCACACTGCAACATGTATTCAATAATTCTTTCCAGGCTGGAATTTCCACTCCAGAAATTTCAGCTGCGGGTGAACAACCTCAGTCACCAGGTTCTTCGTTAACACCCCGAGCAGAACCGTTTCCTTCCTTAGGCGGCTCTTACCCCCAAAGCGAAGCAGCACTCAGGCTGCCCAACCCCCGCTCTTGCAGTGCGCCGCCCTGCAGACGGCCGTCGCGGACGCCGAGGAGCGCGGCGAGCTGGCGCTCAAGGACGCCAAGGCCAAGATGATCGAGCTGGAGGACGCGCTGCAGAAGGCCAAGGCCGACATGGCCCGGCAGCTGCGCGAGTACCAGGAGCTCATGAACGTCAAGCTGGCCCTGGACATCGAGATCGCGACCTACAGGAAGCTGCTGGAGGGCGAGGAGAGCAGGTGGGGCAGAACCCATGCAGGAATAACAGCGGTTATCACCTTGTCGCTGCCAGCAGCTCGTTCCCCTGCCCATCTCCTTCATTTTGCTCCAACCTCTCCATTTTCTGCCCCCGACAGGCTGAGCGGCGAGGGACTCAACCCCATCAGCTATTGTAAGTACCACAGTGCTTGTCTTGCTTTGGGCTGCAAGCAGCCCCAGCAAAAGGGAGGTTTCGCCCGATATGAGACGTTCTGAGCCCTCCACCAGCACCGGTGGCTTCCACAGGGGACAGAAGTTGGGTGCACGGTCCTGACGACGGTGACGGGCCAAGATTTCCAACCCTCTGGTTCCTTTTTCTTGCAGCCGTCATCAGCTCCAGCTCCAGCGTGGCTGGTGGAGCCGGCTTAGGAGGAGGATTTGGTGGACTGAGCCTAAGCGGAGGAGGCGGCGGAAGCAGCTTCAGCCTTGGAGGAGGCGGTGGCAGCGGTTTTGGTCTCGGAGGAGGCGGTGGCAGCGGTTTTGGTCTCGGAGGCGGCGGTGGCGGAGGCTACGGCTTTGGCAGCGGAGGAGGACTGGGACTCGGGGCCGGCGGGGGCCTGGGTGGGGGGCTCGGAGGGGGCAGCGCTCTCGGCACCGCGAGCGCTCTCGGCTACGGCGGCGGCAGCGGCCTGAGCACCAGCGGGGGGAATTTCAGCTCCGGAAGCGCAAAAGGCAGCAACCCGGGCGTGAAGATCGTCTCCAAAACCTCCTCCAGCAAAAAGAGCATCAAGAGCCAAAGCCTGAAGAATGCGGCACCGCCCGAGTAAAAACGAGAGCGGACCCTCCCCAGCCCCTCCGCCCCGCGCCCCTCCCGCACCCCCAGCCCCGCACCCACCTCGCTCCCGGCTCCTCGACCGCACGTCTCCAGCGTCGCATCACCGCTCCGGAAAAGCAGCGGAACACGTGGCAGCCACATCTCCTGCAGCACCTGAAATGGGATTAGAAAGAAAACACGCATCTCAGTGATTTTCTGAATGGGGAATTGATCTTTGATTTTCATTTCCGTTTGTACACTGTGGGCCAGGCTGAGCAGCGTTTGTCACCGTCGGCACAGGTCACACCGAGGCTGAGCAGCGTTTGTCACCATCGGCACAGGTCACACCGAGGCTGAGCAGCGTTTGTCACCGTCGGCACAGGTCACACCGAGGCTGAGCAGCGTTTGTCACCGTCAGCACAGGTCACACCGAGGCTGAGCAGCGTTTGTCACCGTCGGCACAGATCACACCGAGGCTGAGCAGCGTTTGTCACCATCGGCACAGGTCACACCGAGGCTGAGCAGCGTTTGTCACCATCGGCACAGGTCACACCGCAGCGGAGACGCAACAGCTCGGGGTTCAGCTCAGTTCTGGCCCATGGAAGCCCAGGGATGGATGGAACACGCATCGGCTCCTGCACCGCGTGATGACCCGAACTCGCCCCTTCGAGCTCTGCAGCTCGTCTTGATCAGAAACGTGGGGTGTTTCTCTGCCCAGGAGGTCGCTGGGAGACCCCGGGCAGCGGTTTGGGAGCGTGAGGCCCCTCCTGGAGACAAAGAGCCCTCAGCACGGGAGAGCAGCGTCACGCCGCGGAACATCCCCCCTTCCCACTCACATCCTGAAGTGTAAATTCTAAACAACCGCTGGGGCAGAGGGTCCTTCTGCAGCTGGGCGGGCGTGCGCGGCTGTGCGGGCGTGCTGGTGTGCGTGGCTGTGCGCCGCTGTGTGGGTGTGCGGCTGTGTGGGTGTGCGGCTGTGCGGGTGTGCGGCTGTGCGGGTGTGTGCGGCTGTGTGGGTGTGCGCGGCTGTGCGGCTGTGTGGGTGTGCGGCTGTGTGGGTGTGCGGCTGTGTGGGTGTGCGCGGCTGTGCGGGTGTGCGGCTGTGTGGGTGTGCGTGGGTGTGCGTGGCTGTGCCGCTGTGTGGGTGTGCGCGGCTGTGCGGGTGTGCGGCTGTGCGGGTGTGCGGCTGTGCGGGTGTGCGGCTGTGTGTGTTCACCATCCGGGTCCACCCGAGGGTTCCTAGAATGGCTGAAGAAACGCCAAGATCAGCCCCCAGCCCCCGCGTCGCTGCCCCCACGTCTGTTTCCGGGAAAGCACCATTAACAGAGAAACGTGCCGCTGTTTGTACCTCGTGCCAGTGACGCGACGCTGGGTTTTCCTTGCTCTCTCTTTTTGGAACATGTCTAATAAAACCAGATTGTAATTATTTGTCCCTCCACCTTTTTGTTCTAAGACAGAAGGAGCAGCACAAACTATTCCCAACCGTCAGCAGTGAGCTGGAGGGGACTGGGCTTTACTTTGGGGGAAAAGCTTTGAAATTCTCATAAAATTAGAATGAAAACTTGAAACCAGTTGTCCCAAACCAAAGTGAAGAATCAGAGAAAAGAGGAGGAAGAGGCGGGTGCAGGTTTATCCACTGAATGAGCTCCTGTCACCCCCAAATCGAAGGAACCGCAGCCAGAAGGACCAAAACCAGGCCCAAAGGCCGACTCCTCGGCCCTGTCCCGGGGAGGCCGCAGACAGATGGGCCAAAGATCAGGGATGGTTTCAAATGGGCTCTGAGTCCCGCCCGGGTCTGTGCTCAGTGCTGTGAGTTACACAGCACAGGTGTGAGGAGTTAACGCAGCTGACGAGTTAACGCAGCTGACGAGTTAACGCAGCTGACGATGATCTAACCTTAACCAACCTGAAACCTTTGGGATGTTTTTCCTCCAGCCTGTGCTGAAAAATACATAAAACATAAAACATGTTGTCTGGCCCCGTTCCTGCTCCCTTTGCAGCCCCAGCGACACCCTCATCCCGCCTCCGAATTACCGCCCCCCGCATGGGGACACACGCGTCCCCCCACGACCCCCGGCAGCTCCGGGGCCCCGAGCGTGTGAGCGACACGAGGAAACCGCCCGGGACCAGAGACGCTGCAGAATTTCCCTTGTTTTGGTGCCTAAACCATCACTTGCTTTACTCTCCCAAACCCTTTGTAATACTCCACTTAATTACTGTTGTCTGCAGCAACAGGCTTTCCTAGAAGAGCTGGGCAGGTAATGAGCGCCTCCAACACGAATCCTTTCTTCGCTTTAATTAAACGCTTGCAGCTCCGGCTCCCAGGTGTGACTTTGCATAGTTCTTTGGAACCAGGGGCAGGAGCCAGCGCCCCGGCGCCAATTTGCATCTGCAGCTCAGGAACGCAAATCTGCCCCCTGCCCTGCGTGTCGGAGAACTGACTGATTTCCAACACACACCACCCCACGGGCGGTGTCGGGGGTACCTGTCCCCGTGTCGCTGCCCTGTGTGTCACAGAACCGACTGATTTCCAACACACACCACCCCACGGGCGGTGCCGGGGGTACCTGTCCCCGTGTCACTGCCCTGCGTGTCGGAGAACCGACTGATTTCCAACACACACCACCCCACGGGCGGTGCCGGGGGTACCTGTCCCCGTGTCGCTGCCCTGCGTGTCGGAGAACCGACTGATTTCCAACACACACCACCCCACGGGCGGTGCCGGGGGTACCTGTCCCCGTGTCACTGCCCTGTGTGTCACAGAACCGACTGATTTCCAACACACACCACCCCACGGGCGGTGCCGGGGGTACCTGTCCCCGTGTCACTGCCCTGTGTGTCACAGAACCGACTGATTTCCAACACACACCACCCCACGGGCTGTGCCGGGGGTACCTGTCCCCGTGTCGCCCCGGCGCGGGCTCGGTGGCTGCGATGTGCGATGCGGCTTTTCCTGCCAAACTCGGCGTTTCCAGCGCCGGGAGGTTCCCGGTCTCCACTGGCGCGGTGAGAGCACCCCCTTGAGCACCCCCTGCTACCGCCCTCCAGAAGAGACAAAACTGCGCTTTGGCAAGAGCGCGGCAGGGATGGGCTCCCGGCTCGGCCGCGGCGCCGCGGGCGCCGGTGACTCAGGCCCTGGCACCGGGCAGCGATGGTGCTGCCGCGGGGCCGATGGCTGAGAGCGCCGCCTCCTGCTAATTGCAACCAGAAAAAGGAAAAAACAGCAAAAAAGCAACACAAAACAACAAAAAGCCACCCCCTTGTGCTCAGGCTCTTCCAGGTTCCCAGACAGAGCGAGCGGCGGCTGGAAACACATCAGCAGAAACAAGCCCTGAGAGGCAGCAGATCCCCTTGAGCTGCTCCATCTGGATTGAGCTCCATCGCTTATTGCTCACGGAGCAGATTTCGGGAACTGCTTTGACTCGGTTTCCTCACCCTGCGCTGCCGCCTCATCTGCCCCGGGGGCAGAAACCTGCAGGTTTGGGGCGGGAGGGAGGGGATTTGCTCTTGTAACCCGTGTCTGCTCCCACGGACACGGGGGGCACGAGGGACACGGGGGACATGGCCCAGCCCTCCCACCTCCACACCTGAAGCACAAACCCCTCAGTGGGAGCTGCTGGGCGAGGGTTTGCCCGAGATTAAAGGGAAAAGGCTATTTCAGAATAAATCTCCGACAGAACGATCTCAGTGGGGTGAAGCGGGGGGGGCAGCTGCAAGAAAAGCGGGTGAATTCCCCTCCACGGGAAATCTCGGAACAGCACCGACATGGAAACTGCTGGTGAAACACAGGGGGGCGGAAAAAAGGGCTAAAAATCCCACTGCACAGGCAGCCTTTGAACCCTGAGCTGACAAGGAGATTCAAACGAACAATCACTTCAAGCATCTCTCTAATAAATATTTTATAAGTCTCACAGAACTATTTAATGTGATCTGGAGTTATTTAGGAAAAGGGGTTTATTCGCTGTCCTTGGAAGCCGCGCTAATTGCTCCGTTTCCCCTGCAATGAGACCAGGTTTTGGTAAGATCGCAGACGAGCTCCGCTCCGCTCGGCTCCGCGAGCCCGCGATCGCTCAGCTCCCTTTCCAGAGAAATCAATCACGGGAGCTGCGCTGAGAGCTGAAACGCCCTCGCCCCGCTGGAAACCCCCGTTGCTGCTGCCGCGCTCGCCACGGGTGACACGCCAGAGCTGGGGATGTTACTCAAGCGAGCGGCTGCCGGGGTCCCGGGATCGTGTTGGGTCCTGTCCCCGGCGCGCCGGCCGCTTCGACTCTGGCTCGGTGACTCAGAGCGGCTGCCGGGGCAGCTCCCGCGCTCCGTTACTTTCCTGCCTGCAAACAATGCATTTTTCCGCGCCGCGCCGCAGCCGAGGTGTGTTTGACAAGGCAAGTTGCTGCAAGGCACGTCAAGTTCTGAACCCCCGTGCCAAGTTTTCCAAGCAGATAAAAGAGGAGGCTCCCAGCTCTCCCATCACAGGTTTCTGGCTCCCTTGCCCTCTGCTCTTTTCCTGCCACGCAGCTCTCCTTCACCAGCCTTTTTTGTTTTCTCTTTTCTCCTGCTCTTTGCTCAACGAGCCGCCATGAGCCGGGTGTCTTTCAGATCATCCACCGGAGGGGGTGTGAGGGGCTTCAGCTCAGGCTCCGCTATCCTCGGCGGTGGGGGAGGCAGCAGGAGCAGTTTTAGCTCCGTCTCGGTCTCCAGAGTTGGAGGAGGAAGAGCCGGAGGAGGAGCGGGCTTCGGTGCCGGCGCCGGCTTCGGCAGCAGAAGTCTCTATAACCTGGGTGGAAGCAAAAGAATCTCCTTCGGCTCAGTCGGCGGAGGGCTGCGGAGCGGAGCCGGTGGTGGATACGGCTTCGGTGGAGGAGCCGGCTTTGCTCTTGGCTATGGTGGTGGAGCAGGCGCTGGTTTTGGCTTAGGAGGAGCTGGTGGTGGTGGCGGCTACGGGCTGGGCAGTGGATTTGGGCTGGGAGGTCCCGGCTTTGGCGGTCGAGGTGGCCCCGGGTTCCCCGTCTGCCCACCTGGTGGCATCCAAGAAGTCACGGTCAACCAGAGCCTCCTGGCGCCTCTCAAGCTGGACATCGACCCCGAAATCCAGAAGGTGCGGACGCAGGAGCGGGAGCAGATCAAGACCCTCAACAACAAATTCGCCTCTTTCATCGACAAGGTGAGAGTTTGGTCCTTAGCATCACGCCCCGCGTGTTATCAGTTGCCTCAGGGAGAAACAAGAGGAAGAAACTTCCTTTGGATTTCGGGGCTTGCCCGAACCGATCCCGCAAACAGCGAGGGCTCGGCCGAACACGCACACCCGGCTCACGCTTCCCCTTTGCAAGGAGGAGGTTTCAGTGCTTCATTTTCCCGAGAAAGTAAATCCCCCTCCTCCCTGTAAGAAACACCCTGGGGCCGGATGGATTTACTGGCTGTAAAACGGCAAAGCTCCACAATGGGATAACACCAGTTTAAACCAGTAAGGTGGGCTGAGCATCTGTTGTGGGAGAAACACGCAAAGCTGCAAACACAGATGTCCGGCCTGCGTAACAGCTCCCGAAAATAAACCCTCTAAACACCTTAGATGCTTTCGATACTTTCTAGAATCTGGTGCCCTACATTAGGCAGATCTTAATGATTCCCCGAGCTGTCCCAGCATCTCCCGCCCTTCGCTCTCCGCGGTGACCGGGCGCACGTTTCCCGCAGCGGACGGTCCGCGGGCGCCTGAGCGCGGCTGCCTCTCCTTTCTCCCCAGGTGCGCTTTCTGGAGCAGCAGAACAAGGTGCTGGAGACCAAGTGGACCCTCCTGCAGGAGCAGGGTCACACCGTCACCAGGAAGTCCCTGGAGCCCCTTTTCGAGTCCTACATCAACAACCTGCGCCGGCAGCTCGACAGCCTCATGGGGGAGCGGAGCCGGCTGGACACCGAGCTCAGGAACATGCAGGACATGGTGGAAGACTTCAAGAACAAGTAAGAAACCGCGCTGCGTAGTGATTAAAACCCGTGACAAGCGGGGCAGGCGGCTTGCGCTGGCTGGTGCACGCCCCGTGTTCGCACCGCGCTCCTCCGCCAGTTTGCAACACCAAGGTGTGAAAGCAAAGCCTGGTCTCAGAATTACCTCTGGTCAGGGCGCGTTTCTTAGGGGCAGGATCAGCGTCCAGCACAGAACTCAGGGTGTACCCGAGGTCACAGTCTGGTCCCTTGAGCCTCCCAAGTAACACACCTGGGGACAGAAAAACGTGTCACTCGGGAGCGTAACAGACACGCAAAAGGGGAATGAGACACATGATAAAGCGCCAGCTCCAAAACCCCCATTTCTGCTTTTGCAAAGCAAGCCCAGCCCTTCGCGAGCCCGAGCGGCCGCGCTTGTCCCCGGCTCCGGGCGCAGGAGACTCCCTGGGGGGGCCGGGTCCCCTGCCGCGGGCGCCGGCTCGTTCCCAGCACGTCACGCGGCGGCTGCCGACTCCAGGGGACATTCAGGTGGTTTTCCAGGCGTGGCGCTTCAGCTGCGGCTGCTGCAGCCTGGCGAGAACAAGCTCGCCCTATTCAAGTCCCGCCTGAGGAAAACGCCCCGCAGGCCTGACATGGATTCAAACGCTACAGTCAAGTGTGTGGAGAGACAGATTTTTTGGCAGGGACAGGGAGACAGCGCTTGGAGCAGATGGGAGGGACGGACGCGGCTTCTGGCGCGTTGTGCTTGGGTGCACTTCAGGTCTAGATATGGATTATAGGCTCTGAGAACTACTGATCGGGCCAAAAATGACAAACGATGCCGTCTGGGTTTTGGAGCTACCGGCTGGGATAGGGAACACCTCTTATCTCAAGTCCGGAGCTGGTTCCCAGTGCAGAGGTCGCGTTTCCGCCCGTGTGCGCTCGCGCTGCGGCCGCAGGGCCGGTGCTGGCAACGTGAGCGGGGGACTGGCGCGAACCTGCCTGGAAAAGCCAGGGCTTTGCCTGCAGAGCCTGCGTGTCCCGTCTCCTCTCTAGCTAAGCCCTGCCCTGCCTATCTGATGAGAGGATGTTGCTCAGAGCCACAAAAACTTCCACAGAAGTCTTGAGGCATCACGATGTGCTCTTGCACAACCACGGCTAAAGAATCACAGATTTCTTTCAAGTTAAATGCTGCAGCGGGTTGTTCAGAGCCATTAGCATTATTAGAATATCAAACATCAAATTGTTACGTTATCATACGTTAGCAGATGCAGCTTTGTTGAAAGCCCTTTGCATCACTTGCTGTGGGCGAAGGTCACCAGGAACTCCAGCTCCTGCTCCCACGGGCTCTGATCCCGCACACGTTATGTACGAGCTCGACTCTAAGGGCGAGGATTCAAACCTGTTCCTTTTAGCTGCGAGTCCCGCAGGTTCAGACCCAGGAACGATTTGCTCTGCGTCTGCTCCGCTGGTGAACGGGTGGGAATATGGGACACACCCGTGAGCCGCAAGCACTGATCTGGGAGCGAGCGGCTCCATCTCTGCTCTCTACCCAAACCCTCTCGCTCTGTTATCCAAACAGATACGAAGATGAGATCAACCGGCGCACTGGCGCAGAGAACGAGTTCGTGGTCCTCAAGAAGGTGAGTTATGGGGGGACAGTGGGGTCTCAGCCACCAACAGCAAAACCTCCAGGGAGCTGCCCTGTTTTCTGAAGGAAGCGCCTCAGCTGCGGTTACGAACCCTTTGGCCTCGTGTGACTCAGTTTAACTCCCAGGTCACATCCCTGGTCCCGGCTCACAGGAAACGTCCGATATTAAAAAAAAAAGCCTTGATCGCAACAGTATAGCAACAAGCCCAAGGAACGACAGACCTGGACGCGGAGAGACGGTCGCACTGGCGTCCCCTGTCCCTCTGGCTTGTGGCTTCACCAGAAGCCTTTGGTTCTCTTCTCCTTAGGACGTGGATGGCGCTTACATGAACAAGGTGGAGCTGCAGGCCAAGGCGGACGGGCTGGCGGACGAGATCAACTTCCTGCGCGCTCTCTACGAGGCGGTAAGTGGAGATGGCGCCGGCCGCGCTCCCCGGGGCTCCGGCGCCGTGCTCGGGGCTGTGAGCGGTCACGGAGAGCGGGGTCACAGCCGTCTGGAAACTCAAACACAGGCAGCAGATAAAAAAGGGGAAACAGGTAGAAACAGAGCAGGGAAAATGCAAGAAGAGGGTTTGGCAGAGGGGCTCCCAAGCCGCCCCCATCTGCGCAGGTTCTGCTCCAGATCCCAGAGCACTAACTCCATTATTGCACCTTCTGCAGGAATTATCCCAGATGCAGCAGCAAGTGTCCGACACCTCGGTGGTGCTGTCCATGGACAACAACCGCAGCCTGGACCTCAACAGCATCATCGCGGAGGTGAAGGCGCAGTACGAGGACATCGCCAACCGCAGCCGCGCCGAGGCCGAGGCCTGGTACCAGACCAAGGTGGGTGACCGAGCGCAGATGTGGCTCCAGCATCGCCCGCAGATGAATTAATCTTTCTGTGCGTGCTGCAATCGCGTGCAGACCCCCCTGCGAGCCAGGGACCCCACGCCTGGCCAGACTCAGAGTCCTTGTGTGGAACCCAGAGAAAGGCGCTTTCATGTCTTAAGCCTGGGCTCACAAAGAGCCACCGGCAGATCTGGCCTTAGACACGGAGAGCTTCTTTTCCTTCCAGGTCCTTAAGAGCAGCTGACAACCCAGAGGTGCTCCGTGCAATCCAATCTTAGCATATATCGATAACTAAGGGCAAATGCTGTCATTCCATGGGCAGGTTGCTCAGAGGAACTTTGTCCCCCACCCCTTAAGCTGCGCTTTGTGCCCAAGTCCCCTGCGCTGCCCTCACCGTGCTCTCCCCCTTCCCGCACCCCAGTACGAGGAGCTGCAGGTCTCAGCGGGCCGGCACGGCGACGACCTGCGCAACACCAAGATCGAGATCTCAGAGATCAACCGCGTGGTCCAGAGGCTGCGCAACGAGATCGAGAGCGTGAAGAAGCAGGTAGGAGGGGGACGCTCCCGCAGAGCAGCTGCTGGGCTGGGAGGTGGCGCTGGCCAGAAGGAGGCAGGTCCTGGCACAGGAGGGCACGGCCACCCCGTCTCTGCCCACCGGAGAGGGTCCCTCGGGCAGGGATGTGCTGTGAGAGCCGCTTTCTTGCTGGGGAAGCAAATTGTGAACTACTAAGCTGCCCTGAAAAGGTGTGGAGCAAAGCGGAGACATGCAGAGGTCTCTCCTTTTCTTGGGGGACAAGATTATGTCACCCACCCTACGACACCTTCTTAACGGCCCATCATGACCTCTCAGTGCAACCCCAGGAGCCACCAGCCAGTACCTGCAATCCCACAGCGATACTCAGGGATGAGTTTTGGGTGGCCAAAGAGAAATGACAACCTATTTTCCTTGGTTTTAGTGTGCAAGCCTGCAAGCGGCCATCGCGGAGGCCGAGGAGCGCGGGGAGCTGGCGCTCAAGGACGCCAAGGGCAAGCTGGCCGAGCTGGAGGACGCGCTGCAGAAGGCCAAGGCCGACCTGGCCCGGCAGCTGCGCGAGTACCAGGAGCTCATGAACGTCAAGCTGGCCCTGGACATCGAGATCGCGACCTACAGGAAGCTGCTGGAGGGCGAGGAGAGCAGGTGGGGACGAGGACGCGGGTCCTGGGCGCTGCTCCGCAGGGCCGGGGGCGTCTCCTGGGGCACCAACAGCAGCTGAGCCCCGCGGCTGCAGCACCGGGCGATGGGAAACAGGGGCAGAGAAAGGGATATGTCAGCTGGGAGTTTTGTAGGAAAAGATCAGTTTCTCCAGTTCCTGGCACCTGATGCAGATAAAAATGAGCATTTTTATCTGTGATACGGACATAGCCCAGCTGAGGACAGTCCCTGCTGATGGCCACAAAGGTGCTCCAGTGGCTCATGTTAGATTTTGTCTGTACTTTGGCGTTACTCCTTACGTTCCCCTTTCCCTACAGGCTCGCTGGAGAGGGAGTCGGAGCCGTGAGCGTCTGTAAGTATCTCCCGATTCCACCCTGCTCGCTCCCGCTCACCGCAGGGGTGACGGTGCAGGCCATAGAGTAATTTGGGTTGGAAAGGACCTTTTTGAGGCCATTCAGCCCAACCCGCTGCCAGGAGGCCCCCTCGGCTGGGGCAGCTGGCGGGTCCTGACGCGGGTGTCGTGTCCCTGCAGCCGTGGTCAGCACCTCCAGCGGGATGGGCTACGGCAGCGGCGGCGGCTCCCTCGGCATGGGCGGCGGCGGCTACAGCGGCGGCTACAGCAGCGGCGGCGGCTACAGCATGAGCAGCAGCGGCGGCGGCTTCGGCGGCGGGAGCGGCGGCTTCGGCGGAGCGCTCGGCTACGGCGGGGGCAGCAGCTTCAGCTCCGGGAGCAGCCGAGGCGTGGGCTCCAGCGCGGGCGGCAGCGTCAGGATCGTTTCCAAGACCACCACCAGCAAAAAGACCGTCAGATAAGGACGGCGAGCACGGGGCCGCCCGCGCAGCCACCGCCACGACCTCCCTCCTTCCGAAAGCAAGTGCTGCCCTACGAATCACCAGTGTAAATAGCTGCGCTAGACCCTCTCTCCTCCTCCGGCCGTCTCCCTCCGCCTCCGGGGCAGGGGAGGACGAGCAGGACCCCGCCGCGATTGTCCGGAGCACCTGTGGCCAAGCAGAGGTTGCAGCAGGTCGCCGGCGGGGCTTTGGAAGCCCTGGAGCCCGCGCTGGCCCTTTCCCAGCACAGTCCTTGTCCGCCCCCGGAGTCGTTCAAAGCCACGTGGACGCGCTTTGCTGAGGGGAACAGCCGCGCTTGGCCACGGTCCTGTGTCATTCCTCTGAAACCGGGGTGACGGCCTCGCGAAACCACAGGCCCAGGTCCTCAGCAAGGAAAAGAGCTCCACGGTGCTCCAAAAGCCTCTGCCTGCAACGTGTTACAACCTTCGCATCTCCTGTCTGCACGTCAAGATTTCTCCCAGCCCCTCCTGTCTGCTTGGGCACCCGTGGGAGCGGTTATCGCTTTCTGCGCACATCGATCGCCACCCCCATTTCTAAATCCTCGTCCTGGTGGCTCCAGCCTCTTCGCCTCCAGGCCCACAGCACTGTACGGTCCAATAAAGAGCATTTCTCATTTTTAAAAACCTGCTGCTTTTTGGCTTTTCTTCTCCGCTGCTCTGGGTGCCGATGGGTGGAAAGACAACTGGGATTTAGCACTCGGGCTCCGGGACGGGCTGCGGAGGGCGGGAAGGAGGGCGGGCTGGACGGACCCTGAGCACGAGGGGAAGAGCTGCCGCGGCCGAGCCGGAGGGCTCAGAGGGACTCCTGGCCAGCAGATGGGGGCACAGCTCAGTCCACACAAACAGGAGGAACCAGCACCGGCAAAGAGGGGCGGACACGGGGCGAAGTGCCCAAAATCTGCACGTGCAGCGTTTGCACAGGGGGTTTTCCCCAGCACACACAAACCCCGCACAGAGCTGCGGCTCTGAAGGGCCCTTTGGGGCCTCAGCTCCATTCTGAATGACCCTGACGCCGTTCCCGGGCTCCCTGGTCCCCGATCCCGCTGGGAATCCGGGGAGGTGGGAGCCGAGCCGGCCGGGAGCCCAGCGGGTGTCTCCAGCAGGTGGGGGCCCAGAGCAAGAGAACAGCCCCATGTCACCCTGCGAGGAGCGTGACCCCAGGGCCCCCCGCGGGGCTGGGGGGGCACAGCCGGGACTGCCCCTCCAGCGCCCGGGGAGGGCAGACACGCGGGATTTGGACGGTCGGGACACCCGCTGGCCCCCCAGGAGCGCTCGAGAAGGGTGAGCGGGTTTGGCTTCATCCGTTCAACAGTTTGTGTCAGTTTTCAAGCACCTGAGCATGTTTCTTGGACTGTTTAAGGAAACAGGGTGCAGCCTGCGAAGCCATCCCAGCTGGGCTGCTGCTGCTAACTATACGTGTATTTTCAATTATCAATGCAGGGCTTGGGTTTTGTTTTGCACGGAGCGGACACTGCAGGCTGCTGCGCCATGGGCTCCAACAGCGGCCCCGCCGTACCGGGGCCCTGCTCCGGGTCCCTCCGCGACCTCGGGTCCTGCCGGGGAAACCAAAGGGCCTCGAGCAGCTCTCGGTCTCGTGTTTCCGCAGCGTGAAGAGCCCACCCTGGCGCCTCTGCCCCTCGGGATCCACAGAGAGCTGGAAACCTCACTCACTCCACTCAAACTCAACCAGTGATTTTAGCCGGGAACTCAAACATTAGGTGAAGTCCTTTTCTAACCAAACATTTAATTTCAGCGTTTCATAGGCGAATGATCATGCCTCTGAAGTGCTGAAACATCTCCCCTCCACATTTCCCAAACGAAACTTTGCAGCTTTTGGACTCAAAAGCAGAATTTTCATCAAAGAAAATGATTTTGTTTTAATTTGCAAATGTTTTCCGCAGCCTGCAAATGAAATGAGACACAAAATGGCTGCAGGGGGGTAACGTGGCAAAACCGGCAGCAGAACAATATTCCCGGCTGCCACCTGCCTGGGCCGAGCTTTGCTATTTAAGCCGAGCAGCGACGCCGCGCTGGGCTCCCGGAGCGGCTGGGGACGGCGCCGCGGCCGTGGGGCTCGTGTGCCACACCGCGCCGTAAATCAGCACCAGGGCTGGCGAAACGGCCGCGGCGTGGCCGGACACACTCCCCAGACAGGTGGATAATCCCTGTTTATCTTACCGGCTCCGAGCACGGCGCCGCGCACGTCCCGCTGCGCTCAACGGGGAGGAATCAAACCTCCCGCTCCGGCTCTTTGCCGGGAGAGCGGCAGCAGGAGCAGGATGGAGCGATGGAGCTGCGGGACGCGCCACGAGCAGCCACAGTGACCCCAAACCCCGGGACCTTCCAGGGCCGGATTTTCTGTATCGGAGGAAAGACGCACCCTGGGGCCACGAGGAAGGAGGCGACGCTGCAGCGCTGCGGTGATAACCCTGCGGAAGATCTTTGCTCTCCACGTGAGCCCCAGCAGCCCTATTCGGGGATTAGAGACAAAGCATTACAACGCAGTTTGGGGTATTTAGGTTTCTTTGGGTACGGTGCTACATATAAAACAGGGTAAAGGACGCATCAGCTCATACCCACCTAGAGCCAGAGGCTCTTTCAAGATGCACCAGGGGAAACGAGGCCTCCCCGCTCTGCACGAAACACCTGGCACCAGCGGCACTGGTGAAGGTGAAGGCACCGGCTGCAGCGCTGCCCCCGCGCTGCCCAGATCACCATCACCTGCACAAAGCGGCTCACGCCTCCACTTCAAAGCATCCGCAGCCAGAGCTGCCCGGCCCGCGGGTGCTGCTGGGAACGGCTCCGGGGGCTGCGGGACCCCCGTTCACCCCGGGAACCGTCCCCGAGGCCCCGCGGCACCGCGACGCTCCGAGCCGCGCGGTTCCCCGTGGAAAAGGCTCAGGGTGACCAGCGGGACTTCATTAACTTGGGATGAAATAGTAAATTACGGTCAAAATGAGTAGGGTTTGAATTTAGGTTAGCAGCCCAAGTTTAACCCAAAGGCTTTAATTTAAGCAATTAACCTAAATTACAGCCTTGACTTTGCTGATAATTAAACTGAGATTAGGTAGCACAGGTGAACCGACCCAAGTTAGTAAGTCACACTCTTATTTTGCAAGTAAATGTACTTTTTTGCAAACAAAACACACAGGAGGCACGTGTGAAAACTCCAGCCCAGTCTGACCAAGGGCGCCCAGCACCGCCAAGGGCTCCCCGCTCCGTCCCGCTCGCGGCTGCGTGCACAGAAAGCGCCTCCGATTTCTCACTAAGGGGCTGGAGCTGCCCCGACAGAGCCAGAACTCACGTTCCCGCTCTCTGAGTTATTACCTTGATATCAGTGTGATGTCAGAACCAAACGCGGCCAAGATTCTGCTCCTAGGTTACAACAGGGTGCAGAGGGACCTCCTGCCGCTGGGTCGGGGCCGCGCGTCCCTCTGCTCGGCCTGGGACCAAGGAACAA
The DNA here is from genome assembly GCF_964273445.1 of Streptopelia decaocto. Taxonomy (NCBI): domain Eukaryota; kingdom Metazoa; phylum Chordata; class Aves; order Columbiformes; family Columbidae; genus Streptopelia; species Streptopelia decaocto. Next base: position 420,745 of record NC_138682.1, read on the forward strand.
GAGGGGAAGGGAAGAGCCTTTTGGCACCTGTCTGACCTGGCGATGGACGCTGCCCGGGGGACCCGCCCAGCCGCGGCTCCTTTTGTTTGATCTGGAGGAAAAACTACGGGGCGAGCGGCGAAGGAGGAAGAGGCCGTATCGGAGCCAGTTATCGGCAGCGGAGCAGCAAACCCGCGGCGTGTCTGGAGCCGCAGGTGCAGGGAGACGCTCCGGGAGCTCCCTGGAAACCCCGTGTTGCACCAACAGAGCCGCCCCCCCATCGCCCATACCCCAGACCTGTAGCTGCAGCTCCTGGTGCTCACAGTCCTGCCTTCGGTAATTACCTCTAAATTCCTTCCAGATGAGTGACAACCGCATCACCTCCACCCTGCTGCAAACGTGAAATGGAAAGAAATTAATTTCTTTTCACTCGGTTGGAGGAGCTGCGTTATTACTATTATTAACAAGGGACTCCAACGCAGTTGGCGTATTCTTTAGCCAAAAAAGACAAGTTTCATATGTAAAAAAGGAGCCCGAGGGGGAAAGGGAAAGTACTGACGCATCACGCTGTTAGTAAGCGGGTGGGTTTCAGCACCCTGAGTCAGCTCTGCCCACGCCGGAGCCGGGAACCTCTGCGGGGGCTTCGCGGCCAGGGATCCACTGGGATCCACTGGGAGGGGATCCCTGAGCACGCGGGAACATGGGACAGTGCTGGGGACACGGGGATCCCCCGAACACACGGGAACACGGGACAGTGCTGGGGACATGGGGATCCCCCGAACACACGGGAAAGCGCTGGGGACACGGGGATCCCCTGAACACACGGGAACACGGGACAGTGCTGGGGACATGGGGATCCCCCGAACACACGGGAACACGGGAAAGCGCTGGGGACACGGGGATCCCCCGAACACACGGGAACACGGGACAGTGCTGGGGACACGGGTTCCGAGACGAGCGCGCCCTGGGAGCGACCGCCCGCGGAGCTGCCGCAGCCTCAAAAGCTGCCACCTTGCAGCAGCCTTCCAACGTTTTGTGTCTGTAACATAAACCCAGCACGTTGTGTGGGGGGAAATCAAGTCGTGACGGCTGTCGATCGGAGGGGAAAACCCGCGGGGCGATGGACAACCCGCTGCGTCTCGGGCGCAGAGCTGCCGGCTGCACCCCCCGCCGGTTCCACAGGCGCAAAACCTGCAGGATCCAGCCCTTAAAACGCCACCAAAATGAACCCACGATTGCTATTTACCGCCCCCCCCTGCCCTTTTTGTTTAGAAACTCAACTGCAAACGCTGGAGCGAGGTGCTGGGGAAACAAAGGGACACAGAGAATATCTGGGAGTTTCCTTACCCGGCCACCTTGCGAGACGGGGGAGATGGAAGCACAGATACGCTCCTCGGTATCACGTCATTCCTGGGTATCACGACATTCCTCAGTATCACATCATTCCTCAGTATCACGTTGTTGCTCAATATCAGGTCGTTCCTCCCTATCGCGTTGCTCCCAGCAGCCGCTCGGACGCGCACACAACCCGGGGAAGCTGTTCGGGGGGTTGCGTCTGCAAGTTCACTCTCTTGGGTAAATAAACCAGGCATGAATCATCCTCTCCTGAACACCGCGAAGCACACGAGGGCCACAAACACTCGCTGTCCTGAAAAATGAATTGTTTTTCATGTTTTCCTATTTGACTTGTTAAACCACCAGCCGTGCTGAGCGCACAGCAAAGGGCTGCGCTGGTTCCTGCAGCCGGACCGTGTGCGCGAGCGGGGACCTGGACGCATGGTGCTGACTGAGCCGACTCCATCGCTGGGAAAGTACGGGGTGTTTGTGAACGGGGCGAGGGAGCAGCCCCAGAGCGCCCATTGCCATAGAGCCACCCCGGAGCGCCCATTGCCATAGAGCCACTGCACGCGGAGCAGCCCCAGAGCACCCATTGCCATAGAGCCACCCCGGAGCGCCCATTGCCATAGAGCCACCGCACGCGGAGCAGCCCCAGAGTGCCCATTGCCATAGAGCCACCGCATGCGGAGCAGTCCGGAGTGCCCATTGCTATCGAGCCACCCTGGAGCGCCCATTGCCATAGAGCCACCACACGCGGAGCAGCTCCCGCTCCCACATCCTTCTTCCTATTTTGTCTGTTTGTTTCCGTTCTGTTAAAACACCGACGTCCGAATCCTCACAGCTGAGTTAGTAGCACAACTATTGGTGATAGAGCTCAATGGCAGCTGCCAAAATCCACAGGTGAATGCAGACCTTGTCAAAACATTCCATTTTCATTCATATATATCTATATCTATCTCTACATTCGGGGATGGAAGAAGCCTGCAGAAGCAGTGTTTTCAGAAGAGAGCAGCTCAGGGAGCTGAGCTTGTCTAGGGCTGGAAGCGGAGCCGTTTCTGCGGGTACACTGTGCGGGATGGGGGCAGCACGCAGTGTCTATCACAGCCACCAGGGTAAAGCGCAGGGCTGGCTGTGGAACACGGCCCTGCCCGACAGGGGTTCCTTCCTACGACACCGTAACTCGTTAACACGAACAGAAAAGGGGCAAAACCAATCCCCAGGGATGAAGTTCCGCGGTGCCGGGCGCTGTGAACGGTGTTTTCCTCCGTGCGCAGTGACTCACGGGCCCTCTCCAGCGCTCCGGAGTCTGCCTGGCTCCAGCGCCGGCACGGGGCGACAGTTATTCCCAACAATAGCCCTGTTGCTCAGAACCCGGCTGCATTATTTCAGCAGGGCGTGTGTGCGGAGTGAGTTCACCCTCCAGAATGCTGTTGGACATGCCAAGCTTAATTAATCAGAAAGATGATCCAACCTCATCAAACCCATCCCAGTCTCACAAATGCATAAAAGGGCTCTGGGAGCCCGTGCAGAGCACAGGTTCATCTCTCCTGCTCCCTCCTCCTCCTCCTCGCTCCCGGCCAGCGCCGCCGCTGCTCTGTTCTCAGCATCCGCCCGGCCCCGAGCGCCAGCCATGTCTCGCCAGTCCACCGTCCGCATCCAGAGGGGGAGAAGCGGCTTCAGCGCCGCCTCGGCCATCGTCCCCAACACCTGCCGCACCAGCTTCAGCTCCCGCTCCGTCACCCGCGTCGGCAGCTGCAACGCCGGCAGCGGCTTCGCCAGGGTCGGCGGCGGCTTCGGAAGCAAAAGCCTCTACAACGTGGGGGGATGCAAGAGGATCTCGGTGGCTGGACGGGGCGGCAGCTTCTACGGAGGTTTTGGCGGCGGCTTTGGCTACGGCGCGTTTGGTGGCCCTGGGTTCCCAGCCGGGGGCATCCAAGAAGTGTCCATCAACCAGAGCCTGCTGAAACCCCTCAACCTGGAGATCGACCCCAACATCCAGAGGATCCGAAAGGAGGAGAAGGAACAAATCAAAACCCTCAACAACAAATTCGCCTCCTTCATTGACAAGGTGAGACATGAGCTTCCCTAATCTTATCCTGATTCTTTTTGACGAGGACTCTTTCTTTAGCTGTTTCTGAGCACATAAGCTGCTCAAGGAGGAAAAGACGCGAGGAATGAGCCTGAAGATGCTCGGTCCCCGGAAATCCCAGGGAACGGTACCTGCTGCGTAGCGGTTGCTATGAATTAATCATCCGGTACTCGGGTTCTCCTCCGTGGCCGCCTGACGTTGCGCAGGCAGCGCGGAACACGAGCTCCAGCATCCGTCCCCCCGCAGCCGCCGCGCTCCCTCCGGGCCCTGGGAGCGGCCTCAGAGGGTTAGGTGAGATGCGAGCGGTGCAGAAGGGAACCCCGCGAACTGCAGGAGGGGGATGCAGGCTGCTCGTTCCCCGGGTTTTCCTCCAGGGCACGTGAAGTTATCGCTGCGACAGCAGCACGTTCGGGCTGCTGGTTCAGAACGCAAACCTGGCACTGCCTGCCGCTTCACTGCCTGGTTAATCAGATGCTCGGTTTCTGTTCTGGTCGAGCAGATTTCTGCTCTGATTTCAAGGAAAACGCTGCAGCGTTTGGGGTTTTGTGGGGTGGGGGAGCTGTGCTGCGGGAAGGGAGAAATGGCATCTGACTGTATTTACTGAAAAAACGAGAGCAAAGTGCAAAGCCTGTTGCGCTCTTACCTGATTGTGCAGGCGCTCCTCACAAAACGCAGGTACCGTGTCCTGAGTTAGCAAAGCAATCACGCAGGAAGGTCCGTGGTCACTGCAGAGCGTGTCTGCAGCACTGAGCAGGGTCCCCACAGCCAGGTAGCAACTTGTTTTCTTGTACCAGGTGAGAATTTGGCTACAAAACCAGCTGGGCAGAGAAGTTCCCCTCGGCTGGAGCGCGACGCCCCGTTCGCACGGCGAGCGAGAGCCCCGTCCCATCCAAACACCTTCGGCATATTTCTGCTTGCAGGTCCGATTCCTCGAGCAGCAAAACAAAGTGCTGGAGACCAAGTGGAGCCTGCTGCAGGAGCAGGGGCTCAAAACGGTGAGGAACAACCTGGAGCCGCTCTTCGAGACCTACATCAACAACCTGCGGGTGCAGCTCAACAGCCTGCTGGGCGACAAGGGCCGGCTGGAGGGGGAGCTGCTCAGCACCCAGTACCTGGTGGAGGACTTCAAGAAGAAGTAAGTGCTGCCCTTCCCCGGCCGGCGCCTCCCGCCAGCACCCTGAACCCAAACGGCGAGTCGGGAACACGGGAACCCCCACAGCCAAGGCTGTGACATTTTCTCAAGACAAACCGTAACGAAGTAACAGTGCCAAATGCACAAACATTCAGGGAATAATTTGGAATATGATCAAAGGCTTATTAACTAAATTACCTACCGAGAAAAAGAAATGACACGGCAGGCCTGCGAGTCTCAGGGCAGCTCGCTCCGTCCGCCCGGGACGGGCACGGCGAGCGCGACCGATGGCTACAATAGCAAAAAGAGAACAGACTCTAGAAAACTTGTTGATGTACTTGTTTTGACTAGTTTAGCCCAGGAACACGCGCATGGTCTCTTATTCAGATGCTCTGTAGGAGAAAAGAACATTGTATGCAAAATGCTCTTAAGGAAGTTCATTCCAGCACCCTCAGATCACCCGCCTGCTGCCTGCCCAAACAAATGCTGCTCTGGCTCCCTCCCGCAGGTACGAAGACGAGATCAACAGGCGCACGGTGGCAGAGAACGAGTTCGTGACACTCAAGAAGGTGAGAGCGGATCCCAGCCTAGCACCTGAGCGCTATCTGCAGAGCTCTGGTCTGCTCACGCACAATTCCATCCCTTCGGAGGCCAAACGCTTTTTGCTCCGCGCCTCCTTCCCCGGCCTGTCATTGCAGAGAGCTGCACGCTCCTGGCTTGCTAATAAGAGTTTAAAACACATTCCCTAAATGTCTCGTCCCCCAGGACGTCGATGCTGCCTACATGAACAAGGTGGAGTTACAAGCCAAGGCGGACGCGCTGGTTGAAGAAATCAATTTCCTGAGAGCCCTCTACGAAGCGGTGAGCACAACCCCCGGCTCAGGGCTCCCCTCCCTCCGCTTCTCGGAAAGCCTGTAATTTCTCCCCCCGGGAGATGCTGAATCCTTTCGAGCTCTACCAGGCGTCTGAGCTGCCGCGATAACGATCTGCAGCCTCTCCCAGGTCTGCACGTTCATGGAGGGGATGAAACGGCATCTCCCGGCGGGTGAGCTCACCCGGCCCTGGGCCCTTTGCAGGAGCTCTCGCAGATGCAGACCCAGATCTCGGACACCTCGGTGGTGCTGACCATGGACAACAACCGCAACCTGGACCTGGACGGGATCATCGCGGAGGTGAAGGCGCAGTACGAGGACATCGCCAACCGCAGCCGCGCCGAGGCCGAGTCCTGGTACCAGACCAAGGTGAAGGAACGGGGGGGTTCCCGGGCTCTTATCTTCATGTCTTGTCTTGAACAGATCAAGACCGACTGTTCCAAGAAAACCCTCTCGGGTGCTGCACCGCGCGCTGCAGCTCCGGCTGGGAGGGCCCCGCGCTCCCGGGCACCCGCCTGACCCCAAAACGGGGGGTTTTTCCCTCGGCTGACGGTTCCTCTGCCCCGACAGTACGAGGAGCTGCAGGCTACGGCGGGCAGGCACGGGGACGACCTCCGCAGCACCAAGCAGGAGATCTCCGAGCTCAACCGCCACGTCCAGCGCCTGCGCTCGGAAATCGACAGCGTCAAGAAACAGGTAAAGGGCAGCAAAGCCCGCACTTCTAACCGTTTTACCCCTAGACTTGCAACGGGGAGGAAGGAAAAAGATCAGAGGCAAGTTATGTGAGATCTGCTCAGTTTTGCCCTATTTATCTCAAGAATGGAACTGTCGCTGGTTATGCTGGTGGTGCTGGAATAAAGCCGTGTAGTTTCAGGGCAGGCCAAGAACAAACCTGGGTCTTGTGTGGGGAACCTGAGCAGCGTTTCTCCCCCGCAGTGCGCCAACATGAAGGCGGCCATCGCCGAGGCCGAGGAGCGCGGGGAGCTGGCGCTCAAGGACGCCAAGGGCAAGCTGGCCGAGCTGGAGGACGCGCTGCAGCAGGCCAAGGCCGACCTGGCCCGGCAGCTGCGCGAGTACCAGGAGCTCATGAACGTCAAGCTGGCCCTGGACATCGAGATCGCGACCTACAGGAAGCTGCTGGAGGGCGAGGAGAGCAGGTGGGTGGGGAACACGACCCCTCGAGTCCCGGCTCAAGCACTGGAAACGCTCAGCGGTTTGGAAACGCTCAGCGGTTTGGAAACGCTCGGCGGTTTGGAAACGCCCGGCAGGGCATCGGGGACGGGGGAGGGAAGGTTGTCCCAGCTAACGGACAGCACATCGCACAAAGCGTCCCTGGATCACACCAAGTTTATCTTCTTCTCCCCAAAGGAAACGTACCCTAGATTTTCCCCCCGGTATCAGCAGACGATGATTCCATCATTCTGTGATTTCTCACCCTCTTCCCTTGTCTGTCCCCCCCAGGCTGGCTGGAGACGGCGTCCCAGTGAATATCTGTAAGTCTCTAAGCTCCGCGCAGTTACGTGACTCGAGCGCTGGCGCGTCTCTGCGCCGAGGAGCCAATGCCCACAGAACTGAGAGCTTTCCCTTCTCCTTCTCGCAGCCGTGACCAGGACAACGGTGGGAACGGGCTACGGAGGCGGCAGCAACCTGAGCATGAGCGGGGGAGTGTGCGCCGTGGGGAACGGCTTCGGCTGCGCCGGCGGCCCCGCGGTGGGCAGCGCCGGCCTGGCGGGCGGCAGCAGCTCCAGCGTCAAGTTCGTCTCCACCTCCTCCACCAGAAGGAGTTACAGAAGCTAAAAGTTTCCTTTCCACTCGCCAGAAACCACCGTAGCGCTGGTCCCTCGCCGGAGCAGAGCGGGGCCAGCGCGGGGCCGCCCCGCCCCCCCTTGGGAACGCTCCCCCCGCCGCGTTGTCGGGCTCGCGCCGCACGGGGCTCTGCTGCCCAACGCCAGTCCCGCTGCTTTACATTCGCAACTTGCTTGTCACAGCTCAGCAGTTTTTTGGCCGGATTTTGTATATAAAACGTGTCCCATGACTGTTTGTCTCTCTTCACTTTCTGGTGTTTGTCTAATAAAAATGCATATGTAATTTATTCTATTGCGTGGACCTTTTAATTAAAGATGGGGAACAACAAATGCAAATGCAGATAACAAGCACTCTTGCCAAGACGCTGCCCGGTTAAAGGCGCAGATCTCTGCTCCTCACTCCCATTTCCCGACCGCGTCCAGCGGCAGCCGGAGCACACGGGCACAGCGCGGCTCCGAGGGAGCGCGGAACATCATGCCCGTGCTCCCCCCGCTGTAAAACACCCGAAGCCAAACCCGGGGCACACCGGGCAGGAGCCGGCACGGGAAACGGCCTCGGATCCAGCAGCCTGGGCTCCGGGGCACAGGGGCCAGGGCCAAGGTGTCGTGTCCCCGCACAGACTCCTGACAATAGGGAACTAATTACCGGGGGAGACAGAGCCACCGCCCGACCTGTTCAGGTGATCAGCCACCTCCGAAGGCCTCTGACCGCGCCCGGCTCACCTGAGCGCCGGTGCCGGCAGCGAATGGCAGCCGGGGCGGTTGAGCGCTCCCCCCCGCTCCGAGCGCCGGCCACGCGGGTTCAGGGGTTATCTGGGCTCTTGATGCCGATATTCCGCCTCCTTCGCTGTCAGTGGAGGGCCAGGTCCACGTGCGTTCACACGCTCCGTTGAACGCGATGTCGCCCACCCAACAGCTACAAATAACATCCAAGGACAGGATACCTGTTGGAAAAGGAAAGATTTCAAGATCCACTGTTCTCAGTCCCAGAACACACTGGAGACAAGACCTTGTTTAGGGAGGCTGGAGAAGAAGCAGGAGGCGCAGCAGTTTCAGACGTGGTTCTGGCTAATCGGGAGAAATTAACCGAGAAGGAAAAGCTGGCTGGGAGCCCCGAGCGCCAGAGCCCACCGGCAGGTGCCATCGGGAGAAACGTCCCAACCCTCGCCCCGTGTGCCTGACGAGCTCCAGGGACGGCAGAGAACAGAGGGCAACGGGCAGCGCCCGGTGACACGCTCGGCTCAGGTTTTCCTTCAGACCAGCGGTTTCCCATCGTTTCCGCTGCCCAAACACACCCTCCAAGCAGCGGATGCGCCCCTCGCCGCCGACGGGCCCGCGGGACGGATGCGGCAACACCTGGGTCATAAAACTGAGATTACAAAGCCCTTCGTCTGGCACGGGAAAGGCTGGGCCCACAACATTTGCTCTCCCAGGGCATCGCTTTTTAAGCAAAATACACAAAGCCACCCTGGCAAAGGTCCGTGTGTCTGTACGTGCGCAGCGCACAGACGTCCGGTCACCGCGGACGTCACCTCTGCACCCCGTCCCAACGGGCGAGTTCCAGAGCCACGGCCTGGGGCTGGCACTGCAGCGGCACAGGACGGTCCTCGTCAGCTCCAGCACGGCCGCATTAAAACCTCAGGCACAATGGAACGGAAGGTGCTTGCACTCAGGAGCTGGGATTTGCAATGCATGGAGGGAACCGATTGCTAATTGCTACCCGTAATGTTTTTACAGAGCTCTTTAGGACAGACTTAGCCGTAAGCCTGAGCTTTCTTGCACAGCTTAGCCACAGAAGCTCCTCTCCTGAGAAGTGCTGCTCGCTGTAACTTCACCGGAGAACGCACCGCGGGACTGGCCCCGGCGCTGTGCGGGTGAAGAGCACGGGGACCGTCTGTGACCCGCGGCCCAAGGCTGGACCCCAGCCCAGGGTCTGTGACCCGCGGCCCAAGGCTGGACCCCAGCCCAGGGTCTGTGACCCGCGGCCCAAGGCTGGACCCCAGGCCCAGGGTCTGTGACCCGCGGCCCAAGGCTGGACCCCAGCCCAGGGTCTGTGACCCGCGGCCCACGGCTGGACCCCAGGCCCAGGGTCTGTGACCCACGGCCCAAGGCTGGACCCCAGCCCGGGGTTTCTTGTGCATAAGAGATCTGGGGGGAAACCAAGAGGCGTGGGGAGGGCAGCCTGGGAACGGGCTTCACCCCGCGAGTCAGGAAACAGCTCGAAACCTGCGAAGGGGAAGCTGTGAGAACTCGCCAGCTCAGGTTTAGTGTCGTCACGGCCAACGGTATCTCCCTCTGGTCACTCTGGTATTTCATCACTTCTCGGCAGCCTGAATCAGAATGAAACGTAGACACTTTTCGCATAAAGGTCTGAAAATGCCATTTATAAAATTACCCTCCACGTATTTTCTGCTCCCCAGCTGGTTTTTGACAGCTGATGGTTTAAAAGTTCCGCTAAAGCCCCATCGCCCCTGTGCCTTTCCCTCCATCTCCCTTCTCCCTTCTCCACCAGTCCTGGTTTAAACGACTCCTGCTTGGGCCTGAGAACAGAGTCCAGATGTCTGGCGAGCTGCGGCGCTGCCCGCTGGGCTCGCCCCGAACCGCAGCAGCAGGAACAGAGACCCGCGAGGGCAGCGCCGGGAGCGGCGCCTTTGCGCAAGGGCACTGACCAACCCGTGAAACAGGGATGAGCGAGCGCTTGCCCAACGTGGGAACCATCCGCCTGCGGAGGAGAAAGCAGGAGGGGGCCAGGGGCGGGCAGGAGCATTTAGTGTTTTCTCAGATTATTTCGACAGCCAGATCGTGACTGTCACTAAAAAAATGCAACTCCTGCAGTTTGCGAGTGCTTCACCGGTGCTCGCGGTGAACTCGGCGCCCGCGCGGCCGGGTGTGCCGAGCCCGGTTCATCCGCAGGATGAGCAGCGCGGACCCATCCCCGGCTCGGGGAGGTATAAAGGGCCGGTCCCAGCCCGGGGAGCACAACTCCACTGCTGCTTCGCCCTTCCTGCCGCTCTCCCCGCTCCCACCGCTGCCATGTCTCGCCTGTGCGCCGCGAGGAACCAGAGCAAAGCCGGCTTCAGCGCCGCTTCTGCCTTCACCCCGAGCGCCGGCAGCACCGGCTTCTGCGCAGGGTCCGTGTCCCAAGGCGCAAGCTGCAGCACGGCCGGGTACGGGAGGTTTGCCGCAGGGTTTGGAAGCAGGAGCCTCTACAGTCTCGGGGGATGCCGGAGGATCGCGGTGGCTGCGAGAGGCGGCGGCTTCTACGGACCTGCAGCTGGAGGCGCTGCGGCGTCCTGTGCTTTTGGTGGCGCAGCTGCCGGTGCCTTCGGGTTTGGCGGTGCCGTGGGCGGCCCTGCGTTCCCCGCCGTCCCTGCCCGGGGCATCCAAGCCGTCTCCATCAACCAGAGCCTGCTGAAACCCCTCGACCTGGAGATCGACCCCACCATCCAGAGCATCCGAAAGGAGGAGAAGGACCAGATTCAAACCCTCAACAACAAATTCGCCTCTTTCATCGACAAGGTGAGACATCTCTTGGCTATGCCGTGTTGATTCCTCGGTGGGCTGGCACAAAGAAGGGCAATTACATCTTTCTCAGCAGTTTTGCTGCTCTTGTCCTGTAATTTACAGCATCAGCAGCTTGGGAATAAAAGCTGAGGGGTTCCAGCTCTGAGCCCATTCAGCCCTCACGCTGGTGCTGAGAGGAGAGCAGCCAACGGGGAAATGGTGCCAGAGCACGAGAGGAAGCAGAGTTTGCACACAGAGCAGGAATGTGAACGCCAGATGTGCAACACCTGTGTAAAGAGTCCTCGCAGGATTGTACTTTGCCTCTCTAAGGAAAACCATCCTAAAGTGCCTGTTTCTGAACCATCCTTCCCTACCCAGGTCCGATTCCTTGAGCAACAAAACAAGGTCCTGGAGACCAAGTGGGCCCTTCTGCAAGAACAGGGGAACAAAACGGTCGGGAACAACATCGAGCCCCTTTTTGAGACCTACAGCAGCACCCTGAGCAGGCAGCTGGCCGGTCTGCTGGCGGAGCGGCACGGCCTGGCGGCGGAGCTGAGCGCGGCGCAGAGCCTGGCCGAGGAGCTCAAGGGCAAGTAAGTCTGGCCGTCTGCGCCCCGTTGCAATGAGCCCTTCCTGCTGATCGCATCTCCTGAGTAAGGCCCAGGTCAAGCTTAATAGGAGACACATTCAGCCTCACCTCCCCATGGCTGAAAGTCACAGGGAGAAAACTGTAATGCTCAGGGACCAAGGCACCCAACTGTACACAGAAAAACATCAGAGCAGGTCGTGAAAATACAAACTAACCTTGTCCGAGCCCAGAGTGCCCGTGCGTCTCCATCCCGCAGGTACGAAGAGGAGACCAACAAGCGCACAGCTGCCGAGAGCGAGTTTGTGCTCCTGACGAAGGTGGGTGCCCAGGCTGCGGAACAGAAGCGCCGTCGCCAGCTCTGCCTCGGCGTGACCCGTTGGCTTCGTGGTGTTTCCCGCAGGAGGTGGACGCTGCCCACGCCAACAGGACGGAGCTGCAGGCCCGGCTGGACTCGCTTGTGGACGAGATACATTTCCTCAGAGCCCTCTATGAAGCCGTAAGCACCAGCACTTGCACCCTCCTCCGGTTCCCAATGCCTTCCTTTCCCACCTTGGATGCTCAGGACTGATTATTCCCCACTCTGTTGCACTGAATAATTCAGTGCTTTCCCCTTTCCGCCTGCTGTTCTAACCCTGCCTGAAACCGGCTTGGAAAAATCCCTTTATCCACCCAGATTTAGCCTCTAACTTGGGCGTTTCCTCCCTCCGCGCGACACTCGTGTCTCGGGCCTCACGGAACCGCGCGCTGTCCGCAGGAGCTGTCGCAGCTGCGGAGCCAGATCTCGGACACCTCGGTGGTGCTGAGCATGGACAACAGCCGCAGCCTGGACCTGGACGGGGTCGTCGCCGAGGTGAAGGCGCAGTACGAGGACGTCGCCAAGCGCAGCCGCGCCGAGGCCGAGGCCTGGTACCAGAACAGGGTGAGCACCGGGCGGGCTCCGCAACGGGAACCCGCACTCCCTCCCCTACACCCCGAGGGAAAGCGGGTCCCGCTGTGATTTGTATAACCCAGGATATCTTCGGATTTAATCATCCTATAAAGTTTGGAAGTGCCAGTTTTGGGTAGAGAATAAATGCACGTTTCTGAGTGCAAACACCCACGTCCCCCCGTCCCGCCTGGCTCCAGACCCCACGCATTTCCCTCTCCCTGACAGTACGAGGAGCTGCAGGCTGCGGCGGGCAGGCACGGGGACGACCTCCGCAGCACCAAGCGGGAGATCTCCGAGCTCAACCGCCACGCCCAGCGCCTGCGCTCGGAAATCGACAGCGTCAAGAAACAGGTAAAGGGCAGCGAAACGCCCGAGACGAACCCCGAGCGCGGTCTGACCTCCGGGCGCGCAGCCAGCGCCAGGGAGGGGAACAAGGGCATCTCAGGGAGTTCTGCTGGGATGAACAGGGCAGCACTTCTATCAGTGCAGCAGCATCACTGAGAGTAACTTCACACGACACCAGTAAACCTAAGGAGATGTGAAGAGGGGTGGAAATGCAGGCTGGGACCTGGCCCAGGACTTGGATCAGTTCAATGATCCTTAAGATCACACCTAGAGACATTAACCCAAATTCTTCTCGTGTAGACCGGGCACCACAACCTCAGGGTGCACAGAGTGGTCTGTGCTCTGGATGGGGAAGGCAACCGCTGTTTTCCCCGCAGTGCTCCGGTTTGGAGGCGGCCGTCGCGGACGCCGAGCAGCGCGGCGAGCTGGCGCTCAAGGACGCCAGGGCCAAGCTGGCGGAGCTGGAGGCCGCGCTGCAGCAGGCCAAGGCCGAGCTGGCCCGGCAGCTGCGCGAGTACCAGGAGCTCATGAACGTCAAGCTGGCCCTGGACATCGAGATCGCGACCTACAGGAAGCTGCTGGAGGGCGAGGAGAGCAGGTGGGGCACCTCCCATCCCTGTTCCCAGCGCTGTCACGGACCCTTGGCGGGTTTAGAAGAGGCCCCAGGGCTCCCACGTTCCCAAGCCTCTTTAACGGCAAGCGATTGCCCATGAAGACAACTGGGAAATTCACCTTTTGTGCAAACTTTCCACTAAAAACATTCCAAGGAAACTCTCCTGCCTTTCAAGCAGCTCCTGCGCACGGGTTCTCCTCGAACCCTTACTGTGCCATTTTGCTCCCCACAGGCTCTCTGGAGAAGCTGCCAGCGCAGTCAATATCTGTAAGTAACTTGTAAAGGGACTCCGGTGCCGGTGCGCGTGTCCCCGGGCTCCGGGCCCGCCGCCCGCGCCCCCCTGCACAGGGTGCCTTCCTCCCGCAGCCGTGACCAGAACGGCCGCAGGAGCCGGTTACGGAGCCGGGAGCTGTCTGAACCTCGGCGGCGGCAGCGGCCTCGGAGACGGAATCTGTGCCGCAGGAGCCGGTGGACAAGGCGCCGCCAGGTCCTGCGTGGTCGGTGGAAGCAGCTCCAGCGTTACACACGTCTCCACCACCTCTGCAAGCAAGCGGTGCCACTAAAGCCGGACACCAGCACCGCGGCGAGTCTCCGCGTGTGTTGTGTGCAGTCCTCACCCTGTTACTTGTGCCAGATTTGGAAGTCAGAGCTGTCTGTCCGTATTTATATAAAACATCTCATGCTCCTGTTTGTTGTCTCTGAAATCCTCATTTCCCAGGGTTCACCTAATAAAAGGCTCGTGGAGTTAATTCTGTCGCATCCTGCTTTTAATTCCCATTTCCAGGAGTGGTTGGCACAGCACAGCAGAGCCGAAGGTAAACAGGGGCCAGACACGGACGAGCTGAGACCTTTCCCCCCTCCGCACCCCCGGACGCCTCATACCCAACAGGAACACGGATGTTCTGTTAGAGTAGTGTGGGCCAAGTGATTTCAGCATCAGCATCTTCCACAGGACGGGCAAACACCTACTGCTCCTGGCAGGCACTGGAGGAAACACCCTCTGTCTCCATCCCCGGGTGCTGCAGCCCCGCCTCTCCACGCCCAGACCCCTGCAGTCTTTCAAGGTTTAACGTGACAAGTCATTCAAGGAAATAAATCTGTTTTTTCCCCAAGAAAGCAAGAATTTCAGCTCACGCTGTTCCGAACACGCACGAGGCACACAGACTAATAAAATGCCATCGCTGCCATAGTTAGAAATGGAAGAGACCCATTAAACCCCAACCTCAACCTCTTTGGGATTGATAACGTCCTCAGGCCCGGGTTGGGATGCAGATGGAGCCCCTGGGGGAAGGAAGGGCCGGTGCCCTCAGCTCCTCGCTCTCAGGCTCTCAGGAGCTGCTGCTCCCTCGCTCACCCGCTCCCGAAGAACACGCGTGAAGCGCGAGCGCTGCCGTGCCCTCGAGGGAGCGACGGCGCCCGCGCCGCCCGGAGCGCAGCGCTGCTCTGCCCCGGCTCCGCGGAACCTGCGCTTCTCACCTTCGCTTATTGTAAACGCTGGGGATCCCAAAGTCTTCCTAACGCTTCGCTCTTCTGAGTCAAACACTAATCCACATGGCAACAGCAATTAGAAATCAGACATATGCCAAATTAATTTTCCCCTTCTATGTGGCTAAGAGCTTAGAGACCCACAAATCTATACTCGGGCTGGGACTTAATGGAAATGATTTTCAGGGTTGGATATTCCTGATGTGAAGAAATCTTCCCCCGTGAAAGGGCCATGAAAGGCTGATGTTTCATGAGCTGCACGGACTCCTGCCTTTGAACTCCTGCCTTTCATCTGCCCGTTTAATGGTTTCGCTGGAGCCGGCATCGCTCCGCGGCCAGCGCTGCTCTGCAGCCCTTCCCAGGAGCAGGACCCAGCGCCGCTGCGCGTCCCCGCCCTGGTGTCCCCTGCCCAGGCCACTGTCCCCTGCCCAGGCCACTGTCCCCAGGCCCCGCGGGACAGCCAGAGCTGCTGGAGGATGAAACGTGCCCCAATGCGCTCCGCAGCTCTGCTCGACGCCCCCGCGCAGCCCGGGGCTGTGTTTCTGTCACAGTCACTGAGCTCTGTATGTAATACCACCACGTATAACCCCCGCACTGAGCCAGCAAGGACAGACGTGTGCTGTTAGGCAGCTGTTCTGTTGTTTCCTCCAAAGGTCGGTGGCAAACGTCCCTGGGAACCAACTCTTCAGGGTCTCCATGAGCACCCTGCGATGAATGCAGGAGGACGGGCGGCTGCGGTGCCGCGGCACCTTCATCTCCCCTTCCCAACACCAACAAAGATCAAGGAGATCAACACGCGCACGACTGCAGAGAACAACCTGGTGCTGCTGAAGAAGCTGAGGCGCCAACAACAAAGGAGGGACACACTTTTTAAAGGCAAAAGGCATTTGAATGCAAATAAGCATTTTCATCCCGCAGTGCCAAGCTGGGCAAAGCACTTAGCGAAGGTGGAGTCACCGCTCCTTGAAGCAGAACCGCGCGGCCGTGCCAGCGTGCCAGCCCTCGGAGCTCCGTCTCGCTGCAGAAGGAACTTCCATCCAACACCCAGGCGCCCCAGATCGGGGCTCACACGCCTCGTCCTCGCTGCGCTAGATGCTCTGCCATCCTACAGCCCTTCTCCCTCTATCCCAGCCCAGGCGCCCTGCAGACAGGCAGATTCAGGAGCTCGGAACCAGCCAAAGCACATGCAAACAGCAGCAGGAATGAAAAGCTCCCACCTGCAGAGATGCGAACGGAAGAGGCATCGCTGAGGCTGAGGAGCCGGGGTTGTGGAGGATGCTGAGCACAAGCTCCTCGAGCTGGGGCTTTCCCTGCAGAAGCTGAAGCAGAACGTGGCCCGTGGGTACCGGGAGCTCAGGAGCGTTAAACGGGCCCTGGACACGGAGATCGCGACCCGCACGGAGCTGCTGGTGGAGCAGAGAGCAGGTGGGTGCGGAACAACCCTGCAGGGTGCGTGAGGAGGAAACACTCATAGTCACCCACCGAACGCCCACCCTGCGCAGTCTGCGCCGCTGCAACGCAGCGAACGCCACCAAGAACCCCGTCCTAAAAGGTGACACTTGCCAAAGCGCTTCCCAGCACTGATGGACCCAAACGCCTGACACAGCCGAACCTCCTGCACACCCAGGCACTTGGGTTCCCCAACCGCAGACCTTGGACGGATAAAGATGACGCCTCGTGAGCCTCAGGGCTTGTCAAGCCAAAGGCTCGGCCACCGTCCCCTTTGTCAGCCCAGTGAAACGCCTGGTCCCTGTTCACACGTGAGTGACGCGAGGGGACCGAGCAAAAGCCCTCGGCCAGGACTCGTTCACACGCACCCAAGGCAGCTCAAAACGTTTTTTTTGCGTCAGTTCACCAACATTTTCAGCCGCCTTCCTGCTGCAGCTCTACCCGCTGCCGCTCTCCTCCTGCAGCTTCTGCAAGCCCTGGCCTCGGCTTTCGGCCCAGAAGAGCTAAACAGCCGCATTTGGTGTCCGCCGGCCCATCCGAAGCAGAACGCGCCTCCTGGGGTGACAACGTGAGAGGAGACGCAGCCGGAGAGCCAGAAAACGCAACTATGGTCTGGAGCAACGTGCTCCGGCACACGAAGCTCGAGGAGAATCACCAGATTAACGCCAGATCTTCCCACGTCCCGTTCCTCGAAGGATGTTTGCGAGCCCTGGAGCCGAAGCGCCCGAGCGTTCCCACATCCCTCCAGCAAAGCTGTAATTTTGCTTTGCAATTGTAACCAACCACCAAACAGGGAACAGGAAAGAAACGCTGTAAACAACCCCAAATCACTCGTTTGAAACTCCTACCCTGCCCCACCAAACGCGCCCCCGCCCACACGGCGCCGCGGGCCGCGCCAGCCCGGCCTCCAGGAACGGGGACACGCGCGAGCGGCCCCGGCGCCCAGCCGGCCCTGCCCCGAACCGGCGCAAACAACCTCCACGCCGAGGGACGGGAGCCGGAGACGCCGCTGTGCGGACGATGCGGCTAATAAGGGTGTCTGCAAAAGCTGCTGCGTGCCAAGCATCGGTTTCGATTGCAACTCATCGGCAATTCCCCCCAATAAATGATTGTACCGTGTTGGAAAACACATCAGCAACCTGCACAGAAATCCCCTTGAGCGGGAGATTTGGCCCCACCGGCATTAAAATGCGTTGGTTTTCTATAGACAGAACCAACACCACTTGGTCATTTCCCACTAACCTGCTGCCAGACTTGGTTCAGGAGATCCACGCGTGTCACTGCTGGCCTGTGCCAAACAGCAGGCTGAGTCGCATCCTCCACGGCTCTTACTTGCAAGCCGAGGTACCAGCAAACGTAAAGCCCTCCTGGGACAGAAAAGCCGTTTACACCTCCACAGTCTCAGTTCCACTTCACGCAACCTACAGAAAGGGAACACACAATTTTTAGCATCTCCTGGAAATTCACCCACACAGCTCCCCTAATTTCTGTTGCTGTTACGCAAGACCCAAACATGATTCTTCTGCCTGAACCGCATTCTTCAGCGCTTTCTGGGGCAGCGGAGCTCCGCTCTCCCTGCTGGCGAGCGCGGCGTACGCTAAGCAGCTCGCAGCCTTCGCATCACCTTCATTTTGTGCAAGTTTCACGCAGCCTCGCCCTGTTTTCCATGCAAATAAAAGGAAGCAGGTGCTGCAGCGTGGTCAGAGGAGCTGCACCCCGAGCCCGCTCCCAGCACCGTCCCGCTCCCACCAGCGCCATGTCCCGCTGCTCCCGCGGCGGCGGCTCCGGCCGCGCCGGCAGGAGTTTCGGCTCTTCCTCTGTAGCTCTTCCCCGGAACGGCCGCGGTTCCAGCGCTGCCCCGTGTCCCCGCGGAGGTGCCGTGGGGAACCGCGGAGGTGCCGTGGGGAACCGCGGTGCGGGCTGCTCCAGCAGCAGGAGCCTGGACGGCCGCAGGCCCGCGGGAGCTGCTGGCCGGCGCCCTCCTCCCAGGTGCGGACACGGCGCCGGTGCAGGCGGCGCGGGGCTCGGCTGCGGGAGCGCTGCCTTTGGCCGCAGGGCTGGGGGGGCGCCCCGGCCACGCGCCATCACGCCCGTCACCACCAACGAGCAGCTGCTGCAGCCGCTCTGCCCGCCGCTCGACGCCAACGTGCAGGCGGCGAAGCTCCAAGAGAAGGAGCAGATGAAGACCCTCAACAACAACTTTGCTTCTTTCATCGACAAGGTGAGCGGAGCGCCCTTGTCGATGGGCCAGCTCGGGAGCCCAGCCCGGAGTCCTGTGGGACAACTCGGTTTGGGCATTGAGGGCAACTCCCATCAGGTGCCGGTTGAGCCCCACGGTGTACATGCACAGGAAATCCTGCTCTGATCTCTAGGCCTGAGCACAGCTCAGGAACAAACTAAAGCCAGTTTCATCAGCCTCCTAGTTCCATCCTGCTCCTCTCTGCACATCCCAAAGTTACTTCAAAACTCTAATTTTCAGAAGTGATTAATTTTTGTGCATTTGGACACAGGTGGCCCAGCAACAGCCCCCGCACCCCAGCAGGCTGGAGTAGGCAACGCTGCGCTCACACGCAGCAAGAACAGGGACGTGCGTGTCAGCGCTGTCCACGGGCACTGGCTCTCTCCTAACCCTCATCGGTTCCTATTTCCCTTCTGGGATCCAGGTTCGGCTCCTGGAGCAGCAGAACAAGGTCCTGGAGACCAAGTGGAGCTTCCTGCAGGCTCGGGAGCGCCCCGGGAGCGGCGCCGCGCCCGCGCTCCGGGCCTTCAGCGCGCACCTGAAGGGGCAGCTGGACGCGCTGGGCTGCGACAGAGCCCGGTTGGAGACAGAGCTGAACGCAGCACAGCAGCTGCTGGAGAACAACAGGAAAATGTAAGTGAGACCAGAGAAACGGGGGCGCGGGGCTCAAAATGTTTGGGACTTGTAAAAAGGCAGAGAGCATGAACTTTTTGTGGTAGTAAATGGCTCCAGAGAACCAGTAGGTAGATGGAGAGACCTACCAGGGTTTCTGGATACAGAATTAACAGCGAGATGGAGGAAGCAGAGGGCGTCCCTCTTCCAGGTTCTCCTTCTCTCCTCCTAATCCATCTGGAAACGTTCGGCAGCTCTTCGCTGTCACGCGAGTTCAATGAAAACAGTTGTGCTGTGAATTCGCAAAGACGCAGAAACCTCTGCGAACATGTTTGCTTTCCCATGGGCTACGAAACAAACCAAAGCATCCCAAAACATCCTCTGGGGAGAGGGAAAACTAAGATGAGGAGTTTCACTTCTTGAAAGAAACCCAAACAAAGGCGTAATTGTGCTGAACTCCAAGGAAAACCCGCCGCTTTCCCACGCAGGTACGAGGACGAACGGGCCCGGCGGCCGCGCACCGACAGCCAGTTCGCTGCCCTGCGGAAGGTGAGCAAGGGGCTGTTTGAACTCCCCGGGTTCAGGTCTTCGGGGTGCACGCGGTGATTTATTTCCCTGAAGCCGCACACAAAACAAGTACGAGCAGGAGCTGCTGCTCGGGTTTGCTTGAGCTCAGATCAGCAGCAGCTGCGTAATTGGGAGCTGGCGCACGGTCACGGCACCAAAAGTCCCTCACCCCAAGGGGAGCCCCGAGTCGGCTCCTGCTAACGAGCTTCCTCCTTCCATCCCAACGCGTCGCCAGGACGCGGGCTGTTTTCTCTTAAACAAAGCGGAGCTGGAGGCCAAGCTGGAAAGCCTGAAAGAAGAGGTTGGATTCCTGCGAACGTTCTATGAGGAGGTAAGAGGCCTCCCTGGGGCTCCGGCCACCGTTTCAGCTCCCAGCTGGATTCTGAAGCTGCTGGGCCAGGGGATGGGCAGCGGGGTACACGGGGCAGCAGGCACCGCTTGCGGTGTTTTCATCTCTGCGTGGTCCCTATGAAGCGGGACAGAGCTGCACAACGTGCTCGGGGCCGGACCAGCATCTCCGACCAGCTCAACCCCGTGTCCCCACCAGGAAACCCGGCAGCTGCGGGCGAGCGTCTCGGAGCCTTCGGTAGCGCTGCAGATGGACAACAGTCGAGATCTGGACCTGGGCGGCGTCGCTGCGGACGTCAGGGCTCAGTACGAGCACATCGCCCGCAGGAGCCGGGCGGAAGCGCAGGCCTGGCACGAAAGCAAGGTGAGAAAACCGCACAGGGGGGCTGGCGCAGCCCCTCCCTTCAGACCAACTGCAGACCGACAGAAACACCCCCGCTCTCCCGATTTGCTCCGATTGTGTGGGTTTGGGACACACAAAGGTGTCTTTTGGGCTTGTTTTAGTTCGAGGAGCTGCGAGTGACTGCGGGCAGAAACGCCGCCAGCCTGCAGGAGACAAAAACCAAGATAGCCGAGCTGACACGGAGCATCCAGACCCTGAGCAGAGGCCTCCGCGGAGCCAAGGACCAGGTGAGCGCAGCCGGGCTGGTCGCTTCCCAACACACTTTAAACCCAGCTCTTGATGAACGTCACGTTTGAGGGCAGCAAGAGGCAGCCAGGCCTGACCCCGTGTCGCCCCGGCAGCGCCGCGGGCTGGAGGACGCCCTGGCCGACGCCGAGCGGCGCGGGGAAGCGGCCGTCCGGGACGCGGAGCGCAGGCTCTCGGAGCTGCGGACGGCGCTGCAGCGCGGCCGGGCAGAGCTGGCCCGGCAGCTGCGCGGCTGCCGGGAGCTCAGCGGCGTCAGGCTGGGCCTGGACATCGAGATCCTCACCTACGAGAAGCTGCTGGAGGGCGAGGAGAGCAGGTGGGTGATGGCCCAGGGCTGCACGTGCTGAAAGAACCACCGAGCGGGCAGCGCTGCTTTGGAGCTGCCCAGTCTCCACACCTGTGGATATGAACACAAAAAAGGGCTTTTCTATGGTCAAGGGTTTTGCTATTTCTGCTGGGGAGTCCAGGAGTGAGAAGAGCTAAAATCCCCCTCATTGCTCCAACTGTCAGTTCAGACAAGTCGCCTTTGCTGCCGTTCCCTGGTCTTTCCTCTCCTACAGATTCAAGATTAAAATCAGGTGTGTGAGAGGGCACCTTCTACCTAAGAGTATTTTCATCAGAGCTTTATCCAGCCCAGCTGTCTTGGCAGCTCCCGCCCTGGATCACCCTGGTTCTATCAGCCTTTGACATTACCATACACACCTGGCACCAATTTCATTGATTATTTGCCCCAAAGCACAGACTCAAGGGCTGTTGCTGTTTGCGGGCAGTTCGCCCGTGTCCTGGTGTTACCTGTTGTGACACTGCTCCTCAGCGTCCCCTTCCCTGGGGGTTTTGAGCGCTCTGGCTGCTCTGCTGCACAAACGCCGCCGCAGGGGACGAGTCGGGGCCAGGCCAGCGCCAGGTGACGGGCTGATCCATCGGCGCGTCCGGCCCTAGGACACAAAGCTCCTCTGTGACCGCGCTCACGGCACCCAAACCCACCCCTAAGCGCATGGCACCAGCACCAATCGCTTCCCCAGCTGTTCCGTACCCGGTGCCCTGAGCTGCTAAAACCCTCTGTGGGAAGGAAAAGGGGAAGCAGGGATTGCTTTCTAATGATCTTCTATCTTATCAGCAGCTTTCATCCTAGTGTTAGTCTTGCACCTTCAATAAACTAACATAGCAACTCAGTTACCTGCATTCGACTCCTTCGTTTGGGGAAAGGAGGGTTCGTTCTTGTCTCTGCTCCGGGATCAAGAAGCTCACAGGGGTCTAAATGAGCAGCTGTGCAAGGAGAGGGTTCCGACCCCTATCAGAGCAGCGCGGAGCTGGAGACGCAGCTCTCGCCGTCCCACGAGAGCAGGATCCACGGGGAGCGGGATCCACGGGGAGCGGGATCCACGGGGAGCGGGATCCGTTCCACCCCACGGCAGGGCGGCACAAACAGGTGCTCCCCAGGCTGTGTCTCCATTAGGACAGGGAGGGGCCCCAGAGGATCTTTCCCCCAGGAAAACCAAACCAAACCATCTGAGAGGGCACTGACTGAGCAGAGATGCTGCGGCGATCTGCGTAAACCCAACTGAAACTTTGTACTATTATTGATTGCAAAATCCCCCTAAAACCAGCCCAAAGCGCCTGGGGCTGCCTGGGAGCTCCCCAAAGCTGCGCAGCCCGCGCTGCTGGAGCGTTTCACATCCCTCGTCCTCGCTGAGCCCAGGACCGGCTCAGGACCAGCCCCGGTCCTGCTGGGGCCTCGGCAGCGCTCCATCGCACCCCCCAGCAAAGGGACCAGCCCGAGCCACCCGCCTGTCCCAGGCCGCGCTGCCCCGGCACAGGGGCACAAAGCACCAGAGCCGCCAGCCAGAAAACCTCTTTTCATCTCTCCTGTACGGGGTGTTGTCCTTTGTAACCTCATCAAGCCAATTAGGCTTCCCATCAAGCTAATTAGGCTTCTCAGGTGGAAGCCTTCCCAGGAGAGGAGTTGCCCCCCCAGCTTGCTCCTCCCTGCCCAGGGGGGACTCAGCCCGTACTGGGTTTGTGCCATTTCATTCCTTCCCAGCACAGGAGGGTCTGGGCAGCACGGGAGGGCAGAACGTCCCTGCAGGCCTGGCAGGCGCGTCCTGCGGCGGGAGCATCTTCCGGGCTCCCTGCGCAGCTCCGGCCCCTCGCCGTGCGCTGCCTGCCCTGCCTTTCTCCTGGAGAAGCTTCTTGGGCGGTTCAACCAAGATCTGGGATTGACTTGGGGTGCTGGGCTATCTGGCCTAGGCTGAGCTTTTGCCCAAGACAGGCTGGACCAGACGATCCTTGTGGTCCCTTCCGATCCTGTGGTTGTACAAACGGCACCTGGTGCCCGGCGTCCCGCTCGCTCTGCTCCGAGGACGCTGGTGCTCGGCGAGGGGCCGCTCTCGCGCCCAGCTGCAGCCAAGTGCCCGGGCAGCACGCACAGGAACTCAGCAAAGCACGAAATAGGGAAACTTTATTGACGGCCTCATGACAAGGTCTCAGACCACAAAGGCATCAAACACGAACCGAAGACACAGCGCTAGGACACGGCTGAGCGTGCAGTACAATTCTGGGCAGTTTCTTTGAGTTATTTACGGCACGATTCCTCCTACTGCAGTAACGACATAAGTGTTTTCCCTGGCATGTGTAAGCTGAAGACACATTTTGGCAGAACGAGTGGTTATGGTAAGGACGCATCACCAAAACACCAAAGACACCAGACATCCCTAGATCGGTTTGCAATGCAGGGTGGAACACAGGCCCCGAGGATGGCGAGGGCACCTCCCGGCCCTGTGTGCTACTGACCATTCTAAACAACTTCGCATCCCTCAAGCTTTGGGCTTTCAAGGAGAAGGAAAGGAAAAGGGGAAGGGGAAAGGGGAAGGGGAAAGGGAAAGGGGAAGGGGAAAGGGAAAGGGAAAGGGAAAGGGAAAGGGAAAGGGAAAGGGAAAGGGAAAGGGAAAGGGAAAGGGAAAAGGGCAAGGAAAAGGGCAAGGGGGGTTGTTTATGAGCCACTTTGCTATAAAGAACCTGAAGGGAAATCTGCCTGGGGTAAGAAATGGGCTTCATTCAGAGCACTGTTGAATTCCACTTCCAAAGACAACAAGGAGAAACCCAAACCAGTTTCACTGTTTTCTTCTTGGTCTACTTATAGAAAACAAACCCAGGCTGAAATCTTAACAAGGGTTGGCACTTCTCTGAGGAGCCCAAGGGAACAAAGTCTTCCAAATCGTATTAAGACGGAGATAATCTGGTCGTTTTTGCAAAACCACAACAGAAATGCCACTGACATGATTGCTTTGCCCTTCAAAGGGTGAAATCCAGCCCTGAGCAGGGGGCACCACGCACACGAGCAACAGGAGCGTTACCCCTCCTGCCTCACGGATGAATTTCACCCCAGGCTGAGCCGGCGCTGGGGAGCGGCTCCGGCCACTTTGCAGGGCAGGGCCGAGCCTCAGGGTGATGCGCAGGGCCGGGTGCTCTGGGACCTCTTACTCCAATTCATCACTGCAGAAATTTTGCAGCCAATTTGTCCTATAGAAGGCAACGAGACTTTTCTTTCCAGGGTTTCCCTCCTCCCGTGCGGCGGCGCGGCCGATCTCCGCTCCGGGGTTACTTGCGGAAGCTCCTGCGGCTGGACGAGGTGGTGGTGACGGTGTAGGACTTGGAGCCGCCCCCCGAGGAGAAGCCGAGGGCTCCGCTGCCCATGCCGGCGCCCAGCCCGACTCCTCCTCCCAGGAAGGCGCCGGGGCCCGCGAAGCCGCCTCCGCTGGAGC
Source organism: Streptopelia decaocto (assembly GCF_964273445.1). NCBI lineage: Eukaryota > Metazoa > Chordata > Aves > Columbiformes > Columbidae > Streptopelia > Streptopelia decaocto. The sequence goes on from NC_138682.1 coordinate 445,049, forward strand.
TGACCACGGCTGCGGCAGACAGGCAAGGCAAGCGTCAGCACCGCGCTCTCCAAACCCGCGCTAAAGGGCATTGTCAAGCTGCAGCAGTCAGAAGAAAACGCTCTGCAACCTCCTGCAGAACTGATCTAGTTGCACGTGGCCCAGAGCGCTTATCCTCTCGAGGGCTGAGCGGTTCATCCCCATCCCTCTGTCTGGCTCAGGACCCCCGATCCGGACCATGTTCAGCCCATCTCCTGCTGCACCAGCTCCCAGTGGCAATGGAGGGGATGAAAAGTAGAGCCACTGGTTTAGAGCTGCAGATGGCAGCTCTGAGACACCAGCACCTGCCCAGGGCCGGGCAAGGGGAGAACCCAACACGCCACCCTCTAACATCAGCTTTGCACCAATTTCCAATCCAGGCAACGCATTTTCTCATTAGGACACTTCTCTCCATACAAAAGTGGGAAGGAAGATCAATATTCCCCCCACGTTAAATGTTGTGCAGGTGACTTAGAGCTGAACTCGGCCATGGAGCCACCAGCCCCACCAACCGCTTTCCTGGGGGGCTCCCATGTAAGGACACCGATGGGCGGCAGGAACCGCGGCAGGAACCGCGCAGCCCCTGCTGCGCCCACCTCCATTTCTATAGGCATATGGGCTACGCGTAACGGCCATAAATTATAAACTCAACTCACAGATGTTGACGCTGCCAACTCCATCGCCAGCCAACCTGTTGGAGAAGGAAAACATCAAGGTGAAAAGGAAGAGGCCGGGTTAGACTCCGCATTACTCAGTGTTCCCCCGGGGCCTCGGGCGCAGACAACGGCAGTGAGTTATTGCCGCTGTTGTAAATAATTCAGACACGATAAGTGTGCCATCCAGCGCTTTGTTCCGGCCCTACATTCACCAGCTCTGTTATCCCCTGGGGGTGCTGCAAGAGCAGCCGAGCTCTGTCCTAATTCCACGGGGATTTGAGCCACTTGGAAGTTTTCTGCTACAGCATCAAACATAGGATGGAAAACAACTATTTCTTCTTTGCTTATTTTCAATGAAAGCATCAAATTTTCCCCAGAACTTGCCAGTCTGGCTCTTCAGCCAAAGCAATTTTCAGGGTCAAAAACCAGTTTAAAATGCAAGGTTTTCTCTTCTGTATTTCCTTGCAGAACCTGGAATCGGGCCCTCGCGATGTCCCCAAGCAAAGGGAGCAAAGGGCCGGACCCTTCCCCACGTAAAACCCGCCGGCTGCCCCCACCTGCTCTCCTCGCCCTCCAGCAGCTTCCTGTAGGTCGCGATCTCGATGTCCAGGGCCAGCTTGACGTTCATGAGCTCCTGGTACTCGCGCAGCTGCCGGGCCATGTCGGCCTTGGCCTTCTGCAGCGCGGCCTCCAGCTCCTCCAGCTTGGCCCGGGCGTCCTTGAGCGCCAGCTCCCCGCGCTCCTCGGCCTCGGCGATGGCCGCCTCCAGCTTGGCGCGCTGAGGGACAGAGCGGGAACGTCAGGGGCTCCTCACCGCAGTGGGGGACGCTCCTGCCCGCGGGCTCGTGCCTCCCACCGGCCGGACCACCTCTGCGTCTGCAGGGCCCCGGCGCCACCTGCTCAACTCACATCCCCAAGAAGCTCACGCCTACGCATTACTTGGCGCTGGATGGAGACCAGCCTGCGAAGGAAGCTCGTCTCGTCCCAAGATACGCTCTGCTGGAAAGCAGACCCTATTTCTCTCTACTGGCTACATTTTCGGAAGACTTTCCTCGGGTGATCCTCTCCGCCCACCCACGCCGCACTCCGCAGCACAGCACCGAGGGCTCACGCCAGCCCGGGTTTTCTCTCCTGTTACGCCTCAGAGCTTGTTCAGCGCCCGCTGGTCTCCAGGGAGCTTTGATGTGAGGCGAGCGCGGGCTGGAGCAGACCTGCAGTTAACACAGCCCACACCTACCCCAAAACCATCCCCGTGGGGCCCCAGCGAGCTGCCAGTCTAACGCGGCCTCGACCGTGCCCCCCGCGCCTCCAAAAACGCCCCACGATTGGCAGGAAGGGCTCACAATGAACACGTGCGCTTTATATTCTCATTCATTATTCAAGGGAGCTGCACCGGGTCAGCTCTTTGCTCGTAAGTGTGTGTTGAAGCCTCCCTGCCCTGAAACCAAATAAACAGAAGCGCATGAATCACGATGGCTTATCTCCAGCTCTGGCTGCTCACAGCCAGGTTTCAGCCCCAAATATGGTCTGAGCCGCTCGCTGCTCTGGCTTTCACCAGCCGTTCGATAAAGCGATAACAGCTCCCGCAGAAAGCAAACAACTGCCATGTGGCTGGAAAAGTCTTTTATGTGCCCAAACATGGTGTTCCCTTCTGCAAAAAGGGAGTGGACGGAGAGCCCAGAAGCGAGATGGCACAAGAGGGTACAAGGAACGCGGGCGGCTGGGATGCGAGGCCGCCCGCAGCCTTGTCCTTCGGGAGCTGCATCCCCCCTCCTGCGCTCACCTACAATCAGCACCTCTCAGCCTGACGCTGCTCACAACACAGTTTGTGCTCCGGCAGGACCGAGGAGAGCACCACAGCCACCCCGGACGGCTGCTGCATGCACCGTGCTGCCCCCGGCTCCCCGTCAGCGCTGCCCCCGGCTCCCCGTCAGCGCTGCCCCCGGCTCCCCACTGCCCCCCGGCTCCCCGCTCGGCGCTGCCCCCGGCTCCCCACTGCCCCCGGCTCCCCGTCAGTGCTGCCCCCGGCTCCCCGCTCGGCGCTGCCCCCGGCTCCCCGCTCGGCGCTGCCCCCGGCTCCCCACTGCCCCCGGCTCCCCACTGCCCCCGGCTCCCCGCTCCGCGCTGCCCCCGGCTCCCCGCTCGGCAGCTCCTCACCTGGGCCTTCGCGTTCTCAATCTCCCCCTGCAGCCTCTGGATCATGCGGTTGATCTCCGAGATCTCGTTCTTCGTGTTGCGCAGGTCATCGCCGTGTTTCCCAGCAGTGACCTGCAGCGCCTCGTACTGTGACATGGAACAGCGCAAAGAGAAGGATGGAGTCGGGCTGGCGGTCAATTAACCGGCTAAAATCTCTCCCAGTCGTGGCGCACAGACTAACAGAAGCTGTAAGCGCCTTGATCTCGCCCACAGCTCACCTTGCTCTGGTACCAGGACTCGGCCTCGGCGCGGCTGCGGTTGGCGATGTCCTCGTACTGCGCCTTCACCTCGGCGATGATGCTGTCCAGGTCCAGGTTGCGGCTGTTGTCCATGGACAGCACCACCGAGGTGTCCGAGATCTGGGCCTGCAGCTCCTGAAGTTCCTGCCAGACGCATAAAACCAAAATCATTAATCACTGGTCTTTCTTTTGGAAGCCAATTAAAGAGAGAATCTGAGACAAAAGGGAAAGGAAGGCAGATAAGTATTGGATCAAAACATTCATTAATTAGAAGGAAACCAACCCAGTCACATCAACCTTGCAAAGCACAAAGCAACAACAGCAGGAATGGAGCTCCTCCTTATCGCCACATTCTGACAGCAAGGTCAGTTTGCCCCACTGCCGAGATAAGAACCCAGCGTGCAACTCTAGTCCAAGAAGCTCGAGCATCAGCTTCACAACAAAGCGAGGGCCAAATTCCAGCGCCTCGCCCAAGGCACCTCACCCACGGATGAAACGTGTCCGGTTCAGCCAAACTCTTATCTCGCAAACAATGGGCAGGATAAAGGTGTCTGGGACAAGGAGCCTTCCTTTCTCTCACCCAGCACACAAACACGCCCCAGCACTGGCTAGAATATTCTGGTTTTCCTCGTTTTCACACTGACAGCATCAAAAAAACACTGGCTGCGTTTGCAATAAATCCCTCTCGGAACCCGGGCAGGAGAATCCCCTGTGACAGGTCACAGGACGTGCGCTTCGCCCGCAGGCTCGTTCCTGCTCGTGCGAGGGCAGGCTCCGCGTCTCCATCGCCCTGTCTCTGCAAACAGCACGGTCATCTTCTCGGTCACCGTTCACTCTTCTACAGCGCAGCAGCCACGAGGAGCAGAAGGGACCTTACCGCTTCATAGAGAGACCTCAGGAAGTCAATCTCATCTGTCAGCGCATCCGCCTTGGCCTCCAGCTCCACTTTGTTCATGTAGGCGGCATCCACGTCCTAAAAGAGAGCGATAATCCCTTGAGACTGCCAGGGCTTTGATGACTAAGCCCACCCAGCCTTTGATGCCTTCCCAAGCAGTCACGAGCCCATCAAGCTCTCCACGCTGTCTCTTCACCTCTGTCTGCCCAATGACCCACCGTGTCCTAAAAACTATCTACCAGTGCACTAAATATGGCTGGTGTGCAGGACCCCGTGTGTTCTGGGGGGTCTCCTGGACTGTGTCAGTTTGGACAGTCGGGGAGGCCGCAGGAACTGTCCCAAAGGAAGGTCCAGCTGCAGCCCAGGATACCCGCGGGGTCTGAGGCTCCTTCCAGCCTCCCAGAGACTCCAGCGCCTCCACTGAGGCGGCTCCGGCCGGGAACCAGAGCTCTAACTCCTCACTGCGGGTCCCCGGGGACGCTGGAGCAAAGGGAGCGCAGGGGCAACAGAGGGAGAAGAGCCGCAAACGGGCACCGGCAGGCCCAGCTAACACCCTGGCACGCACCTTCTTGAGCACCACAAACTCATTCTCCGCTGCCGTGCGCTTGTTGATCTCGTCTTCATATCTGCCAGAAAAAAGAAGAAAGGATTGGTGTGAAGGCAGAGCCTGGGAGGAGAGAGAACAAATACAAACGCAGAAGAGATGCGAACAGGTTCAACAAATCCCTCTCTGCTGACGCTCCTGTCGCTGTGCCCCCCCTATGACAGACACCTTTGCAGGTGCCGATCGCACACCAGCGTCCCGGTGAGAGCTGAGGGGGACTGTTCTCGTTCTGCAGGGACGCAAAGTCCGACCCCGGCTGAGCAGAGAGGAGAAGTAACGGAGCAGGGCTGGGGGAAACACCATTCGTGCTGCTCCTTGGGAATCACGGGCCATTGACTTTCCCTAAACACACCCTGGCTATTATCAGATCTGTTTGTTTCCAGTTCCTGTTTGATCCAGTTTGCCAGCTCCCTCTTTTCTTTCTTTATCCCTTTTTTTTCTCTTAAAGGCATTCCCTGCGAGCTGGGTTGGGCACAGGCGGGGACAAAGGCCACTTTCTTCACGGGACTCCTCCCAGGTGACACGGTTTGGACTCGAAAGCCACTGCGAAATGGCAGAAATGGCGCACAAACCACGCGGCAGCTCGGCCACTGCGCAGCTGCCCCGCGGCTCCTACCGACCCAATCGGCACATCCCGCCCAGAGGCCCCAGCGCGAAGCGGGGAGGACGGAGCCACCAGAACCAGGTGGGAACAAGGTGCCAGGAATGAGTGATCTGGGCAAGAAGAATCCCTGGACTACACACCCAGCTCGTGGCTGGAATAAAACCAACTCTCCCTCCCTAGCAGAGAAGCCGGGACATCTCTGCCAAGCTCCTGAGCAACCTGCCAGCGCAGCGACACCGTTAGATGGGAGCATTATACATTACTTGGTCTTGAAGTCCTCAACAAGATCCTGCATGTTCTTGAGCTCGCCCTCCAGCCGGCCCTTGTCGTTGAGCAGGCCGTCCAGCTGCCGCCGCAGGTTGCCGATGTACGCCTCGAACATGGGCGCGATGTTACTCCGCGCCGTCTTCTGGTCCTGGAGGAGGCTCCACTTGGTCTCCAGCATTTTGTTTTGTTGCTCCAAGAACCGGACCTGGAAAGCAACCAAAGGGTCGTTTGCGAAAGCGGGAGGAAGGGGGAGCTGGCACTACAGCGCTTGGACCCTGGGGGGAGGACGGGCCGGGGATGAGGCAGGATCTGAAGAATTTCGATTGTTTGTACCAAGAATGTAAGCTCTGGGGGTGATAAAGGCCATGAGGGAGCACGGCTGCTCTGGGGCTCCGCTCAGGCTTAAAGGCTCTGTCTGAACTCCAGATAAGCAGATTCTGCTCATCTGCCACCTGCCAGAAGGCACCCAGACCTCCAGGCCAGGCCTGACCGGCTCCAGCTCTGGATTCCTTGCATTTTGAGGATGCCAGAGCTGAAGTTTACACAGGCCACAGGATCAATTAGCACAGGAGAGTAAAGCCGCAGAGGCGCAGCGGTGCAAACCCACACAGCGAGCCCCGACTCACATCAAGGTCTGTTCTACGGGGACGACTCCTCTCCAAAGGCCCCCTCCTCCTTCAGTTTGGTGATCTGATGCTAAAAGCCTGCATTATTGGTAATACCAGCTAAATACAGGGTACAACACTGGCCTAAGTAGGGCAAACCCCTTTACTGAGCGCAACGCAAGCAGGGCCTTACTAAGAGCTACTGGAGGGAGGCAGGCAAATCACACCATGGTTAAGGACCTGGCCCTGAGCCCGCCTGGGACCCCCCGGTTAGTGAGCTTTGGGTCAGAGCTGCCTCCCGGCAGGTCCAAGAGCCACCAGCCTTCCCAACCGCTCACCTTGTCGATGAAGGAGGCAAATCTGTTGTTGAGCGTCTTGATCTGCTCCTTCTCCTCCTTGCGCACCCGCTGGATATTGGGGTCGATCTCCAGGTTCAGGGGGGTCAGGAGGCTCTGGTTGACGGTCACCTCCTGAATGCCTGCGGGGCTGGGCCCCCCCCCGAAGCCTCCGTAGCCGTATCCAGAGCGAACGCTGTAGGAGCTGCCCCCTCCATAGGAGATCCGCTTGCTGGAGCCGAGGTTGTAGAGGCTGGAGCTGCCAAAGCCACCTGCCCTGCCCAGGCCGGCGCCCCCTCCGAGTCCCCGGGTGGAGGAGACGGTGCTGACCCGCACTTGGCTGATCCCCGGGACGGCCGCAGAGCGAGAGCTGAAACTCACAGAGCGGGACATGGCAGCTCCAAGGGTGTTCTCGGGATCCCCCGCCCTTCGAAGGCTCCGGGCAGCTGTGCTGGAGAGCAGGGAAGTGAGCGAGCTCCCCTGCCTGCTTCCCCTTTTATCCGTTAGAAAAGCTGGGCTTGGCCCGAGGGCAAAGAGGGATCGTTTTACTGCCTGGAGAGCTGGGTGTGCCTGGCTGCCTTCCCACCCTCCCTCAACCTGCTGAATGGAGCGCTGGCGCAGGGAAGGGCCAGCGGGGACAGGACACACCTGGCACCGTGTCCCCACTCAGACCTGCTTTGTTCGCTGCTCCCTTCGCCTCCGCCGCGCGTGCGGCCGAGGGACACGGGGCAGGGGCTGCTCTGGGCTCCGGGCAGAGCTCCGAGCAGGACAGCACCGACCCCCATTTGCAGGGACACGGGGCAGGGGCTGCTCTGGGCTCCGGGCAGAGCTCCCAACAGGACAGCACCGACCCCCATTTCCAGGGACACGGGGCAGGGGCTGCTCTGGGCTCCGGGCAGAGCTCCGAGCAGGACAGCACCGACCCCCATTTCCAGGGACACGGGGCAGGGGCTGCTCTGGGCTCCCGGGCAGAGCTCCGAGCAGGACAGCACCGACCCACACCTACATGAGGCTTCTCCGTTCCTCCCCCCCGCCCAAAAAGATGTTGAAATGAGAAGAGGGGGAACTGGCCCCAATCTCTAATGCTGAGCAGGCAGCTCCCCTGTGCAAACTGCAGAAAGGAGATACAGGGTCTCAGCACTAGGTCCAGCCTAGCTGAACATAAACCCAAGCAGTTGCAGCCCTGGGGACACTCAGCCCGTCCTCTGCCTGCAGCACCGGCGAGCTGCGCCAAGCAGGGACCGAGGCGGCAGGGGAGCGAGGCGGCAGGGACCGAGGCGGCAGGGGAGGTGCCGCAGCTGCCCATCCCTGGACGCCACGGTTTTACTGTCTCTCTCCTGTTATTGCTAAATTAAGGTGGTTTAGGTGCGCTGCACCCTGCACATGGAACCACCCAATGTGCTGGTCCACACTCAAAAGCAGACAGGACAGGTTTCTGCTTAAATTTCTGGGTTCCTATGGAGAAGCAGCAGAGACAAATATTAGCTTTATGGGCTTTCCGCATGTTCAAATAGCCTTGGAGGGACAGATCTCTTTACTATCAGGTCGTAAATCCTCCGTGAGATTTCAAAGTCTGTCCTGAATGTGTGACGCTCCGGCTCTTCCCGTCGTCGGGCCAGCACGACAGCGCTGGCCGCACACCCGGGCCACAGCCCACTCGAAATATGCACTTCCTGCTCCGCGGGGAGGATGCCAGCCGGCGGGAGATCCAGCCACCCAAAGGAAACTCTCTTTTGAAGGAGGGAGAGGGGGAGACTGAGCCCGACAGAGCGCCCGGGGCAAGGCTCCTCCTTGCGCTGCAAGCTGGGCTTTCACCAGCAAAATCAAACAATCCCCTGAGTGGAAAGCAAACGTGCGCATTACGCACACCCAGCTATACCTGGCCGATGGACAGGGCTCGTTTAAGCTCTACACAGCTAACGGCCCAGCGGAAGCCTCCAGCTGCTTTCCTCAGCTCCAGGTCCTTCCGAGTTCCCCAACGGGCTGCTCGCTTGCAACAGCGCTGGCCTGTCTTGCAAAGAGCAGAACTGAATCTCACAGTGTGATGCAGGGTCTGCAGTCAGGCAGGAGCAGCCCCGGCTGCCGGGGTCCGCCAGCCCACGGGCCAGCCCCGGCTGCCGGGGTCCGCCAGCCCACGGGCCAGCCCCGGCTGCCGGGGTCCGCCAGCCCACGGGCCAGCCCCGGCTGCCGGGGTCCGCCAGCCCACGGTCCAGCCCCGGCTCTCCACCAGCCCACGGTCCAGCCCCAGCTCTCCACCAGCCCACGGGCCAGCCCCGGCTCTCCACCAGCCCACGGTCCAGCCCCAGCTCTCCACCAGCCCACGGGCCAGCCCCAGCTCTCCACCAGCACACCGGGGTTCGGCACACACAGCGCCAGCCCAGGCGGTAAAGCCCAGCCTGCCGTCAGACGGGCTGAAAGGCAAAGCTGCTCCCGGCAGCAGAAACTGCAGTTCAGCAGTCAGAGAACCAAACCTCACCCCGCTTTGCGCTATCAAGGGCCAGGCCGATGAAAAGCCATTTTCTAATCTTAATTACTGCCGTGCGGCAACCCTGATTTTAGGTACGGATGAGTCTGTCTCCCATTCAAAGTTCAAGCTCTCCCTGCTGTGCCTTAGCAACCAGCACAGGAGACTCGGGAAAAGCTCATTTACCTTCCTGCTAACGCTCCCGGCCCATTCAGAGCCCGTCCTGCAAAGTGACCATTCTCCAATTAAACCTGGTTTCAAGCCAGGCTAAGCCAGAGCCAAATCCAGAGGTGCAAGGAGCAGAGTTTGTGCTTGTGTTGTTAGGACACCATGGTAACCCGGTGGCGTTTCACAACCGCACCGACCGGTAAATGCTTCCAAGCCCATGCGAATGACCCCAGGGATTCAGGTTTGGTGACAATACGGCGTGGAATCGAGCGGCTGAACACGCACACCCCCGCGGGGAAGCAAAGGTTGGGATTCCTGCTCCAAAGGGCTTCAGCGCTGAGTCATAGATTAATTAGTGTCCTAACGACCAGGAGTGCTTGGGTGGTCTCACGACTGGGGTATTGCAAGAGCCAAACGGGGCCCTCGTGGGGCTGTGACAGTGACACTGTCACACTGTTGTTCTTGTTAACACCCAAAAGCGACGCCAACGCTGCGGCACCTGCACCGACACCTGCAGCTGAAGATTCGCCCTGCGCTCATTAATAAAAATGTCCAGCTCATTCTCCTGTGAATACAGAGGTTGCTCCAGGGGAACCTGTTCGCTCACTGTCCCAAGCGCAGGCACCGTACGTCAGCACCCCGGTGCGGGACCGAGCCCCGCTGGGATGAGGTGGATATTTATCAGGCAGTTTTATTGATTTGTTTGGTCCTGCACTTCCTGTGTCGCTCGGCTGTAAAGCTCAGTGCAGTGACGCGGCTCTGCGGCCCTGTGTCTCAGCAACAGGAAAGCGGCTTTTCCACCTCTTAGTCCTGCACCGCATCAACTGAAAGGGCTGAAATCCTCACGCCTTGCACAGCCAAGTGGCTTTTCTGAGGACTTGAGACGACTCCTGTGGCCTCTCTGCTCCAGTGCCCCTGGGACATGGAGCCGTACTGTTCGTGCTGCCACTTCACGCAGTTTCACACGTGGAAGCTGCATTTTGCTCCCCACGCGAACAGCCCCGCGGCTGCAACAGCCGCAGCCCTCGCTGCTGGAGGCTGGCAGGATGTGTTTTACCTCGACTACGCCGATCTCCCAGCTGCGCCTCCGCTTTCCGCAACGGAGCAGAGCAGCCTTAGTGCTAACGGGACGTCACGGGAGCAGGAGCAGCTGCGGGCAGCTCTTCGGGGGTGACAGGGCCAGCTCTGCGTCCACGCCAAGGCCTTCAGCTTCAGGAGCCACGTGTCACCTTCCCTGCAGAATCCACCGCTGAGGAACCTCGAGCTCGAACGGGCCGCGCTTGTCACCTGAAACTCACAAAGAGCAGAGGCGTTCGGGTAACAGCACAAAACCACTCGGCAGCGGCTCCAGGAGCAGCCAGGGCCCCCAGGAGCTGCTGCCGTGGAGGCTCCCGCTCCATCGCTCTCCCGCTCCATCGCTCTCCCGCCCCACGTGCCCCCGGCCTGTTTGCACAAGGAGAGGGAACCTCTGGACGTTGCCAGGAGCTCCCGGACAAACAAACCGGCCCAGCCCACGGGATCCTTCCCGGGGCCGCGGCGCACGGACCGGCGGCTGGAAAACCGCCCGGCCTGACGCACGGCACAGGCATCCCGGCCACGGACGCCCTCCCTCCCAGCCTCTCCTACATGCACCAAGGGCTGCTTTCTCTCCCCTTTCCCCCAAATTACAAGATGTTATGATTACAAGAAATCATGAAGGAATAACTATAAATATAGTCATAATTATGTATAATCATAATTACCTGGATAATTTTTACATGAAAGTTGAGACTCACTCCCACGGCCGAAGCCTGAAGGAAAAACAAACAAACAGATTAAACCACCGCGATTCTCAGGGCAGAGGTGAAACTGCAGCGTGTGGCGCTGGGCTCCGTGGCTCTGGAATCGGCACCTCTGGGAACAGAACGGACCATCCACATCCGTCTGCTCAGAGTCCCCGCGGATCTGGAGTCCGGCTCCAGCCGGCCCCGTCAGCCAGCCGGCCCCGGTCAGCCAGCCGGCTCCATCAGCCAGCCGGCTCCATCAGCCAGCCGGCCCCGGTCAGCCAGCCGGCTCCATCAGCCAGCCGGCCCCGGTCAGCCAGCCGGCTCCATCAGCCAGCCGGCCCCGGTCAGCCAGCCGGCCCCGGTCAGCCAGCCGGCTCCATCAGCCAGCCGGCCCTGGTCAGCCGGCCGGCTCCAGGCGCGGTTCACGCTGCCCAGCCCCAAAACACAGGGAAATCGTACAGTGATCCCTCCACTGGCCACGTTTCTCCAGCCAGGACCCGTTAAACCCTTCCCGGTTGGAGGCTGCACCGCGACCAGCGCGTTTAACCGCGGCTGACGGTCCTTTCTGCCCACAGCCGATCGCTCCCGCTGCCATCCAGCGGGACCTGGACAGGCTGGAGAGCTGGGCAGGGAATAACCTGATGAAATTTAACAAGGACAAGTGTAGAGTCCTGCATCTGGGCAGGAACAACCCCAGGTTCCAGTATAGGTTGGGAGATTACATATTAGAGAGCAGTGTAGGGGAAAGGGACCTGGGGGTCCTGGTGGACAACAGGATGACCATGAGCCAGCACTGTGCCCTTGTGGCCAGGAAGGCCAATGGCATCCTGGGGTGTATTAGAAGGGGGGTGGTTAGTAGATCAAGAGAGGTCCTCCTTCCTCTCTACTCTGCCCTGGTGAGACCACATCTGGAATATTGTGTCCAGTTCTGGGCCCCTCAGTTCAAGAAGGACAGGGAACTGCTGGAGAGGGTCCAGCGTAGGGCAACGAAGATGATTAAGGGAGTGGAGCACCTCCCTTATGAAGAAAGGCTGAGGGAGCTGGGTCTCTTTAGTTTGGAGAAGAGGAGACTAAGGGGGGACCTTATTAATGTTTATAAATATATAAAGGGTGAGTGCCATGAGGATGGAGCCAGACTCTTCTCAGTGGCAAACAATGATAGGACAAGGGGTAATGGGATCAAGCTGGAACACAAGAGGTTCCACTTAAATTTGAGAAGAAACTTCTTCTCAGTGAGGGTGACAGAGCACTGGAACAGGCTGCCCAGGGAAGTTGTGGAGTCTCCTTCTCTGGAGACATTCAAAACCCGCCTGGACATGTTCCTGTGCGACCTCACCTAGGTGTTCCTGCTCCAGCAGGGGGATTGGACTAGATGATCTTTTGAGGTCCCTTCCAATCCCAAACATACTGTGATACTGTGATACTGTGTAAACTCATCCCTGCTCGCTCCAGCCAAGGAGATCGCACGGGATCTTCCCTGATCCTCTTTCATTAACTCAGTGCAAACTCAAGTGCCCCATTCAGCACTGGTGGAAACCGGGAGGTCGTTTCACTGCAGTCAGGAAACACCATCAGTTTACAGGACCCGAAATCAAACCAGTGCAAGAGAACGGGGCCTGATTCCAGGAGCCTGCGGGTCTGACTCATGCCCAGATTAAAGGATAATGCCCCAAAGTGAACGGAGCAGGGCTGCGGAGAGCTGATCTCACAGTCATTGATAAGAAACGCTCTTATCAAAGTGCGTCTCATCCGACACAGCTCGGGCAGAGTCAATGGCACGATGCCACTCGACACCAACTGCTCCTCCACCTCCAAGGTGGCAGGATCAAGGTCTCACTTCCCCAAATACTCAGCGTCCGACGCCCGTGTTCGTACGGCCCTTGTGGACAGGGACCGAGTTTCTAAACCGCCACCGACACAAAGAACCAGCTTCACCCTGGGGACCAAAACTGCTCCGCAACCTCTGTCCCCAGTCACGAATTCCGAGATCTGCAAAATCAAAGCTGTCCAAACACACCTCCTGCCCCAAAGATGCTCCCGTGGAAGAAAAATAACCAAGAAAAACACAGATCTGCATGTGGTGGTTTAGAGACAAACTGTCCTGCCGGCAGGTGGGAGAGGCAGCAGGAAAACAAACCCGCGTCGCCTCCCTCCGCACGGGCGACACGTCACAGCGCGGCCTGAAGGTTCCATGGAGTCTTTGGGCCACTGGATTGCAAACGCTCCATCAGAGCCGCTCCAGCTGCTCCGGCGCAGCCCCGGCTCCCGGGGCGGCGGCTCCCGGCCGGCGGCGGGATGCCCAGGGGTGTTCCGGGGCGGATTCCCCCGGCCGGGCGGCAGGATGCCCAGGGGTGTCTCCCATGTGCACCTGCAGGAACCTGACGTTCAACCTGTAAAAACGGGAGTTTGCAGCTCAACCTGTGAACACGGGGACGATTTTGTGAAAGGCAGAGAAGAAAAAAGGCAAAGGCAGAGGGGCTAAAGCAGAGAGGCGCAGGACCAGCCCGCTGAGTCAGCCTCCGGGGACGGGCAAAATCATTCCAATGATTGATTCGTTACAAGTATTTTATTACGGCTCTAATCACCAAGCTGAGATGGTTATCTCTGCTTACAGAGGGGCCAGTTCAGCTCTCCGAGAGAAAAGGGGTTTTTCCTACAATTGCAAACACGGGAAATACAGAACCAAGGGGAATCTCGCTCCCGGGATCAGGCTTCGGTCGCTCCCACCAGGCGGGTATCTGATCCCGGTTTACGCCTCAGCCGGCAGGACGCGCTGAGCCAGGCCCAGGATGAACCCGAACGCGCAGCCGGAAGCTTCCGGCTGAAAAGCCGAAGGAAGGCGCAGCCACCGCCCCCCCCCGCCCTCCTCCCGCTCGGGCCGCACTGTCGGGCTTTACAGCGCGAGCAAAGGGCGCGATCGCAGCCCCGGAGCCGCCGGGGAGCCCAGCCCTGGGCGTGCGTCCGGCTCCGGCACAATCAATATGTTCAGCGATGACAGTCACCACAATTATCATCATCCTGCACCTGCCCACGCTGCCTGTGACATGAATGACGCTCGCCAGGCGCGTTGGGGGGGACGGTCCGGTCCAGCTGCTCAGAGCCGCGTCCTCCGTCCCCAGCACCCCCAGCACCCCCGAGCCACCCTTGCGGTGGTTCCCACGAGGACAGTGCGGGTGGAGAGCGGCACGGAGGAAAAGGAAACAGAAACACTGAGGGCCAGGAGCGAGGAGAGCTCCCACCGCGCTGAGGATGCTCCTCGGTGCCCGGGAAGAGCTTCTCCCCGCACGAGAGGAAAAGCATCAGGGCCCCTGGAAGCAGGACGGAGCTCCAGCACCGCGCACCGGGAATGAATCCATCGCGCAGAGTTTAACCCCAGGAGCTAAAAAATCAGGATGAATCAGATCGGGTGGCAGATTTACGAGGGATTACGGGCTCACTCCCGGCTTAGCGCTGGCGTGGCCCTGACACACACACACACGCACACGCGCGGGGTCGGTCGGGGCCGTCGCACGGGCACACGCAGCACACGCGGCCCGGCACACACGGCCCGGTTGCACTGTGGTGTCGCCAACCCCGCGGAGCCGGGACGAGCGACGCGAGCGCGCGATTCCTCCCCTCGCCTCGAGGTGCCGACTTGTGCCGGCGCCCGCTCCCAACCGCCGAGCCGCGCTGCGGGGCACGGGCTCCGTGCCAAGCGCCTCCCTCGCAGACACGCCGGGACGGCAAGCGGCTCCGGCCGCAGGCCTGTGCGGCTCGCAGGAGGCAGGAGTTCACCGCTCCCGGGGTAAAGCCGGAGCCAAAGCCACGGACACGGCGCTGTGCCGCCATTCGGCTCCTGCCCGCTCTGCCGGCGGGCGGCACAGCAAAGCGCCGGGAGAGCTGTGCCGGGTGCCGCCTTCAGCCACAACGGCGGCACGAGGCGGGAAGTGGGAGAATGAGACGCAAGTCACGTAAGCGCCAGGAAAACAACAAAATAACCTCAGACCTTTCCCGATGATTTGGGCACAGGGACGAGCGGCTGCAAGTGAGGGACATGGGGCTCCGGTTCTGCAGCACCAGACACTCCCACCCTGAGCTCTGGGGATCCCGCGGCAGCTTGTCTGTCCGTCTGTCCTGCATCACGCAGCGGTGCCGTCCCCTTGTCCCCTCCCACCCTCACCGTGTCCCTGCTCCTGGCTTGCGGCTCCCACCTGGTGACAAATCCCCATCCTCACAAAGGAAAATCGCACCCAAAGCCGCCTCGTCTCACCTCGCGTGCCACCCCGAGCGCCTGGGCTCCCCCGCTGCGCTGCCTTAGGAGAGAAGCGCTGCGGGCGGGGATCGCTCTGATCAGCCACCGATCCCCATCCTGGGGCAAAACCATCCATTCCTGCCACTCCCAAACGTCCACCCTCTAACGGCCACTGCAATGTCATTGCTCTTTTTCCCCTGCAAAAAAGCTCCCTGTGTATTTCAGCCGCAGAACCTGCATGTTGCAAACCAGGTAGGCGGCCTCATACATATCCATGCAACCAGCCTCATTAAGAGCGAAAGGTTGCAAGTGCCCACTGAAACACAATACACCATTATTTCTGCTGCGAACCACGTGAGAATGACACACAATGCAGAAACAAAACGCCTAATTAAAAGTGACACAAGCGCGCGGAGGCAGATCCTAATCGGGCGCTGTCGGAACGGAATGAAGTCATTTGCTCGCTGTGGGTTGAGAAACACCGAGCAGTAAATCCGCACATGGTGCGCGTCTCGTTTATGCTGTTTTCATGAGATGTTGGGAAACCAGAAGCCATTTGCCAGAGTAACAGGACAGGTTATTAGAAATAAACATGAATAGCAAGGGCACTTCCAGCAGCGCCGGCGGGGCTGCCGCGCGGGGCCGAGGGGCGTTCGCGGGCTCCGGGACAGCCCGTGGGGCTGGACACCGAGCAGCGGTTTCCAAGGTGAAATGACGAGGATTTGGGAGCCGACGCGGCTGCTCGGGGCAGATCCGGCGCTGGCACGGCCGGTGGCTCCGGCGCGAAGGAAGAGCCTGCAGCTCCCAGCAGGAACAACCGATGGCACCACCACCTCATCGGCCCCACTCAGCTCTTTTCTTTTTTCCCAATACCTGAAGTTTCCTGGAAACCATGTGAGCAAAAGCGCAGCAGATGGGCTGGAAACCATCCTGAGTGTGAAGCGCATGTGGACACGTCCCGTCCTGCCTCCCAAACCCTTCTATAAATTCTTTGCGAGTGACGCCTGGTTTGGGGAAGCGATTTCCACGGCAGCAGCATTTGGGCTGCTCGCTGTTCCACCGAAAGCACCGCGGCGCAGAGGGGCCGGCGGGGGTGCAGGCGGCGCTGGGCGGGCGAACACCCCTCCTGTCGCAGGAGAAGGGCCCGCAGCCAAATCTGTCAAAAGCAAAGCAAACATTTAACAAAACAGGTCATCGCCTTCTTTTCTTTTGAAACCCAAAGCGAACTCGGTGACCAAACCTGGCGGTGGCACCAGGAACCGGCTGCTCTGCCCGGTCCCACCTGTGGCCGCAGTATCAGCCGTTCCCCCGCGATGCGTCACTCGCTCGACGCGCCCGCGTCCCGCTGCAGACGCTCCTCGCGTGCCCGGTGAGCCTGCAATACGGCCTGCTGGTGTTTAATGGGTCCTGCTGGTGTTCACATGGGTCCTGCTGGTGTTTAATGGGTCCTGCTGGTGTTCACATGGGTCCTGCTGGTGTTCACATGGGTCCTGCTGGTGTTTAATGGGTCCTGCTGGTGTTTAATGGGTCCTGCTGGTGTTTAATGGGTCCTGCTGGTGTTTAATGGGTCCTGCTGGTGTTCACATGGGTCCTGCTGGTGTTCACATGGGTCCTGCTGGTGTTCACATGGGTCCTGCTGGTGTTTAATGGGTCCTGCTGGTGTTTAATGGGTCCTGCTGGTGTTCACATGGGTCCTGCTGACCCACTCACTGCCTCCAGGCCCTGCAGCCCCGTCTCTGTCTTGCTCAACCTTAATCATTCGGATTCCTCAGGGCAAATGCTGATTCCTTGTTTATGTTTCATACATTACCCATTCTTTATAAACAGCAATTACTTACGGAACCTTGATAAATAAATTATTCTACTATGCATACATATACTGAGCCAATCACCCCAAGAGGTGATTTTCCAGATGGCCGGAACAAATCTCCATGTATCAAGGGAAGGGTGACAAGACTCTCTTGGTTTGTCTGCAAAGTTTAAGCACCCCCAAGCCACCCCGTGATGGTTTAAGCCACCCCGTGCCCATCCCCTCACCTCAACTTACCACCCAACCTCACCGCAAACCCAAAGCGACACCTCGACTTGCTCCAGACCTTCCCGGAGCTCTCAGCGTCTTTGGATGGTGACGGCTCCATCCGAATGGATCGGGGACAAGCTGGACCAGCCTGCCAGGCCACAGCGGTGCAGCCGGAGCTGAGCGGACCCTCATCCCGTCCTCCAGAGCCGTCCCCACCACGTCACCGCCTTCCTCTCGTCCCCGGCCTTTTTCAGCTTGTTTTGCTGTGGAGCCCAGATGGCTGGTGCCAAATCTTAAGGCCCAGTTTTGGAGAGCAGCCCATTTCCAGTTGAACCAAATACCTGGCCAAGGAGGAACATCGAGAACATCAGCGGGAAGGGAAGGGAAGGGAAGGGAAGGGAAGGGAAGGGAAGGGAAGGGAAGGGAAGGGAAGGGAAGGGAAGGGAAGGGAAGGGAAGGGAAGGGAAGGGAAGGGAAGAACTCCGTGAGTCAGCGGCGCCGCTCCCATCGGGCAGGGAAGGCAGCAGGCTGCAAGGCTTTGGCTGCCATCACATGCAGCAGCTCTTCCCTCTCCGTCCCTGAAAAGCCAGCGCGGGGTGACGCGTTTCTGCACCCGCGACACCAAAGAGCGGGTTTACTCCCGCACCAGGCCGCCGGCATCGCCGCGCACCCAGCACCGCGAGCACCGGTGTCTGCCCTCGGCTCTCGGCCAAGCGGTAAAGGCAGTTTCACCCGAAGCCATCGTCCTCCTGCATCTTCTTTGGCAGAATGATGCTGTCCCCACCTCCAGCACCCAGCAGAGGGGACGCGGGACACAGGACACGGTGCTACGCAGGAGCTGGGACTCAAAGGCACCAAGCAACACGTCACATTAGATCTGATCACCAAGAGGGGTTTTTGCACCATTCTGCACTGGGAGATGCCATTTCAGCCAAACCGGACAAGCTCACGGGCCGGATCCAGTGGTAAACGTTTCATTTCAAGGACAAAAGAGAGAGCAAGAACTGATACTCGGAGGAGGGAGCGATGCTCGGGCCGATGACCAGCAGAGCTGCCGCTGCAGCAGCGCTTCCTCCCGCAAAGCGTAATCGCACAATATCCAGCCCAGGCTGGTGCAGAAATCCCCCAGCCTGCCTGATCCCACCCGCGCGTCCGGCCCTCGGGAGCCACCGCTGCCCCGGTGCCAGCCGGAGCGAGAACCCGCCGGCGACCCCGTGAGTCCTGCCCTCGGGAGCCACCGCTGCCCCGGTACCAGCCGGAGCCGAGAGCCACCGCTGCCCCGGTGCCAGCCGGAGCGAGAACCCGCCGGCGACCCCGTGAGTCCTGAGCCACCGCTGCCCCGGTACCAGCCGGAGCGAGAACCCGCCGGCGACCCCGTGAGTCCTGAGCCACCGCTGCCCCGGTACCAGCCGGAGCGAGAACCCGCCGGCGACCCCGTGAGTCCTGAGCCACCGCTGCCCCGGTGCCAGCCGGAGCCGAGAGCCACCGCTGCCCCGGTACCAGCCAGAGCGAGAACCCGCCGGCGACCCCGTGACCCGATGCTAATCAGGAGCAGCCATGCGCCTGCAACCGCAAAGCGCAGCCCACGTGGGCTGAGTCCCAGCTCACCCGAGCCCGAGCTCCCTTATCTCCAGCTGCAGGGTTTTGGTTCAGTCCCTAAAATAAACCCTCAAGATTTAATGGAAAAGTCCTGACAAGGATCTGTTGAGTGAGGGACTTGGTGTTCAAGCGGATCATCGGGGGAAACATTTTCCCTGGAAAAGCGTTTGGTAAGACGTGAGAGCACTCTGCTGGGGCGACCATTGAGAACATGCTTGGAGAAGAGGTCACCCCGGCGGACGGGTCTCCTTCCCTCCACGTCCTTCTCCAGACAAACTCCGGGCTCCCGGGCTGTTCCTGGCGGGAGCGGGTCTGGGCCAGACCCAAACTCTCCCTTCACCGCAGCTCCCGGCTCGTCCTCCAGCCGGGGCAGAACCAGCCCGGCAAACAGCAGCGTTCCCACAACACGGAAATCCTCAGCTCCGGCCAGAGGAGAGCGTCCCCTTTCCTGAGAAAACTCCAATGCAATCAAGAGGCACAAACAGGTGCTTTTCTGTCCTGAGTTTTCTCACGAGAAACTGCATTAAAGCAGGAAAACACTTTCCAGAAGGCCACGTCCAACACCGATTTCCACCCAGGCCCAAACAGGTCCCAAGGGTGTGCCACCCGAGCAGCCCACACCTCATTACAAGACGGTGGTTTCGGCGTCTCCAGCCCCGGCTCTCAAAGGGCTCCAGGGGGCGGATGGTCAAGGCTGGGCCGCTCTGCAGACCAGCCGGTGCCCCGCGGTCCCACGGGCTCCGCCGCCGGAGCAGCCGCCTCGGTAACCTCAGGACTCTGTGCCCACACCGGGGGCTCCACACCGGCCCTGAAACACTCAGAGCACCAGAAGCTTCTGTCACCTGCCTGCGTGGCCAAGGAAGCCCAGAGCACCCCAGGCACTGCGAGCTCCAGATGCTTTTCTAAACTCCCGCCCTCCGCCAACTCGGACTCCTTACGATTTTAAACACTCGCCCACCAAATATTAAGACTCCGAGCTCCTTCCTGCAGCCTCTGGCTGGGGAGCAGCAGCGGCCGAGCCGCCCGCGCGCCGCGCTCGGAGCCGTCCCGCCGCAGCCGGCACCTCGCGGTCCTTCTTCACCATTTAAGGACAAGGAAAGCAGCCGCTCGGGGCCGGTGAATTACCTGGCAGTGATTTGTTTTGCTGCCTATGCCCTCACCACACAAACAAGCTCCTGAAGAAAGGAGGGTACAGGGAGAGGAGGGAAAAAAAAATACAAGCCAACAGGTTGATCTGGATTACATCAACGGTTACACCCTCCTCCGTTTAATGAACATAGGAGAACAGGTGCTTGTAATTCATTAGCCAACCCACGAGCTGAGGAGACAGGAATCGAGCCGACAAACTCCTCCGTGTGCCACGACTCTCCTGCCCTTCGAGGCGGCAGCAGCAGGAAACTCCATCTCTGCTCCTTCCTCCCTCTTCCCTCCCTTCTCCTCCCTGCAGCGGCGGGGCCGCGAGCATGACTAACCCCTGCGCAGCCTTCGGCAGCGGCTCCCTCTGTGCCTGGGAGCCGGCGGGGAGGATGAGCAGAGGCAAGGCAGCCGGCACGGCCCCGGAGCGCCGGGGCAGCCCCAACGGCTGCGGCGACGGCGGGTACCGCTGCTCCCACCCCTCGCTCTCCACGGACTGCAGGCTCCAGGCCCCCGTGCACCTCGACATCGACCCCGACTTCCAAGCCGTGCGGCAGCAGGAGACAGAGGACATCAAGCTGCTCAACAACCAGTTCGTGACGCTGATCGAGAAGGTAAGGTGGGCTGCTGAGGACCAGGGGGACGCTGGCGGGGACACACACACCACCCAGTCTCTCAGGAGGCCTCAGCCGCCCGTCGCTGGCTCGTTACCTGACCGGCCATCCCTTCAGTGCTATCACAGGGCTGGCATCTCTCTAGGGGAAGCCGGGCCACATCTGCGGGCAGCGCATGGGGCAGCCCCTGCAGCTCCCTCGCTGCGCCTGTCACCCCGTGTCCTGCGGGGACGCTGTCCCAGCCGCGCGGTGACAGCAGGGCCACACGGCAGGGCCAGGCAGCCACGGGCACTGATGCTGAGCAAGGCGGCAGCTCAAACTCTCCTTCAAGTGCTCGAGAGAGCTGGAAATTCAGCTCCAGAGCAACAGGGTGGGCAAGGGAGACCCCCCGCCCACCTCCGGCGCTGGGGTTTGCAGCGCGCCGGCTGCACGCGGAGCCAACAAAGTGTCGCTTTCATCTCTGAAGATCCATGAGAAGGCAGGAGGTTTTCTCAAAGGAAAACAACTCCAGCCGAGGCAGGTTCCTGCAGAGCCCGGCGCTCTGTAAACAGATGGTAATCTCCCAGGATTGCTTCACTGCCGTCTACAATACCGGCACCCTACGCCAAGCTACGATGGCTTGTGAGGGTTTCGTATTTGAACGCTACCTCTCTGAGGACCTGGGAAGGAGAAGGGTGGGGGAACCATCTCCCAGAGCATCTACCCAAAGGGAGCAGCTGTGAACCCACCACACCTGCCTGTGCCAACGGGCGCGTGGTGGCACCGGGGCTGGCCCGGGACGGGGGGCACGGCCGCGGCCGTGGTTTGCCAAGCGCAGATCCTGGCAACGGGACTTCGGGGGAGGAACCCACCCAGGCGGGCCGTGTCCCACGCGCTGCAGGACCGGCCCTGGGACCATCCGAATGGGGGTTTGTGCGGATGGCAGAACCCAGACCTCGGCAGCAAGGACGGGGACAAGACCACGCAGCACGAGGCCACGTGCGCTGGCCTGTTCCGTGCGGAAGGGAGAGAGCGCCCAGGTCCCCCGATAGAGCCGAGCGGGCGGCCGGCTGATAAGCGCGCGCTGCAGGGCCTGATGGGCGGCAGACACAACACCCACCTCAGCTGGGCGGCTTCAGCGCCAGCAGCTCCTGCGCGTCACTTTGAAGGCTGCAGCTTCAAGTGGCGGGTCAAGCGGCGAGCTTCGCCACCTGCCTCAGGCCCTCATTCCAGGGGAGCAACGACACTTCCCGCAAAGAGAACTCGTCTTTGTAATCGGGAATTCAGATGGGCTCGAGCCTGAGCAGCTGACTCCTCAGGGAGCTGACCACACGAACTCGAGGAGTTTGCTGCTGAGGGTTTGCCAGCAGCTGCTCCACATCTGCTGGGACGTAGTTTCCGTCCGGAGATGTCCAGGTGGGGAACGGCCAAGCGATGGAGCCCGCTCCGAAGGCAGCCCGCTCCGAAGGCGTTCCCTTAGCCCGAGCACCGCACAGCCGCCGAGGACCAACCTTTGCTCCCTTTTCCAGTGTTCAGGCACAATTTTCCAGGAAATGTGGCCAGATCTGGGTCATCCTTCTGCTGCAAAACTCATGCTAAGAGACTTTGCAAGGAAGAATTTCTGCTGGGAGGGACGCTGGGTAAGAAAAGCAGAAGTGAGCAGGTCGGCCCTGTGGATGGGTTTGGTTTGGGAGCCGGAAAGAGACTGAGGAGCCAGTGAGGGGAAAAAGCAGCTACGGCTGAGGAGCAAGGCCAGGAGCCGAGCTGAGGGTCCCGGCTGGACTCAGAACACCGACCCCGCCTGGGGCCGCAGGGCGTTAAAGAGAAGGTTAAAGATCACTGCAGACGGTCAATGTCCAACAGCATCGGCACCGCGGCATCAGCGCTGGATCATCTCTGGGACAGAGCACAGGACACGGTCACAAACGTGACCAAAGGAGCTCGGTTTTGTTCACAGAGCAATAAGAGTAGCAATTACACAATTAATTGAAGTTAGCCAAGAGCTCTGAGGAGGGCAGCTGCTCAGCACTGAGCACTGCTGTTAAGATTGGCAATATTAGGGAAGAAAAGTGCCGACTCAAGCGGCGGGTGCTGCAAACGCAGCGAACCCTCCCGAGCAGCCAGGCACACGCACGGGCCTCACCGCGAGCCTGTCATTATTCTCGCTTGTTCCCTAGAGTTCCCATAGGCCTTGTCTCTGTTGCTTTGCAATACAAACCAGGAGTGTGATTCACCAGGTAAACCTCACCGAGGTGTAATCCCAGCGACGTGGTGCGGGTGGTCGGTCAGGTCGCGTTCGCCTGGACACACGCGGGTCACCTGTGCTGGATTTCCAGCCCTTCCTTCCACATGTCTGGAGGCAAAGGGGACCAGCATTGAACAGTTCTGATTTTCAGTGACAATAACAGACGCTCATTCATTTTGATGTGAGCATGTTGTAGCAGGAAATTACTAAGGCGGCAATGTGTAAAACCTCTAGAAGTCCCCATCAGGCTCCATCCCTCAGGAGCCGGCGGGTGCCCGCCCGGATCGCTGGTTCCCCGGAGCGGCCGGCGCCGCAGCCGCCGGCTCTGACCCCTCTGAACTCCTCCCGCAGGTCCAGTCCCTGGAGCAACAGAACAAGGTGCTGACGACACGGTGGAACTTCCTGAAGGAGCAGGACAGCTCGGACTCCGAGTCGGACATGAAGGCCATCTACGACCAGTACATGAGCAAAATGAGCCAGGAGATGAAGGCGCTCAACTACGAGCAGGAAACCCTGGAGTCGGAGCTGACGAAGGTCCTGAGCACCATGGACAACTTCCGAAGCAAGTAGGTGGCTGGAACGCGTTTGAAAGGTATCGGTTGCGCTGTGTGTGCTGATTTAACACAGACCTCTTGTCATGCCCAGGAACAAATTCCTAGCCTGGTGCACACAAAACTGTATTGGAGAAGTTAGCAACCCGGCCTGTTCCTGATTAACTAGAGATGAAAGAAAACCCATAAAACGCAAATACCAAAGAGTGCTGGGCATCTGAGGAATTCCTCAGGTCAGGGGGCAGCTCTGGGAACAGCATTATCAGGAATGACAGGCACTAAACCAGAAATATTTATTCTCCACACTGTTATCACAAGGCAGGACGCTCTCCCAAACCGGTTTACGGGCCAGGGCTGCTCAGCATTAACAGGCATCCCTTCCCTTCCCCTGCACCCCACAACATGTAACGCAAAGCTCTGCTTTGACCAAAAAAGTCAGACTTTGACCCAGAAAACCTCCTGACAGAACGTACTGAGTCAGCCGAAAGGTGAAGGGAGGACCAGCTGCCACGTGCTTATCTTATCGCTGCTTTTGCCAAGAGCTCTGAGATCTTCAGATAGGAGCACCCGAGATGTGCTGTGCCTCATTGGAGAAGACAATGCTTCTCTTATTATCAGCGGCATTTGCATACCGCAGACAAATCCGCAATTAGATCCCTTCCCCTGCAGTTACACCCGCTGCCTGCACTGAATCTCGGGAGTCTTGAACCCCGACCTGTGGCACAGGCGCACGTGGGGGACACGGCTGTAGGGAGAGCGCAGACCTGCTCCTGGTGCACAAAACGACGCTTAAATAACACCAGTGCCCCCTCCAGAGAGTTTAGTCCAAGGATGTTAAAGCTCTTTGCAGACTTGGATTAAACCGGCTACTCAACGTGTCTGCAAACTGGGGGAGGGCCGATAGCCCCGCTTTCCAGCCAGCGTCCAGCGGCTCACGCCGGCGCACCGAGCGAGCGGCTGGCGGAGCCGAACAGGAGCTGGGGTCAAAATCGCTTTGGTTGGATCATCGAGTCCAACGGTTAACCCGGCTCACGCTGGGAGCTGCACGGCACAAACCCAGGCGGGTAAAAGCACCACGTCGCTGGGGCTGCGGCACCGCAGCCAGCGCGGGCGGATCGCTGTGACGGTGACAGTCCCCAGCGCTGCTCCCAGGGCCGAGTGATTCACGGGGAGAGCGCGGGTGGATCGCTGTGACGGTGACAGTCCCCAGCGCTGCTCCCAGGGCCGAGTGATTCACGGGGAGAGCGCGGGCGGATCGCTGTGACGGTGACAGTCCCCAGCGCTGCTCCCAGGGCCGAGTGATTCACGGGGAGAGCGCGGGTGGATCGCTGTGACGGTGACAGTCCCCAGCGCTGCTCCCAGGGCCGAGTGATTCACGGGGAGAGCCGGCTGGCTCTGCCGAGCCCTCTGCAGGCAGCGATCCAAGCCCGGCCTAACCCGCGCTGGCTCTGCCGAGTCCTGCACGCCGCCTTCGAGAAGGCCGCCCCAGCCCAGCTGTTTTTCTGGAGCTAATGGTCTAAACCATGCAAGTGTGGGAGGTTTCTTTTCCCAAGGGAATTTTTTGGGGGGAAGAAGAGCTAATAACTTCACTGGCACACGTACCTGGTTACGCTCCCAGCCAAGCTGTGGCACTGCGGACAAAACACAGTGACCGCCGAGCAGGCTGCCGCCCAACGCGCCACCGGAGCGTGAAACGCGCCCGTCCATGCCCCTCCGTGTCTGTCTCATCTATCCAGGGTCTGCTCTCCTAAAGCCATCCAGATTTAACCAGCACTTTGAGCTCCTTCTCACATCAGGTTGCCATTGAGCAGCAATTCCAAACGCAGAGAAGCGTGAGAGGGGACAGGACGGGGCTGGAGGCTGGCGCGGGATCCCAAATGCTGGCGCGGGATCCCAAACGCCGGCGCGGGATCCCAAACGCTGGAGCGGGATCCCAAACGCCGGCGCGGGATCCCAAACGCCGGCGCTTTAGGGAGTCAAGCTGAAAGCCAAGCAGTGACGAGGGACGGCTGCCCAGAGGTGCGCATCTGCACAAGCGCGCGTTCAGCTCCCCACGCGGCCGGTCGCACGCGCAAAGACCCACTGGAACAAGACGACGGGGAATTCTGGCGTGTGCTGACCCACTCTGGGGTGGTACTGGGGAGACACCGCAGGAAACCACGGGGCGTGTGGCCTCAGAGGCCCCGCTTCTGAGATCAGGGGGCGCGCTGGGCAGATCTTGCCACCTGAAGAGCAGACACCAACACCCCTCTGCCTCCAACCTCTGCACTTGGTTTCCAGCTGCTTCCTGCCCCATTTCCTCGCCCCACGAGAGGAAGACTGACTTAATTTCGTGCCGCCAGGCTCAGGTCCATCCCACCACTATATCTTTACCCTAAAGTAGTGTTGAAGGCACATCCAGAGAGGAACACAGCCCACCTGAGATCTGGTTCACCTCTGATTTTGCTCCAGTGCCTATGGAAGGAGCCCAAGGCGACCAGACGCCCGTCTCAAGTGTGTCTTAAGTGCAGGAATTGAGATGGGATGGATTTACGCCTTCACGCACGACTGCTAGAGGATTATCTCTAAGGAGATAAACGCTGTAATGTGTTTGTGGAATGCTCCATCCCGTGTGAGTCACCTCCGGGTCCCCAGGTCCCCGCGGAGCCGCGCGGAGCACGTCTGGCTGGCTGGGCCTGCTCTCCCCCAGTCAGGAGCGCTGTTTGCTCCAAACGCAGGGTTATGTCAGCGCCCGGCAATGCGCGAAGCCGCTTCGGCAGGCTGGGGCAGCCTGGGATTGGGCCGAGCTGCAGCGAGGATGAAGGGAGAGTGGCAGGCTGTAATTAAGCTCAGTACATAGTTGCTGGCAGCATGGTTCACATTCCAGCTGAAGAGCAGAGAAACCAGACAGGTAAATCTCGTTAGCTGCGCTACCTGGCCTTATAAAGGCAGGCGAGGAAAGGGCGAGTTGAACAGCATGGGGTACTCAAGAGGAACCTCAGAAGTGCCAAAGCGCAGCGCCTGTGACCGCCAGCTCCCCTCCTGCCCTCGCTGCTCCCTCTGGCACGGAAGCAGCAGCTCCATGGAGCCGGGCTGGCGTTTCGGGCCAGCTCGGAGCCTGGCGCACGCCCGCCCTGCCGCGCCGTTCCCTGCGCCGCCTTCCCAACACCTCCTGCTCCTCGGCACAGCTCCCCCGGCTCCTGGAGGCCTGTGCAGCAGCAGGGAAGGCTCTGGAGATAACCGGAGTGATGACGCACCAGACCACCAAACAACAGAGCACGGCTGTCGTGCCCAGGTTCAGGGAATCTGGTAGGAAATGCCATTTCACCTCGTTCCCAAAGGTCTCAGCCCTCCCCATATCAATTTGGTGCACTTGAAGGTTTCATTTCACAGCCTAGACACACTACATGCACATGAGGATAAGAGGAGCCTGCGGTACCGCGGACGAGCAGCGAAGCCGCGACCTCCCTGCGAGCGCAACCTGCTCCGCTCCCAGCAGCGCCAGCGCTCCCAACGCGCGCCCAGCAAACAGGCCCGGAACGCTCCCAGAGCGCGCCCAGCAAACAGGCCCGGAACGCTCCCAGAGCGCGCCCAGCAAACAGGCCCGGAACGCTCCCAGAGCGCGCCCAGCAAACAGGCCCGGAACGCTCCCAGAGCGCGCCCAGCAAACGCGGCCCGGAACGCTCCCAAAGCGCGCCCAGCAAACGCGGCCCGGAACGCTCCCAGAGCGCGCCCAGCAAACAGGCCCGGAACGCTCCCAGAGCGCGCCCAGCAAACAGGCCCGGAACGCTCCCAAAGCGCGCCCAGCAAACAGGCCCGGAACGCTCCCAAAGCGCGCCCAGCAAACAGGCCCGGAACGCTCCCAGAGCGCGCCCAGCAAACAGGCCCGGAACGCTCCCAGAGCGCGCCCAGCAAACGGGCCCGGAACGCTCCCAAAGCGCGCCCAGCAAACAGGCCCGGAACGCTCCCAAAGCGCGCCCAGCAAACGCAGCCCGGAACGCTCCCAGAGCGCGCCCAGCAAACAGGCCCGGAACGCTCCCAGAGCGCGCCCAGCAAACGCGGCCCGGAACGCTCCCAAAGCGCGCCCAGCAAACAGGCCCGGAACGCTCCCAGAGCGCGCCCAGCAAACAGGCCCGGAACGCTCCCAAAGCGCGCCCAGCAAACGCGGCCCGGAACGCTCCCAGAGCGCGCCCAGCAAACGCGGCCCGGAACGCTCCCAGAGCGCGCCCAGCAAACAGGCCCGGAACGCTCCCAGAGCGCGCCCAGCAAACGCGGCCCGGAACGCTCCCAAAGCGCGCCCAGCAAACAGGCCCGGAACGCTCCCAGAGCGCGCCCAGCAAACGCGGCCCGGAACGCTCCCAAAGCGCGCCCAGCAAACAGGCCCGGAACGCTCCCAAAGCGCGCCCAGCAAACGCGGCCCGGAACGCTCCCGCCCGGCCAACAAACCCCCTGCTGCTGCTCCCGCCAGGCCCAGAAAGGGCCGGCGCGCTCCCCAGGCTGCCGGCCACCAAGAACTGCATTGGCCCTGGACTGTCTTTGTGATCCTGGTCCTGCCTTATCAGACCCGGTTTTAAACACCTGCGGGGTTGGTTCCTCCGCTGGATATTTCACCATTAGGACTCCACCCTGGCACCTTCTGCTCTGTGGGCACTGCTTTCCACAAATTGCTTTGCCAGGTCCTGCATTACTTCACAAACTGAGCTGCATTTCTCCCTTGAGAAGACTCTGGGAATTAAGTGCTGAGGACACCTGAAAAAAGCCAGAAGCGGAAGGGTTAGGGTGCTAACTCAGGAGTCCTTGGGGATGGACTGGGTCCCAGAGAACTCGCCACAGCCCAGCCCTCCGTGCCTGCTCTCTTTCTGGGGCAACGCGAGGTAACCTGAGGTTGCTTGGCCCTCCAATTAATGAGAACTAAAGCCACCTCATCTCTACTCCAAGGCTCCTCAGAGCTGCAAAAGAGCTGCAGAGCAGCTGAAACATGGCAGCTCGTCATCCTCCCTCTCGGACACGGTGCCCACACCTAAGAGATCTCCCTTTGGGCACATCAAGGTGGTGGGACATCATATTAAAAGCAGAAAGCTTTTATCCCAACACTTTTTGGGGGCGCACGGCAGCCTTAAGCATGCCAGAGGCTTTCACCACATGCAATTTCTTACTGCTTTTTCACTCTCCTTAGGTATGAGGATGAAATTCGGCTCTGCAGCGGCATGGAATACACCTTCATGGAGCTCAAAAAGGTGAGTGGCGAGAGCAGCTCTTCCTCGGGTGGGCTCTGCCCCAGGGCTGGGAGAGGCAGCACGGCCCAGGCCCAGCCCCTGGCCCGCGGACGGTTTTGGGGACGGCGGGTGCTGAATGTGGTCACAGGCTCAAGAGGAAAAGCACGAGTGAGTCTGAGCGCTGTGGGCACAGAGGAGCCCCGGGGCCCCCGGCAGAAGCAGCCGGGGCTCGCGGCGCTGGGCAGAGCGGCTCGTGCACCCGGACACCTCTGCTCCATGTCACCAAACGACACCAGGGCTGGGAAAGGCCGCAAGCTGATAAACGTGTTTGCTTTTGTTTCCTGTCGCTGGGCTACACCCTGTTCAAACATCCCGCCCCAGAAGGAGCTGCATTTGAATATCAGCTGAAATGGGAGGCTTTGACATAAAATAAATCCGAGGTACAGGAATGCAGGGTATTATTAGACAGAGGAAACGTTCCCCGCAAATGATCGTTCTGGGTAATTGCATGTTTTCCCTGACACACTCATCAGCCAGCAAGGGCAGTTCTGGTGACTTTTGCGGACGGCATCAGAGTCTTCAATAAGCTGCGCTGCTGTGGTGAACAACAGCCGAGCGGGCACGGCCCAGCCCTGCCCGCTTCCCTCTCCACCCTGCCCCCAGAACACGGGGGCAAGACCCACCCCAAACAGCCCGACACGCGCTGGGGAGAACTTCTTGCTACAAACTATTGATTAACACGCTTTCCGTCTCCTCCAGGATTTAGACGTGAGCTCCTTGCACAGGACCGAGCTGGAGGTGAAACTCAATGGGCTCCGAGAGCTGATGGAGTTGAAGAAAACCATCTACGAGCAGGTAAAAATGGCACTGGGGGAGCGTTCCCACCCCAGTGCTCTCCATGCCGTGACACGAGAAGGGCACGGGCGGCGCGGCGGCACCGGGGGCAGCAAGCGGAGGCTGCAGCTCTGCAGACAAACCCAAGGGCTGCAGCGCCCGCATCTGCTCGGGGATTCCAGCCACTTACTCAGCGCCTCTGAAATGTCACCAAGCAGGCTCGGCAGTGCTTGGGAATACTAATGATTTGTCTGATTCTTCTACCAATACAAACAATTAAGATGCTTGATAGAGGAATGTTACATTCCTCGTGGGGAAACTGAGGCACGGAGAGGCAGAAGGACGCGCATAATGTCAGAACCGCATTAGAACACGTACCCTGCTGGCAACTAAGCACAAGGCCTTACCCCCTCCAGAATCAGACGATTCCTGGTGCGAGGACCGGTGGCCCCCCAGGTCCCACGCTGCTGTCCTGCCACAGGGCCGCCTTGTCATTGGTTTGTAGCCACGCTTCATGCACAGAAAGGGTTTGCCAGCTCCCTCTGCCCCCTCCTCTCCACAGCTTGTTTTCGGGTGAGTCATCTTCTCGCCTGTACCTGTTGATTTGACTGACATCACTCACAGGCACACGTACCCAGTGCGAGGGCAAATAAGGAAAGTTCTGCTCCACAGTTTTGCTCCCAGCGCGCTGGTGTGAATCAGAAGAAAATCTCAGCCTTGATGCTCATTAATAAACCACCAGGTTCAATCTTTTCTTTCCCCTGGCAGAGGATGCTCAAGTATTTGCAATAAAGGTGCATTTTCTCATATAGCTCTTAACCTGCCCAAAGATTAACAAAGAGGCTCAAGGATTAAACACCAGTGGGAAAAAACACCCTGATAATCCTGCTCTTTGGAAGAGCGGTGGGGTATGTTTCTGTTATTCGTGAATCACCACATCAGGGTGCCCTTTGTTTCCCAGTCAGGGGAGGGCAAGGCAAACAAGGTCCACAAATGTTTCTCTAAGAGATTAGAGTCCTCAGCACAAAAGGGAAGCACAAACCCAGGGAGACGAAAGGCGGGAGATGGGGAGGGATGTGCG
Organism: Streptopelia decaocto; assembly: GCF_964273445.1. Lineage (NCBI taxonomy): Eukaryota > Metazoa > Chordata > Aves > Columbiformes > Columbidae > Streptopelia > Streptopelia decaocto. The sequence goes on from NC_138682.1 coordinate 475,349, forward strand.
CTGCGCTCTGAACAGCGGCGCACTCACGGTAAGGGGGCTCCCCGCACAGCCAGGACGCGGCCACGTCTGCCCAGCCCCATCCGAACAGACAGGTGTCTGCTCTGCCCGGGTTCGGCTCTCTTCTGGCACGTAGCTGTCCATCACTTGGTGTCTCAGGCCTGTTCTCTCTTTGCTATTCAGGAACTCGAGGAGCTGCTGACAGACATTAAGGACATTTCTGTCGTACTGGGGATTGACAACACGTGCAAACTCGACCTGAGCAGAATTGTGGAGGAAGTGAGGGCGCAGTACGAAGCCCTGGCGCTCCGGAGCTGGGAGGAGGCTGAAGCCCTGACCAGGAGAAAGGTATTTGAATCCCTGTCTGACTGATGCTGGGGAGAGGCAGCGAAAGCAGCGAGAGCAGTCTGCAAAGCACAGGAATGGGCAGAGCTGGGGGGGGACAGACGGCACCGGGGAACGGAGGGGGGGCCGTGCTGACCCAGCTCGACTCCTCCCTTGGCTGCGGACATGAGCGGCTCCTTTGCTCCGGGCTCTCCGCACCACAGTGGAGAAAGGCGAGAACATCTCCTGGTGGCAGCTTGGCCACCTAAGGTACAAATGACCTCCCACTGGTGCCCCCCCAAACAGAGAAGGAAAAAGTGTGATTAACCCCAAGAGACAGCGTGTTCCACACCGGGCACGGCTTCCGCCAAGGACACGGCAACGAGCACTAAACCCTTCCACAACCCCCCGTGCTTCCCCAGCTCAGCGTTTCTCCTCCAGGACGGCGCGAATCCTCAGCGACCCCTTTGCTGCCGCAGGAGACGTGCAGGTAACCGCAGGTAACCGCAGGTAACCGCAGGTAACCGCTCTCCATCTCCCGCAGCTCAGCGAGGGCAGCAGCCAGGCGGGCTCCCACGGGGGCCACCTCCTCGACGGCCGCCGGGAGATCGCTGACCTCAACATCAGGATTCAGAAGCTGAGGTCCTGCATCGTGTCCCAGAAGAGCCAGGTGAGCCCTGGGGTGGGTGACAAAGCTCCGAGGCCTGGAAGCCTAACCTAGGTCTCCACACCCAACGCCTCCATCCCCTCTCCCCTCTGCAACACCAGTGCCTGTACTTGGAGGAGCACATCAAGGAGGCAGGAGAGCACGGCGAGCTGGCCCTCAAGGACGCCAAAGCCAAACTGAACGACCTCGAAGAAGCTCTGCAGAAGAGCAAGGAGGACATGGCTCACCTGGTGAAGGAGTATCAGGAGCTGATGAACATCAAGCTGGCCCTGGATGTGGAGATCCTCACCTACAGGAAGCTGATGGAAGGCGAGGAGAGCAGGTGAGCCGTGCCTGGGGAGACGGGGTGCAGCCAAAGCCCTGGGGAGAAAGCAGACACCCCAAGGCTCAGTCTGGTATTGAAGGTCTGGTCAAAGAACAAACAATCCCAGCAATCCCCGCACCGCTCAGCCCCGTTTCTTGCTCGGGGTTCCAGCACTTCTCTAGACGCTGTTGATTGAGCGTCCATGACCCAAACACGCGCTTGGCGCTACCCAAGCGGCCCAGCTCACGTGGGCCAAGCTCCAGCCCTCCACATCGCTCTATATTAATCAATCTATGCCCTCACACTCTGCCCTTGCATTCACAGCATGGAGCAACCAATACCCGCAATCATCAGCACCGTCCACTCCAGGCCGAAGCACCGTAAGTGGTTTTTATTTGCCGGGTTTGGTGAAGCAGCGTGTGAACGGGCGTTTCTAACCTCCCTCTCTCGTTCCCCCCCGGCAGTTTCCGCCAGCACCCTGAGCAGCTCCAGGCTGTTTGCGAGGGGAGCGGGCAGCGCTCAGCCCTCCAGAAGCCCCAGTGACCAGGCGGTGCCGCCCAAAGCAGACGCGCCCAGCAGCAGCGCCCGGGCCCAGCTCGGCTCCGGGCCCGCCCAGCAGCGCTCCTAGGAGAAACCCAGCCCGGAGCCGAGCCACGGGACCCCTCTGGCCACACCAAGCCAAAGCACTTTCTCCTGAACTCAAGCCAACTTCCAAGGGACAAAGGACGTGAATCCTCCTTTCAGTTTGGCTTTACAACAGCCCAGTTAACATCTCTGCTACCGGTTCCAAGCAGAAGCCAGCCTAGCACTTGAGAGACTCAACCCCCATGCACCATCATCTTCCTCTCCAGGTCTGTCTGCCCCGAGGATTTGCATTCACAGCCTTTGAGATCTGCCTGCAGGAAACTTGGCAGAAGGGGAAATCCTTCCACAAGCTTTTATCGCAGCAGCCAGCAGCCATTTAGCAGTGTTAAACTCCTCCCGTGTCAGCCCCGGCTGCCCTGCCTCCGGAGGAAGGCGGCAGCGACCTGCCAAAGCGAGCCAGCCGCATTTGGGACACCCACATCACAAACCTGGCTGTACCGGGGAATCCTTGGCCGCATCAGAGCATTTAACCCACCTTACTGCCTTTTGGGTGGCCCCTCATTCACTCCCATGCTACCAAAGCTAAAACTCCTTCAAACCTTTCCTTTCCTAAGCCGGGTCTCCAGCAGAGAGCATGTCCCACCCAAAGCCACCCCCGACCCCGCACACAGCGGCGCTGGGCCCTGAAACGGGATCTCGGGTCCCGTTTCACCCCAATGAGCAGGACTTGCCTCCGTATTTATTTCCACTGACAGCTCTTCCCTTTCCCGGCTCGCACCGGCCGTGTTGCACCGAAGCTGCCGCAGCCAACTCTGCAGCTGCCACGCTGCCCTGCGAGCACGGGGGACGTTCTGGCCCCCGCGGGCATCGCCGCGTCCCCCTCGCACTAATCAATACCCTGAGGTACCTCCCTCAGCGCGGCCGAGCCCTGGCCTCAGCGCTGCCACACCAGCTCCCACCTCTTGAGTTCCAGGAGCTGCCGACCACCTCGACACATTCCTGCTGAAGGCATCGCAGTGTCTCCAGGTTTCTGTAGGACAGACAACTACCGCAGCATCCATGTAACCAGAACACCCGCTCCCCAGGGTTCCGGCTGTTACAATAAAGTCCTGAGTGTCACAGAGAAAGCATTGTCTTGTTTGTTTTCCACATTTCTTACCACAACCCGTCTGAAGCAGCAGCTCTTTCCCCAGCTGCCAGCAGCTCTCTGGCTAAACTGTGGCAGCCAAACGAAGCTGAACTGGGTTTGCAGGTGATTTGTTGGGTCTGCGTCCCCAGCAGGAAGCAGCCGGGGCTGAGGGGCAGACACGGAGCCACTGAGCGAGGCTTGGGGAGCTCCCCGCGGGCAGAGAGGGACCGAGGGGAGCCGGGGACGAGCTCCCAGTTCTAGGAGCTGTTCCCAGCTCAGAGCTTCCCTGGAGGCGGGACCCGCAGGGCCCGTCCAGCGCAGGAACAACGCGGGGCTTGTGCAAAGCTGCGCGACTCCCAAGGCCGCGAGGCCCCGAAGATGACGAGTGACGGCTCTCGACAGCCCGGCGGCTTCGTGGGGTTGGGCCGGGGCTCTGGGAGTGGGAAACACAGAGCTGGTGGTGTCCAGAATGAAACCCGAGAGGAAAGGGAGAGCCTGGGAGCCCCGAGTGTTCACCCTGGGGTACCGGAGGACAGGACGGCCGTGGCCAGGCTGGGGAGCGAAGGTGCTCAGCAGCAGCCCCATCCTGCAAGAGGAGAGTTTCTCGCTGTTTTCCTTCCCTGCCATATGGGGGTTTGCGGTGCTTTTTTGCTGCTTTCAAGCCTTCGCCACCCAGGGGACTGAGAGAGCCCCACGGCCAGAGCAGGGGCCAGGAACCCGGACTCCTGGGTTCAATTCACTGCTCCAGGACCCTGGAGTGAGTCACTGTCTCAGTCACTTCACTGCTCTGTGCCTCAGTTTTTGAGCCGCTGCTGGGGGGCCGGTGGAATAAAGGCAAGTCCACCCACGATATCTGGCAAGCACAGCCATCTCCAGGTAACGCCGTATCAGTTTCAACTGCAAGAGGCTTCCCAAAGATGATCTCAAACCCTGTCTGGAGCCAAAGACCGGAGCATCTGCCCCAGCATGGGGCAAGGAGACATCAGATGCCCAGGACACGGCCCAGCTGTGAGACAAAGCCCAGGGCAAAGCCCGGAGACAGAGAACCGTGTGCTGCAAGCGGGGGGCAGAGCTGATCTGGCGGGGCAGCCTCCGGCACGGAAATCTTCCCGTCTGCACAAAGCGCGGGCGGCTGGAGCCCAGGGCCCGGCGAGGCCGGCGAGGGGAGCGGCCGAGCTGCTCCGCTGCCCGGGAAAAGGGGAACGGAACGGCTGAGCCCCGGCCCAGCTCTGAGGGCGCCGCGCTCCGGAGCCGCTGTCCCCGGGCTGGGAGCACCAAGTGTGAGCTCCAGGCTCCCTCTCCTGGGCAGGTGACACCACTGCAAACGCCTCCAAAGAGGCTCCGAGGCCTGGAGCCTGGAAAACATCCCAAACCACCCCCTCTTTCCTCCAGCAAGGGCAGCCCCCAAAGAGAGGGACAGCAGCTCCCACGCGCCAGAGTCAGGACACCAAAGCACGGTCACCATCACTGCCCGGACAGAATACAAAGGAGTGAGGCCCAGAGCGTGCTCCTCACCCACCAAGAACTCGGTCCTGGTGGAAATCAGGCCTGTAAGCCAGCCCGGCCGGCCCAGCTTCACTTCACCACACACAGACCCAAATCTTGCTCCTTTGCAGCCCACACACGCTTCCAGTCAGCCTGGGATCTGCGGGGAAGGCGGATCTGTCCCAGCGGAGGGACCCAGAGTGACAAACGCCCCCCTCAGGCAGACCCCAGCAGGCAGGGAACCAGCCGGTCACGTTCCCCTCCCCAGTGTCCGGCCTTGGGTGACACCGAAAGCTGCGCTGGGGGCTGCGCTGTCAACCCCGCACTGAGAAGGGCCATGGACCCTTTGTGGCCTGCACAGACACACCACTTCTCTGTCCCCTTAGGGCTAAATCCTGCAGGAAACACCAAAAATAACTTCATAATGACATTCACCATGTTTTCCTTTGGAAACTCAGCTTTCAGCCCATCCACTCCCTATGGAACAGGCAACCAACAGCACGCAGGAGCCTTTCTGGTTCTTCTCCCTCCAGATCTGGTTCCAGTGAGTGCACTTGTGCTCTTCCAAAAACACCTTCAAGCCCGCTCCGATTTCCAGTTTAATCCGCCGGTCCCACTTCACCGTGGCTGCTCCCCCAGCTCCGGCTCATCCCAGCCACAGGGCTCGGGACAGGAGAGGGACAGAGGAGCTCCGGCTCATCCCAGCCACAGGGCTCGGGACAGGAGAGGGACAGAGGAGCTCCGGCTCATCCCAGCCACAGGGCTCGGGACAGGAGAGGGACAGAGGAGCTCCGGCTCATCCCAGCCACAGGGCTCGGGACAGGAGAGGGACAGAGGAGCTCCGGCTCATCCCAGCCACAGGGCTCGGGACAGGAGAGGGACAGAGGAGCTCCGGCTCATCCCAGCCACAGGGCTCGGGACAGGAGAGGGACAGAGGAGCTCCGGCTCATCCCAGCCACAGGGCTCGGGACAGGAGAGGGACAGAGGCTGCGGGCTCAGCTCCGGCTCTGCCGCCCGACGCAGCCGCCGCCGGGGACGGGAGCAGCTCACCCCGAGAAATCAGACATTAGGAAACGGAACTCGCTCAGTCCTGGGCAAAGACAAGAATTTAATTTCCTTTCGCTGCACGATCTTGGACAAAACTGTGCCTCAGTTTCTCCTATTTGTTTTGCCCGCAGGCTAAGATGGGATCAAGTTGAGAGGGTATAATGTAGTGTTCCTAATCAAATCTTCCAGCCCAGGAGGGAGAGCAGGGAGTTCAGCAAGGAGGAGAGAGAATTAACCACCAGGCAGGCAGTGATCTCGTACTGCCCCACATGAGCACGAAGAGACCGCCAGCCCCACCGAGGGACCCCTTGGCTTCCCACCCTCCCCTCCCCGGCTGTCGGGGACACAAAACCAGCCTCTTTCAAGCCTGAGGAATCAGGCACACTGGCTCCGGAGCCAATGCCGTCATTGTCTCCAGGGCACCTGGAGAAGGGAGGGGACGGGAGGAGGGTGGAGGAGCGCGGCCCGTCCCACCAGCCCACGCGCACCTCTCCGCGGGCGCACGGGAGGCGCAGCGGCTGGCGCTGGCGGTTTTGCCCGTATAAGGCCAGGTTTTCTCTGGGTGGCCAATCGGGGAGGAACGTGAACACCTGAGCGTGCAGGGTTTGCACAGCCCGGCCCAAAACGGGAAACTCTGCCGCGCGTGAATCCCTGGGGACAGCGGCCCCGCCAGGGCTGGTCTCCCCTCCACACTGCCCGGGGTGCCCAGGCCGAGCACAGGTTCTCTTCTGCAAGGCTGGGTTGCCCCTTTCTTTCAACTATTTCCAGTTATTCCCCACCCCGGCGGCGTGAGGCGCCCCTTGGTCTGTCCCGCTCCATCCCTCCTGCTTGGCTTCCCCGCGCCCGGCTGGGGCAGCCCCGGCTCTGCGCCGCCCAGCCGGCACAGACCTGCTGAGGCGGCTTCACCTCCGCGGTGCCCTGAGCCCGGGCGCCGGAGCACGGGGACTCAGCACCGCCCGGCCACGGCTGGGACTCCCAGGGTACCAAAACCAGCGTGCGACACGGCCCAGCGGCTCCCAGCGCTGGCACCACGCGCCACTGCACCAGAGCAGGAGCAAAGGACAAGGGCGGCCCAGCGCTGAATGCACCCACGTTAGGGGGAAAAAGACGGGACCCGAGCTGCTGCCAGCCAGCAGGGACACAGGAGAGACCCTGAGCTGCCAAGCCAGCCCTGGCCCCACAGCCCTGTCTCCAGGCCCCACCGCAGCGATGCACACGCCAGCTCTGCTGTGACTCCACACGCCAGCGCCCTGACCAAACGAGCCCAAGAATTTCAGAGAAACCGGCGTTCCCTTGTTGTGCTGCCAACGCGGTGCCGCGTGCCAGCAGCCCTGGTTGGAGCGGGCGGATTCCAGCGGGCCGTGTCAGCGCTGGCCCCGGGCGGCAGGGCGGGGGCGCCGGCAGGTCCCCCGCCCCGGGCACGCCAGACCCACCCGGCCGGGCAGCTGCTGCCTCCGCGCTCCGCCCAGCCCACATTCCTGCGTCTCAAGGCCTCGCAGGAAGCCTCACCTGCAACAAAATGGCAGTGAAGCTGCCGTTTGATGCTGGGCCGTATTTAACCCGGCCCAGCTCTCCAGGAGGACAGAGCCCAGCACGGGGGCAACCGGGGTGGGGACCAGCGTGTGTGGGATGGCGACGTTTGGTTCCCTGGAAGGCAGGAATTAAAACATTTCTCAGCACCTCCTGACCGGCTCTCCCCTGCACTCACACACCATTTCTGTACAAAGCAACATCACCCTGTGCGAACCTCTGGGAAGAGATTTTGTTTTGCAAGCAGCAAAGGGGCACAGGGAAAAGCAGCAGCTGTGCCCAAGATGGGGACACGAACGAGCCCGTCCCTGGCCGGTGTGCGGTGGCCCACGCTGACCTCCGTCAGGCACACGGGGACATCCCTGGGCTTGGCACGACCAGCCTGTCCAGAGCACGGGGTCCGTTCTGAGCACACAAAGGAAAACAATAAAAAGGTCTGCTCCTGCTGCTCCCGGCGATCAGGACTGAGACCCTGCAGCCCAGCTCAGGGTCTGTCTGTGCCAGGTTTCACGTGCGCCAAGCTCAGGATGGTCCAGAGACCATTTCCAACCTCACACGCACCCTCCTCGCTCTGCACAGATGCCCCGTGTCCCAGGCAGCTTTCAGAGCTCCGCCGCTGGCAGGCAGCGCCGGCACCAGGCCCTGCTCCCTCGGGCCTCCGCAGACATCGGCAACCAGAGCCTGGAGCTGGCGTCAGGTTTGCTGTCTACTTGAGAGGTCATGCTGAAACCTCAGCTCCTACATCCTCCCCGTTAGCTTCAAGCATGGCTACTGAAACACCACGTGTGCCCCAACACCCTCACCCGGAGAAACAAGAGCTTGTGGGGCATTTGAGGCGGTGGAAGAAGCCTGACACAGGGGCACCCTTGGGAAATGGCGACGGTTCGGGCCCAGAGAGCTCGGTTGATCCCCCCGGTGCACAGATGCAGCGGAGCCCCCAAAGCTGGGGCGGCACGTGGAGCTCCGTGGAGGGGCCCGGGGGCAGCGCCCAGCGCGCAGGGCACAGAAACAGCCGAGACCGCAGGCTGGACGGGTGAGTCACGCAGGACGGGAGCCCAGCTGCTCTCCACCCCACCAGCACCCTGGGAAGCTGCGCACCGTGGGAACCGGGATAGCGCAGCAGGCCAAGCGACTGCGAAAACACAGCCCTTGCTGAGAGGAGATTAAAACTGTCCGTCCCTGCAAAGCAATGACTGAGCGAGAGGAGCAAAACCCCAGAGCTCAGCAGGTCTAGGCGCTCGAGATTGGCTGCTCGGCCTGGCAGGATCCCCGTGGCGCGGGGCCAGGTATTCATAACATAATGGGAACGGTGCTCACCCGTTCCTGCCAGGGCCTGCGCCTGTTTGTGAGATTGCAGACACACCCTTCAATTGAAGGCTTTGGAAAAAGGCTCCGCACCTGGGGAGGGGGGGGAAGGAAAAAAAGAGAAGGAAGCACTGGAGGGTGAGGAATCCCAGCTGTGAGTCACGCGGGGCTGACGCAGGAGCCAGCGCCGGGGCCGGGGCAGGGCCGGCTGCAGCCCTGCCGGGGACCCCCGGGACCCCCAGCACCAGCCTCCCCGTGCACAGGGGGCCGGGGCCTCCAGGGCCCAGCTTCTGCTCACTCAAACTCTACTGGCTGCTTTTTAGCATTATGGTTATTTTTTAGCATTAACAAACGTGGCCTGCACATTTCCCAGCTTCCTAATGCCCGTGTGCCCAGTTTTACCCACTGTAACAGAACTGAGATCAGCTCCAACAGTCCCCACATCTCCTTTTTCTCCAACAGTTCCCAGGCTGGTAACAACCCAGTGCAACGCCAAGACCCTTGTCCTGGCCAGCAACCTCTGCCACCCAACAAGCGTTGGCCCCTTTGAGCTGCCCCACCAACACGCACAGGAAAAATATTCACACTTCAAAAGGGAACATAAACCATCTGGGGCTTGGCTTCCAGCCCCTCCAGAGCCTCATGGTGCAGCCCAGGGGATCTGTCAGCTCCTCATGCAGGAGAGCAGCAGGGCTGAAAGACACCACCATGGGAAAGCCCATTTGGAGCCTTTCGTAGAGCATGCAGGGGTTAGAAATACAAGACGAGGAGTAAGATGACACCAATTCAGATCCACAGCTACAAATGCACTCTGGATTAACACCGACCCCACGAAGGTGTAAACCCAGCAGTCCCTGGCCCTTCCCTGCTCGGAGCCTGTCACCGCGCCAGGCAGCCATGCTCTCCCGGGGGGGACACCGTGTCCAGCCCAGCTCCTCAAGCCCGGGCAGCACGGAAGAACAGTTGCTCTCCTAAGCCAGACCAAAGCTCCAGCCTACCAACAACAGAACCCGCTCGAAACCTGGGATCCCGAACGGCTTACAAACCAGACAAGGGGGAACAACTCCAAATGTATTTTTATTTTAACACTGTGGACCACAAGGCACTAAAAGAAATCCTGCGGCTCCTTCAGCCTTGGCTTCGCGCAGGGGAACCTGAAACATCAACAGGTTCACTCCTCGTAAGGCCAGAGCAGAGCCAGTACCAGAGAAGGCTTTTTGCTCCACAAACGGATGGCTGTCAACCTCCGAGTCAGTGCTTTCTCCAGCCAGTTCCGAGTGCACCGAGGTGCTGTGGAGCGTCTGGATGAAACCAAAGGGCTCCATCCCTCCGTGCAGCTTCCCGGCAGCAGCTCACGCTCAAGCAACAAACACCTACGGGACGTGTCCTGACCTGAGCGCCGAATTCAGTTCTGCCCGGAGGAATCGCCCACGTACGTATCTGAGTGTGCTCTGCAGATTATACAACACCTCTCATCTAGGGCAAGAGCGCCAAGAGGAGCCAGAGAAAAGCCCCCAACGCCCCGCGGTCCCAGGGGATCCAGCTGGGCCACGCGGAGGATTCCGCGGCTGGCGGGGATGAATTTCAATCCAAAAGGGCAGACTGTAACCCAGAAACATGAATGACCACCTTGCTGGAAGCTTCTCAGTCCTTGATGAGAGCTTGAGTAGAGTAAGAAGCAATTCAGGGTCACACATTTAATCTATAACTGCCCCTCTGTACTTGCAGCTGTACTGCGGCTGCTGCTGGCCACAAGCAGCAGGGCTGGGAGTTAAGGCTAACTAACTTCAGCCTGCTCTCAAGGCCTTGCTCCTGATTCACGCTGCTAATAACCAGCAGCAGCACTGGCCCCTTCTCTGCCACCTTAATCCTCAGCAGAATAAGCAAAATTTCAGTGAGCGTGGGCTACAGCGGTACAGTGAGACCAGATTTCTTGTGGCTTTTACGGGAGCTGGACTGGGCCCCTTTGGGAGCTACTTTTGTGCCAATTCCTCTGCAATTTATGGAGAAGTCTGAGCTCTTTGCAAACCATCCCAGCCATGCAAGGAATGGGGTGGGGATGTTTTGACATGGAGTCTTGGATCCCTTACAGATCCCACCCAGCTCCCTCCGTGCTCACCTCTCGGTGCTCTCTACGTGCTCTTGTTTCTCCAGAACACCAAGCAGAGAGCAATTCAGATAACTGAGAGAAAACAGGCTGCAGACAGCAAACACTGCGCAGGCCGCCGGAACACGCAGGGCTGGCAGGAGCCAGCACCAGCTGCTTCCCTCACCAAAACCACCCACCACTCACGGGATTCGCGCTGCCTAACCAGATGTATTCAGCATTAGATTCCCCACAGGTTAAGCTAACCCTGTGTACATCCCCAGCTTGACTAAAGCAGAGCCTCACCGGAGTGTGGCAGCTCAGCTCCAACACACATTAGCCCCCTTATTTTCTTTGCTTCCCATTTGCCGCAGGTAAGGTTGGAACCAAGGCTGACAACATTCCCTTATTCTTCAGTTAAATCCTACTCCATAGGAAAAAGTCCAAATTCTTTCTACATCTTCCCAACAAACAGCCACTTCTTGCAAAGCAGAACAGACACATATAGCGCACACGTATGTGATAGCCCTGTTCGCAGTGTTTATCACCTAAGAGCCTTGCGGAATTACGTTTAGTCTGCAGCAAGATCCAAACCCAGTTTCAGATGTGGATCTACAGTTCACAACTGTACACACCACTCCAGCCTGGGTCACAAACCCGCCCAGTGCAGCAGGTCTGCAGCTCCAGGCCTCGCCGCGAACCTGCGCTGATCCAAGGTGTTCTCAGACACCGAATTCACAGGAATCGTCTGTTAGTACCCGCGCCTCGTGGCACCCCGTGAACCGCGCCAGGGAAGGACAGAAAGGCCAGGAGCGACTCTGCTCCTCAAAGGGCAACAGATTTTGCCCACTACGCCGAGGTAGATGAACCCTCCCGCACACACACTCGTGTCCCCCAGCCCGTGAAATACTGCTCAGAAGCCAGGGGAGAAATCGGGACAGGCAGACGGTCCCTGGGCTGGGGAAGCTCGGGAGGCGCAGCCAGCTCAGGCTGCTTTTGCCACCTGCCTGGGAAAGGAGAATTGCGAGGCTCGGCCGCCCAGCCCCAGAGGGCTCTGTCAGCGTTGTTTGCAGCAGGGAACAGGCTCCGGGCCCCGCCTGGCGCTTCCCTTTGTGCATTTGCTGAGCTCTGCTCTTACGGCGTCCATCGCCCTGGGGAGGGAGCTGCTCGCAACTAGGGCAGACAGCTCCAACCCACTGGCTTTGGGTTTTGCGCAGAAGGCAAATCTCACAGGCTTCAAAGCTTCCACATCAGCAAATTATCTGACAAGGGCCTTCCCTGACGTCTTGTCAGAGAAATGCCAATGTCAGGGAAGCGGGGGGTGTTCTCTCATATGTGGAGGTGCCCAGCTTCTGCATTAGATTCAGGAACAGCTCATTTACCCCCCTCTTTCTCCCCCCAGCCCCTCCGGCTCAGACCCACCTGCTCCGTGCCACCCCCACGTCCCCCGTGCCTGTTTCGCCATCCTGCAGCCGCAGCGCAGGTGCCTCTGCCCCACAGCAGCCGAACATGCAAAGCGGATCCCGTGATGGGGGAAAAGGGGCCGTTCTCCCATCTTATCACACAAGCAAATTCATGTGTGTTTTACGCTATTTCCATAGATATATCACAGAGAGAGGAACCAGGGTGAGCTGCTCCCCATGAGCTCCCACTAAGAGGTCCAGCAGCCCCTTTGCCCTTCTCTGCTCTGCAAGAGTCAAAGGCTTTCAGGCCACCCTTAGGCTGTACACACAAAGTGCCGCAAGGTGCCCACCTGCCCTGGACCCCCAAACCAGAGCAGGGAGCTGAAAGGAACCAGGTTCTGCATCAACCAGTTGCTCCACTGATGACAAATGGTCACATCATCACTGTTTTTCCACAGGAAACCTCCAGGTACCTTCTAGGTAGGTGCCTCCCCTCCTCCCCGTCTCTACACACACAACATTACCAGGTTTACCAGCAGCTTTATGAGCATTTACGCACTCAACAAACCATTCTTTTGCCTTGCAGTTGTGCCAGCTCTTTGTAAACCCTTAATACTCTTCCTTTTGAACCTGGACAAGAACCAGGCCACCTCTACCAATACTGCTCACTGTAGCGTATAGCTTACAACTCCTTAGAAAGACTTTCCTCCCTCTCCTAAATCTCTGCCCCTCTGAGTCATCCCTGCACAACGCCTGAAGTCAGCACTTCACACAAACCAGCCGAAGCCGGTCTGAGAAACAACGAGACACACAGATCCAGAGCTGGGAACAGCGGCCAGCCAGGGCCTGCAGCCCTGGCAAAGAGCAGAGCCAGGCTGCTGACAGCACCAGCGGGAACGCAGCCCAGGGAACGGAGCAGCAGAGCAGCTCCCACCGCCCCGAGGGTGAAGATCGGTGTTTGGGACGCTGACCAGTCACCTGGGAAACCAGAGAGAAAGGCCCAGCACAGGCCTGTTTGCTCCTTCGCACAACTCTGTTCCTCACCCCCAGCTCAGGTGAACGCATCCTTTGGCCTTGGGAGTCCCCTCCCAAATCAGTTCTGCACTGATGTTATCCGAGGTCAAAGGAGATTCCTGCTTTCGGCAGCGATAGTGCAGCCCTCAGGAGGAAAGAGCTCACCCGCACAAAGGCCAGGAGGTACCCCCGGAGTATGCCATTTGATTCCCAAGCCTCAGCCACAGTTACTCTCCTCTTCCTCCTCCCTCATGCTCAACACCCCTGTGAGTCCCTGGGCCCTCTCAGTGAGCACCAGGGCCGAACACTTCGTACACGTTCCCACGCTCCCGGGATCAACACCTCTGCTCTCTTCTGGCTTCTCCGTGAGGCCGCGCTTGCCCTGAGCACTGTGCAAGATCTCGGGGAAGAAGCCACACCATTCTGGAGTCCCACAGGCTGGCTGAGGCAACACAGAAAAGGTGCTTTCTCAGGCCATCGCGGCTGCCCTGGGCCAAGGACCAGGTTGTTCGCAGAGCCGATCTGCAGTGGGCTCCGAAATGGTCCAGGGCAAACCACGAGCAGTTCTCAGGCACTCATCCTGAGTAACAACTGCGGGTATTTTGAGGAAAAAACTAAGCAAGACCTGTTTAAGTAATGGTTAAGATGTGGAGTTAAAACTCAGCCTGAGTCAGTAAGGAATGCACTGCAGGTCCTGCTCTAGGGGCTGGAGGACAATACATAATTCAGCATCTGCCCCATTTAGCCACCCCGGACAACAGGAGTCAGCACTGGTCAGGCTGGGAATGTCCAGACAGAGAACACAGCGGTTACCCCAGCAATTCAGTCCCAGGAGAGCCAAGAGCCCTGGGAAACAGCCACACACATTCCTGAAAAGCCCTCACAACTTTCAAACACTGCCCTGTTAATTCACTTGCCCCCATGCGCTGGCCAAAACGGGGTCTAATCCCTGACGTAACCTTGCCCACCCAGGCAAGGTCCAGCAGCTGCTGGGGACCGTGTCCAGGTAGGGCCTGAGATCAGAGCCACCCAGGGCAGTGTGTCCAGGTAGGGCCTGAGATCAGAGCCACCCAGGCAGCGCGTCCAGGTAGGGCCTGGGATCAGAGCCACCCAGGCAGTGTGTCCAGGTAGGGCCTGGGATCAGAGCCACCCAGGGCAGTGTGTCCAGGTAGGGCCTGGGATCAGAGCCACCCAGGGCAGTGTGTCCAGGTAGGGCCTGGGATCAGAGCCACCCAGGGCAGTGTGTCCAGGTAGGGCCTGAGATCAGAGCCACCCAGGCAGCGCGTCCAGGTAGGGCCTGGGATCAGAGCCACCCAGGGCAACACGTCCAGGTAGGGCCTGAGATCAGAGCCACCCAGGCAGCGCGTCCAGGTAGGGCCTGAGATCAGAGCCACCCAGGGCAGTGTGTCCAGGTATGGCCTGGGATCAGAGCCACCCAGGGCAGTGTGTCCAGGTAGGGCCTGGGATCAGAGCCACCCAGGGCAGTGTGTCCAGGTAGGGCCTGGGATCAGAGCCACCCAGGCAGTGTGTCCAGGTAGGGCCTGAGATCAGAGCCACCCAGGGCAGTGTGTCCAGGTAGCGCCTGAGATCAGAGCCACCCAGGGCAGTGTGTCCAGGTAGGGCCTGGGATCAGAGCCACCCAGGGCAGTGTGTCCAGGTAGGGCCTGGGATCAGAGCCACCCAGGGCAGTGCGTCCAGGTAGGGCCTGGGATCAGAGCCACCCAGGGCAGTGTGTCCAGGTAGGGCCTGGGATCAGAGCCACCCAGGGCAGTGTGTCCAGGTAGGGCCTGGGATCAGAGCCACCCAGGGCAGTGTGTCCAGGTAGGGCCTGAGATCAGAGCCACCCAGGGCAGTGTGTCCAGGTAGGGCCTGGGATCAGAGCCACCCAGGGCAGTGCGTCCAGGTAGGGCCTGGGATCAGAGCCACCCAGGGCAGTGTGTCCAGGTAGGGCCTGGGATCAGAGCCACCCAGGGCAGCGCGTCCAGGTAGGGCCTGAGATCAGAGCCACCCAGGCAGTGTGTCCAGGTAGGGCCTGAGATCAGAGCCACCCAGGCAGCGCGCAGCCACTTCACGCTCATGCTGTGTCACCTGCTCTGAAGGGACGCCAAATGCTGGCTGTGTGCGAAGGGGACGTTAACACCTCTCACTTCTTCACAAAGGTTAAGGGAATTCTTCCCCAACATGCGGCCATGAATCCCTTCCCTCACACTCGCCACTTCACAGACGAGCTTTTTCCCACCACCCTCTCACATGCTTGCAACAGGGATCTTCTAGGAGGTAACTGCGATTAAAGGGACAGGGAGCAGGAGCTGAGCAGTCTCGAGGGCCAGGCAGGAGCGGAGCCGCCCTGCGTGCCTCCTTTTGATCTGGGCAGCGACCAGCACGGAGCTGCCCTTCTTTTGATGTGTCACCCTGCAGCTTGTTCTCTGGCAGGGCAGGCCTGTTGCAGCATGACTGCCCCTGCATTCCAGCTGCTGGGTAACAAAGCTGCATTTCAGCAGCTCCTGTGTGTTTCACAGACTTCAGAGTCTCGGGTTGACCCCAGGGGCGGAGGGGAACCCCCATCCTCAGACTCAGCTCTAACTAAACCCTTGTCGCTCACATGGAAGACGCATTAATTGCTAGTGCAACAATAAAACAGGATTAGTTATAATGGAATCACGAAGCACCCATCAGGAAACAGCAGAGGATGTGCAGTGCCATGTCTAACCTTTGTCCCACCACATACGACTTCGATGAAGGGGGTTTTAATCAGGTACAAAGGACTTAGGTGAAGCGTGCTCTGCTGCGGCAACCTGGGTGAGATCCCCGCCTCCCTCCCTGCCCCACGCTGCAGAGAGGGAGTTCGGAAAGCGCTCCTGCACTAAAACACCATCACTCCAAAGAAAACCTCTGCTCAGAGTCAGGCTGCTCTGTGGTGGATCTGAGGATGGAGCTTTGTTCACAGGCCAGGATACAAACCCAGGCAGCTGACAATAAGCACTTGGTAGAGAAAAGACATCATGTGTTTGGTTTGTGGCTGTTCTCTCATTCTTCCACGCTGCCAGAAAGAGATGCCCATGTTTCCATGGGTTGACATCTCTCAGTTTTCACCTTTAATTCACAGGCAGCAAAGTGCCAGGAAGAATAAGAACAAACTTGCCCTCAGCTGAGCAAAGGAAATCCGAAAAGCTGAAGTTTCTGCCGCCCGAGCTTGTAGTGACAAGCTGCTGGGTCTCCCGAGGAGGAAGCTGCCCATGGGAGCAGACGCGCTGCTGCCAGCGCCTGGCTCCTCTCCGGGTTCCTCCGCTCCCGGACTGGCCACGCGTTCTGGGGAAAGTTCAGTTCAACCACTTTTCCACCATGTCACCATTCAGAAATGCTGATGAGCGGCGCCTGCAAGGCTGTCGGTACGTCTCTGCGTAACAAGGGAAGCAGGCAGCGATAGGTGCTCACAACAGCCGCTCGCTCCGGCAGCCCCCAACGTTAAAATGATAAAATTGCTGCTGCTGCACCATATTTACACACTAAGCTTTTCCCCACCAACGTCATCCCTAGGAAACAGCAAACTGTTCAAGTTCAGAAAAATCAAAAATAACAAAAAAGGACGTCTCATTGGCTCCATCTAAGTCATATTGACTACAAAGGCTGGAAGCAACTCCAGAATCATCCGGAAATGGGAACCTCCAGGTTCTCAGCCCAACTCTGATGCTTGCTTACGCACCACTACATGCTTCGCCTCTTCTGCCTACATTTTTCCATCCAAGCAGGAGGGATAATTAGCTGCGACTTGCTACACAGCAGTGGCGTGAGACTTAATTAGTCAAACACTTTGAAGGTATGGTACCTAATTAATATCTGAAGTGGCTGCAGTGATTATTAGGAACAATGGCATAGCTCACAGCTGATGATACAGCTCAGCTCATTGGTATTTTTCATTCTCAAAAGTGCTGCGCAAACATACAGCCAATATTCCACATCAGAAATCTCCACGGTGGTGGGTGGTTATCAAACTCCTTTTGCGGATGGAAAAACTGAGGCAAGGGCTGCTGGAGCCCAGGAACAACCCCAAACCGCGGGACCTCAACAGGCAGTCGCGTGGGAACCCCGCGCTTGCTGCCAGGCCGGAACGGGCCGCATTCCGGCAGTTCCAGCACGGCCCACAGTATTTTGGGTCTGTTTGGAAACGCTCAGCCCCAAGTGCTCTGTGCAGGTGTTGATGTTAGCAGGTTCCAAAGGGTTGGAGCTTTAAGGGCAGGAAAGAGCAAGCAGGATCTCCTAACTAACCCTCCAAGGCACCGCCGCACACACACACAAATAACGTGGCACATAATTAACGAGCCAGGACAGCTATGGGGCTAAAACAGCAACAGGGAGCAGAAGTGTTGGTTTTAACCCTCATCTTTACTTTCCTCTGTCCGGCCTTCAGGAGACCTGGGAGCACATTTTAGCCACATTGCAAAATGCAGCGAGAAGAGAGTATAAAAAAGAAAAGCCCCCAGGGCCTTACGCAGCACTGCAGCCGAGATCCGTGGGCTCTCTGGCACCGCGGGGCCGTGGAGCCGGGTCCCACCTGGCTGCTCTCCTGGCAGCTTCCTGCAGGGCAGAGGCAGCAGCCTGAAAAGAAGAGAAAAGAGAGGCTTTTTAATGCTATCTGCTAAGAACTGGCTCCATTTTGAGCTCCTTAGTGTCCCCAGAACTGCAGAGACATTTGTGTTGGCACTATTTTGAGCTGTATTTGTGGCAATAACCAAAGGACGAGAAACATGCTGGTGTGCCAAAGCCAAACAGAGCTAATTTGGGGCTCAGCCACTTCTGAGACACTGGGAAATACTGATATTAGCAATTTAATAGTACAGACTTGAGAGCCAGATAAGAAGTCATCACCCTGTTACACACACACGGGGCTGGTCTGCAGGTCTGTACAGGGCCAGCATATAAATAATTCAATAAAACCCACCCCACCACCTTTCAACAAGCAGCAGCCCCAAAGGATCCCCAAGCAGATACTGATCTATGGCTCAGTGCATAAGGAACATAAACCAAGGTGTGTTTGAAGGAGAAGGTCATTCCAGATGGGTGCAGGGGACATCTCCTGTAACTATTTGGGTTGCCCAACTCCTAGCAACCCTTCATAAAATTTTTCACAGGCAAGTGTATAAATCCCCAGATGAAAATGAACTGCAGGAAGCCTTATTCACCCCTTTAAACTTGAGCACTGAACAGAGAAGTCCAGGTTTATTTTACAAATATCTCAAAGTTCAAAGAAAACAGCAGCTAATGTTGACACAAGGCAACAGAAACATCCCAGGGGCCGCAGGTTGCACGATACTCCAGTGCCACCCGGCGCTCGAGGCAGAAAGCGCAGCTCAGCAGAACCAGAGGGGAGGCCGAGCTGAGCTGAGCCCGGGGAGCTGAGTACCAGGAGCGTCAGGTGAGGTGCTTCATTACCAAAGTGATAAATGTCATATATTAATAAGCTGCGAGAGATATCAGGCACTTGGGTGAACCCTGAGGAAAATACATGACCAATTGGTTCTCCCTTCACTCCCACAGGGACAGTAAAATCAGCCCAGACTTATGTCATCTTTAAGAAAATTAACAAAATTAACAGCCCCCACCGGGGAAGGCACATTTGTCTGCAGCTGAGAAGCATTCAGGACTCCTGGCAGGAGTCCTAAATATTACGTAGCAGAACTCTGTGGAAGCCGCATTTACATGAAAAGCTCCAAAGCCTTTCTGTGACCTTCCTCAGTCCCCTTAAACACACGTACAAACACACACTTTTTTCACAAGTTTATCGATGGAATGCAGCAGCTTTTCATCCAGAAGCCCGCGGCCAACCCGCACACTCACACATCCATCTGAGCTCACTGCGGCAGAAATCAGAGCATTCACTTTGCTTTGGTTTTTTCCCCGCTCCGCTATCACCGTGTGAGTAAATAACAAGGAATTCCCATTAAGGACAAAGTAAAATGGAAGCAAAGCTCCGCTCCGCCCTGCGCAGGCGCTGGGCACAGAACTGCTGGGCAAGAGCACCTCCAGGAGGAGCCGGCGGCCCCCCCTCCTGACCCAGCGCTGCGCACCAGCCGGGCGGCCCCCGCTCCTGACCCAGCGCTGCGCTGCGCACCAGCCGGGCGGCCCCCCCTCCTGACCCAGCGCTGCGCAGCAGCCGGGCGGCCCCCCCTCCTGACCCAGCGCTGCGCACCAGCCGGGCGGCCCCCCCTCCTGACCCAGCGCTGCGCACCAGCCGGGCGGCCCCCCCTCCTGAGCCAGCGCTGCGCACCAGCCGGGCGGCCCCCCCTCCTGACCCAGCGCTGCGCACCAGCCGGGCGGCCCCCCCTCCTGAGCCAGCGCTGCGCACCAGCCCGGGCGCCCGCGCCCCCGGGGGGACCCAGAAATCCCTGGGAGTCACCAGTTCTCTATTTGTGTGTCAGCCTGCTCAAGCGAGGTTCTTCATCTGTTCAGACAACACTGAAGGAGCGCGACTCCTACCTGCTCTCACAGCTAACAAAACCACTACATAGGAACTAAAGCTAGTAGGGATATTAAAACAAGAGAAAAGAAGTTAAAATAAGACATTTTTCTCAAGTTTTCCTTCTTAGATTTTACTGAGGAGAAAAAAAAACACACACAACCCAGTAAAAGTTGTAATACTTCAACCTTTGTCAAACATAGCTTCAAGCTTACCAAAGTCTTGTCTGAACCTCTAAGCACAATGAAATGATAAACTGACTGTTTAGGTGTTGAAAGCAATGTGAACAAAAAGAATAATTAAAAAACCCAACACAGCATTTACAATGAAATGAAGTTATTTTTATTTCAAGGATCTTCTGACAAAGAGCACTCACTCTTGGACACTTCAGTGCAACCCCTCACTCCACACACAGATCCAGCACCGCCGCCAACCCGCTGCAGGCACAGCCCTCTGCAGCCACCGCAGCCCGACCCGCACCGCGCGGCTCGGCTGGACGCCCTCCGCACCATCCCGCTCGCTCCAGGGTCAGCCAGGCTGTACGCTTGCAAGAGTATTTTATAGAGAAAACACGGCAAGAAGCAGCACAAACAGCGCAGCGCACAGACCAACAGGACAGTCCCCTTTCCTTGAGAGCCCCAGGGACAGAAAAGGCATGTTCTGTCTTCTTCCAGGGAATATCCTTGGTACACATAAAGCACGTACATAGCAAAACTTTGCTGTTCCTAGAAAGTGCTCCTGAAATCAATCTCAGAACCCACAAGGTAGGTTAAAGCTGCCACTGCATTCTGCAGATGGAAAGAAAAGAATTCACACAGATGTTGCCTCAAAATCCCCAGGGAGATCAAGATGCGGTCCCAAAGGAGATTTAGGAATTCCTAGATCTGCATCTGTAAACAGCAAGCACCACCTTGCCCAGGAATTTATGAATGCGAGAGGCCGTTTCTCAGTCACTGCTCCTGTTCTGAAGACTCCCTGCCCTCACGATTCGAGCCATTTGATTTAAAAAGCAAGAGGCTTCTGTCCCAGCTGGTGCTCCCAAAGCAACACACCAGCTCCATGGCGCAGTCCCGCGTCAGGATCTGCGTGATCCTCTCGGCCATGTCCCCGTTGATGGCCAGAGATCGGAAGTGATCGAAGTCGCTCCTGCCCAGCTTGCGCAGGCGGCGCGCGGCCGCCCGGTAGCACTTCCACGGCTGGGGCTCGATCAGCAGGTACGTGCACAGCGAGGAGAGGAGGGACAGGAACTCCCTCAGGCCGCTGTCCCCGTGGTTCAGGTGGATCCACATGGTCACAGACATGCAAAAACCAATGTCAAAGGCAGAGCGGCCGAAACGACCCAGGTAGGAGCTGAGGAACGGCTCCCTGGCAGCCGAGTCCATGATGTCCAGGTTGGCAAAGGATATGGAGGCAGGAAAGGGGCTGAACTGCTGAGCCCTCTCGATCAACAGCGGGTCAATGTCACAACACAGAAGGTTCAGCTCCTTGCCAGCTGCAGGCTGGTCCAGGCTGCCTTCGCCCTCCTGGAGGCCAAGCAGATGCCTGTACAGAGCCACACTGAGCTCCTGCAGAAAGGAAAACAACAGGGGTTCACGGGGCCCGCACCCCTCCAAAACATCACCACGCACACGGGACCCCGCGCTGCAGCGAGGCACAGGCGCCAACCCAGATAAACTCATGATAAAATCCAGAACAAGCTTTCCACCAACCTTCCTTTCTGTTGCAAAAAGCGTCATGATAGCCCTGACTACCAGAAAACCAACCAGGGACTGGAACTACACCTGTGTCACCCCACCCTTGGGGGTTTGCTTCAAAAACTACGGGAAAGATGAGTTTTAGTAACGGGAATCTTGCCAGATATCCCCATCCAAGGCAAAGGCTTGCCCGGCGTCCCGGGGTGAGCCTCGCAGTTCCCAAGCAGCAGTCCGAGCTATTCACAACGCCGAGCTCAGAGCAATACGCTGCTGCTGCTAAAGTAGAAGGCATTCCCTGACCACTGGATTGCAGCATGAGACAGTTAACATGAGAGCTTTCCTTCCTTTCACAGAACGCATCACTAAGTGGAAAACGTATTAATCTTTCATTAAAGGAGATCCCATGATGTTCCTGAGCGACGTCCTGAGCGTGCAGGGAGCGTCCTCTAGCGGTGAAAGTCTCTGCACCTCAAGAGAACGGGACCGAGAACGTGCTTACCCGGCCTGTTTTACCAGCCCACCTGAAACAGGATTTCAAACTGTCCTTTAGAAAACACTTTAGGCGGCTTTTCAAACCTTCTGGCAGAGGGAAGAGAAGCCACAGAAACAGCGGTGCCCTTGTCCCCAGCCAGAATGCTACGCAATTCTGAATTAATAATTATTTTAAGTTAATGCACTGATAAAGTTCCCATTTGGAAAAAAACAAAACAAAACAAAACAACAAACAACAAAACTGTCTTTAAACATAGTTAAATTAAACATTGCACCAGAGATGCACAGGCACTTCTGAACTACAACACAGCAAAGCTGCACGCTGAGGAAAAGCCATGAGAAAAAGGCAGGACTAGGTAAAGAAAGAGAATGAACTTTCAGAACGGGAAATTGTGAGGCTCGTCACCCCCCGGGCCAAGCTCCCCTGCCCCCCCGGGCCCGCTGCCCAGGGGCCCCGGGCTCCCCTCTGCTCTCCCCCGCACCCCGGCCCTCCCTTCCCGCCTCCCTTCCCAGCCCCCCCAGTTCACCGCACCCCCCCAGCCGCCCAAAAACACCCGAGCCGGCCCCCCCCCCCAAACCCGTGTGTCACCCCAGGCTCCTCTGCACGCCACACTGTCCCCAGCCCCTCAGACCCCCCCAGGCTGCCCCCAACAGCCCAGGCCGCCGCCTCCCCCCGGTTGTTCCTCACAGCTCCTCAATACTCCGACCCCCCCAACGCCCCCACCCCAGCAACCCCCAGCCCCGCCGCGGCGCCCCTTACCCCCGAGTTGCAGCCCACATCGAGCCCCAGCAGCGGGCGGGCCGCCGCGGGGAACAGGCTCCGCAGGAGCCCGGCGGGCAGCAGGCGGACGCGGCCCTCGGGGGGGTGGAAGCGGGAGTAGTTGGGGAAGTTGCCGTAGGGAGCGGCGCCGGGCTCCGAGGCGGGAAACCCCCCGCTCACGGGCGCCGCCATTTTGTAGTGCGCCGCGCGCGCGCTCCGGGCGGAGCAGAAACGTTCCGGGGGAAAATGGTTCCGCGGGGCGACGGCGCATGCGCCTCGCTTCGGGCTGCGTTCTGGGGGGAAAAACGCATTGTCAGGGACTTTTTTGTGTAGAAATACCCCGTCTGGGCCCTGTCACGCCGGGACAGGCCGAGGGCGGACGGCTCCGACCGCCCTGGTAGCACCTGTGGCCCTGCTGCCAGCTTTGCCCCGGGGTTGCCATGGCGACGCTGCAGCCTGGGGGGGGCGCAGGCCTGGGGGGATTCCGGGGTCCCCTCTGCCCCGGGCCCGCAGCAGCGGGACCCTGGAGCAGCCTCCTCCCCAGGATAACAGTTTGTGTCCAAAACCTGGCGGCAAATAAAGCCAGGAATGTTATCTCAGCTTTCACTCAGTGCCGGTGTCAAAATCTACCTGAATCTGGGCAACCCAACCTCAGCCAGAGCTTTCCCTGTTTAAAAAGGCTTTTTCAAACTTCTCTAAAAATGTTATTTAAACATATATATATATATATATATGTTATTTAAATCACATTTAAACATAGGATTGCCCAGGGCTCCATAGGCAGTCAGCAGCAGGTTTTACAGCAGAAGAAAATGAGAGTTCGCTGCTAAAGGAGAGAAGGAGTTGGCACGGGGAAGGTTTGAGGGTCAGGGTGACACGGGGAGCTGGATTTCACTTCGTGCTGCTCCGTATCACGGTGTGAGGAGCAGAGGGCGCCAGGAGCTCAGAAATGCAGGTGCAAGGCTGGTACGGGATCAGGACCATTCTCACTTCTGTTCTTTCTCCGCAAGTGCTGTCCCCCAGCAGACATCACCCGGCAGAACACACGGCAGAGCATCACCCGGCAGAACACACGGCAGAGCATCACCCGGCAGACATCACCCGGCAAAACCCCTTCTTGCTGCAGAACGTGCAGCTTTGGACAGGACAACCCCCTGCTCTCTGGAGCCGTTTCTTTGTCCCATTGACTCTAGAGAAAGCTTTAGTACATCAGGTTACTCTCCAGAGCTACAGAAAAGGCCCTCTGAGCAGGCGCCTTGTTACAACACTTCCTCGCCCCCCATTACCTGGGTTTTTTTAATCCTGTGGCCGCATTAACCAAGTCTAAGATAGAACAGGATCCTCCTCAAGGAGCCCTTTGGCCCTCAGTTCTCAAATACTTCTCACGCATTTCATTACTTTCTGTAGGATGTGCTGCTTAGTCACAACCAGAGAAGGGACAGCCTGCTGTCCATTGTAACTTTGGGCCATGTACATTGAGCCACAGTCTTGCTTGTGTTTTATTTCTGAAGGGGATGAAGCAGCAGCTGAGCGAGCCGACCGTCCTCCCGCCGCACTTCAGCAAGGAGCCCTCGCGACAGTTTCGCAACGATTTATTAGCAATGTTCAGAGAAAATACAAAATCCTATTTACAGTGAAATCATAAGCATGGCTGGAGGAAAGGAGCAGGGGTGCGGAGCCAGGGGCTGGGTGCTGCAGAGCTCAGCTGAAGGACAGCTGCACGAGGAACAGAGGCAGCCCCGCACAGAGGCTCGGGGGCCAGGAGGAACGTGCCTACGGCCACAGCCCACCCCCAGCCTTGTGTTACTCGGGCTCACGAGGATTTCTGCCTCTATGAGCACAGACACATCACTCGCTGCCTCAGTCCACGTGCGATCGGTAGGTCTGGCGCGGACGGACTGCGAGCGCGGGGTCAGCGCGGGACAGGGACCGGGGCACATGCAGGAGAGGAGCCCTCGGAGGGCGCGGGAGGGCAGCGAGCCGTCCCGCTCGGGGGCTGGACATGGAGCGGGGGCCACGCAAGCTTTTCCCACACAGGAGCAGACAGCCAGGATGCAGCAGCTCGGGCAGCAGCGCGTTACTCCACACCAGAGGGGAAAAGAGCAAGAGATCCAGAGCGGCTGCAGATCCGCGTTCTCCTCCCGGCTCCCGGGCGTGCAGGGCCGGTCTGGAGGAGGCCGGTGCAGAGAGGGACGCTGCAGGGCTCTGCTCCACACCGTCCTCCAGAGGAGGAGCTTTGGGACTATTTCAGGGTGGGAACTCATCATGCAGCTCCAAACTCCCTCCTCAAAAGCTGGAAACCAGAAATTCCTACAAGGCCTTTTGCTGTGAGCAAAAAAAAGGCTGCACAGCCAGTCTGCCAGGATATTCCAGAAGTGCCTGCATGGGGCTGAGACAGGAAATTCCCTCTTTAAACTCCTCTTTCAGGAACTTTTAGGGTGCCTCCCATGCTGTCCCCTTTCCCAATTCTGCCTGCTCAGCAACTCCAGGCCCTCGCTTCTCCTCTGCAATGCACTGCAGAAGTCACTGGGTCATGAACTTAATGCTGTCATCGCCTAATAATCTCCTTTATGCCTAAAAATATGTTGGCTGTGTCTTGCTGTTGTTTGGGTGTTTTTAGGGGTGCTGGGGAGGGCAGGCAGGGGAATGCACCGGCTGCGCTCCTGTGTGGTGATGGGCAAGGCCCATGCAGCGGGGCTGAAGCGTTTCCACTCTGCACAGAAACTCTATGCCCGGCTCGGGGCACCGAACGCGAGTGGCAGGAGATCCGACCTGTGAGGGTAGGAGCCGGGCAGCAGCGGAGCAGGAGCGCGCGGCGGGGAGCGCTGTGGCGTGGCCTCTGTCTAACACAGGGATCGCTGGAGGCAGCTCGCTGACGCACTTGGCCTGGCATTCCCAGAGAGATTGGAGATACAGCTTTCTATCAGCAGGAAGGATCGCTTTTTAAATAAGAGCAAAAGGCTTCTTATCTCCACCTGGAGCTTTACAGTTAGAAATTAGCCAGCTAATCCCCAGACAGGGGAATGTGAGCGAGGGGAAGATGGAAAGTTACCTGAGCACTCGGAAGCATCCAGTGCCCTCACTGACATCCCCCCTTGGGAGAGCAAAGCTGGAGAACGGCCAGAGAAAGAGGCAACGGTGGCGTTTGCTACAGAGCAGCACCCAGCACGAGCCACAGGCGTTCACCTGGCCTCAGGCTCTGGGTCGTAACCACTTGGGACCATTCATCTCAAGCAACCAAGACACATTTGTGAAGGCATCAGATCCCTATGATGGGTCACAGGACCCCAGCCGCCCATTTCCCACGTCAGGAGGCGCCTGGCTTTGCCCGGGCTCTGAAGCTCAGCCCTGTTCATCCCTTCTCTGCCAATACTCCTTGCATGGGATCGGGGGTGTCCCCAGAGAGGCCGCACGTCCTGAACAACGGTTTTCCCTTGTGCCTGGAAGACTGATTGCTGGGACACCCAGACTACGTGGTCCTGAGCTCCGCACTGCTAACGACAGGCGCTGTCAGGAACATCTCTCTGCAGAGGCCACAATGAGCGCAGGAGAGAAACAGGGGACCACGAGGATTCCCCGAGCCCTTCCCTCTGTTCGGCTGCTTCTCCTGCCAGGACCCCAGCAGAATTCCCTACTCTCCTCGCCTTGATGTTGTTTTCCCTTTGCAGAGCTGCTCTCAGCACAACGTCCCGTGGTGTGCAGGACCCTGACAGGCTCGGGGGAAAGACCTCGGTCTCACGCCTCCCGGTCTCTGGTCTGTTTGGTCTCGGCAGGAGTGGAGGGAGCAGAAGAGACACAACACTTAAGCCCTGCTTTGCTTTCTGGGTCACAAAGGCCTAACAGCATATATACAAGCTGCATAAGGAACCCAGGGGCTTTGCTCAGCTGACTGAATGGAGCCTGAAAGGGTGGGGGTTGTTTTGCCTGTTTTTTTTAAACCCTCTTTTCCTCTTCTTTTAAGATTTTAAACACCTGCATCTTGCCAGCAAAGGTAACGCCGCGCTGCGCTCACTCCTGGCTGGAGCCAAAGAACTGGAGGAAGAAGGAGAAGATGTAGATGATGTCCAGGTAGATGTTGAGGGCCCCGAAGATGTATTCCTCCGGGCTCAGCGAGTACCGGCGATTCCCCATCAGCATCTGCGTATCAAACGCCAGGAACTGTGCGGAAAGAGGAGGAAGCTCAGGGACAGTCACACCGGGATTTGGGGCAGGGAGGCCAAAAGCGCCCTAATGAGTTCTCCCAGTTGCTTCACTGGACCCAGAACAAAAACACAGCCACTTTTTATGGGCTGTGACTGCCATTTAAAAGCTCCGAACAATGCACTGCATAAGCTACAACTTTCCCCTTCCTTCATTTCACTCAGTAGTCAAACCCTGAGCCTAACTATGACCCCATGCTTGCTTCATCCATCCCAAATGTGTCCCAGGACCAGCTCTGGACGAACCCTCCCTGTTCCTCCTCAGCCGGGCCCTACGATTGCTATTCCCAGACGCCCCCCAGTTCAGAAACACCTGCCAGGCACCGGGGTGACCTGGACCCAACGGGACACGGCGGAGGCAGCAGGACCAGAGCAATAAGGAGCAAGAAACGCCAGGTCCTGGGCGGCAGATCCTCTGGCAGAGCTGCCGGGCCCCGCGGCGCGGAGCTCGACAGGGCTGGCGGCACCTTCCCCATCGCGGCCTCCCCGGTCAGAAATCACAGCTCATCTCCCCAGACACTCTGCGACTGACGAGCCTGGCACAATGAACTCCACCAGCTGAGACTCTGACTGAAATTTATGGGGTAACTTGAAGATGTTTAGCCTACTTGTATTTTACAGAGCTGCCTTCCATCGTGAATCACAGGAGAAATATCTGAGCTCGCTTTATTATAGCTAATAAATTAAATTGCTCAACTGTTTTGATTGACAACGTGCCCAACAGGCACCGCCTTGACGCCCGGGGCAGCCCTCGGCCTGACCCCACCTCGAGCACCTTCCAGACGCCTCCGCGGCCGCCGGCAGCGCGCTGCGGGCCCTGCGCTGCGAGCGGCTCTGCGGGAGGAACCTCTGCAGAGCAGCCCAAGGAGGGAATCGAGGCTTCCGGCGCTCCCGGGAGGAGCTGCCCAGCTCCAGCGCTGCTGCCCGCCATGAACCTTCCTAACGCCCCTGAGCCCCAAACCGTGGCCTCCCGCCCTCTTTCTGCACCTCCACAGGGTGTTCCCAAAACACGGACCCAATCTGAAATCACTATATCCTTGAAACTGGGTCCGTCTTTTGGAAACACTCTGTATTCTGTTAGCCAAACTCACAGCCAGCCCTCGGCCCATTCCCACACAGCCAGCCCCAGCTTTGCTCATTTCTGCAGCTCCATTTCATTGCCAGGCTCCCCTCGAGCCCCACATTCCAGCTGTGCCAAAGCTTCACTGCTTTTCCCGCTCCGGAGCTGCACCGTGCGCCGTCCCCGCGACGCTTTCTGCGGCTCACACCTCGCATTGCTCACGCCGCACAGGTTTGCCAATCGCCCCGCGCTCTGCACCAGCGCTGTCACGTACACCAGCACCTTCTCGGACGAGGCTGAGGTCACCGCAATAATTGCTATTCATGAGGCATTTGAGGACGTGGAGCTCCCTGCAATCCTGCGACTCACTCCTCACCAAGCATCCTTCAAGCATTCACTCCCTGTTTATCTGCTTGTTTTTCCTGCCAGCACGTTCCCAGGCGCCACGACCAGCACCACTTACCATGGTAAAGATAACGGCACCCAGCAGAGCGTAGATGGCGTGGAGCCAGGGGACCTAAGGAGACAAACCCAGCCGTCAGTGCCTGCGAGAAACCCGCTTAATTAGGACCTGACACAGCAGAGGGCTGAGCTCTCATCGGGAGGATGCGGGGCAGGGAAAGTGCTCTAATAACCCGGGGTGGACTTGCACCACTTCCAGCTCCAACGCCATTTCAGTTTTTGTGGCCAAAAATACATGTCACTGTGCCTCAGTTTCCCCCTCGCTGTGGCCATTGTGTCTAACTGACTCATACGCTTCTAGATGAGGTCCTTGTGTTTCTGAATAGCCTCCTCAACACAGCTGCCATCTGCAATATCTGAAATATAGAAATGTCTTAGCACTATATCCTGATGGAAACGTGCTTTTGATTAACAAGTGTAAGTGGAATGTGTTCATCTGCTGGAGCCACAGCAGGACGTTCCCGGGAACGGGTGATCCAGGAGAAGGTGCCCACACGCACCTGCCCCCCGCAGACACGCTCTTAGGAGCCTGCCCCAGGCCACGCTTATCTTGACAAGCTGCGAGATAAGGCGTAGTTGTCTCAGCAGTTGAAGGGAAGCGGCTTGGCGCTGCGAGCGGGTGCACCCTCGCGTCTGCACGGCGAGAGACAACCCAAACCCGGGCTCCTGGCTCTGTGTATTTGTCCATCATCAGAGCAAACAGGGCTGGGGCCGGTGGGAGATGCTGCGAGTCCGACCATTAAAGTGGGACCCGGAGGAGCCAGGTGAGATGTGAAGGGCTCCAGAGGTGCCTGTTTCTGAGAAATGTGAGCCTTGAGATTTAAACACTGCAGGACGGTGCCTGGAGCTGGTGTGAACACAGCCGGGTCAGGCCAGACACGCACCCCACCGCGCGGGTCCAGAGCCCAATCCTGCCCTGAACTCAGGGCAAGAAGCCCCGTTCTGTACCGGGCCGGCCAGCGCTCTAATGGGGTGTTACTGGAGGGGAAACTGAGGCACGAGCGGGTGAGGTGACTGGCCGCGGGGTCACAACACAGCCGCAGGAACCGAAGCGAACTTCCTCCAGCCGCAGGCCAGAGCTGTCCCGCAGCCGATATCTGATCGTACAGCGAGCAGGCAGCGGCCGCCCGCTCTTGTTCCTGCACATTGTCGGAGCGCGGCAGGGCCCCCCAGCAGGCCCCAGCTCGCCTGCTTGGCGCTGGGCGGCTCCCGGCTGGGCCAGGGCTGGCGGCGCTGGGCAGGGACGGGGGACGGGTGGTCACTCACGTATTGGTAGGGCAGTATCACGGCCAGGATGATGCCGCCGAAGAAAAGCACCATGAGCATCACGAACAGGACGCCCTGGTAGGAGGTGAAGTCAAACTGCGGAGGTAAAAACCGTCACGTTACACGCGCAGGGGAGGAGGGAGCGAGGAGCTCAGCCTCTCCAGCAGCACACGCATCTTGCTGTGTGGCACACCGTGTCCCCTTTATTGCCACAGGCAAGAACCTGGTACCCATCGCATCCCTGATATCCAATGCCCATCGCACACGTTTGTGCCAGTGCCCCTCTGTACCCCACAGCCTAATCCTCAAAAACATCCACCTTACCCGCAATGCACCCGCATCTCCCAGCCCCATCTGCACCCCGACACTCCCCTCACCCCAGCGTGTCCTGTAGCCTTCACTTCACCTCCAGCATCGCTCGGGTTGCTCCCGCATCCAGAGCCCACGTCCCGCCCCGCTCCCCGCGTCCTGCCGGGAGATGCCCCTTCATGGGCACAAACGCACCTTGCTCTGGAAGCTGAAGATGGTGACAGACAGACACACCAGGGCCGTGATCCCCAGGCACAGAAGGACCGACTTGGTGTTGTAGTAACTGCAACATTGACAGCAAAACCGCCCTGTCGGTGCTTCCCACAGGGATGGGTAAAAGGAGGGATTAAGGCAGACAGAAGCTTAGCAGAAGTGTTCAGGGAACGCACGGGTCCTGGGGCACAAACAGCACTGAAACTGTCAGTGTCCCCCCTTAACGTAAAAAGGGAAGCAGGGAAAACACTAAACCAATGCCTAAGAGGGGTTTTCCTCCTGCTTTCAAGAGCAGAGGGTGGGCAGGAGGGCGGCCGTGCTCCCATGGAAATCTGTCTGCCCATGGACAGATGGAGGAGGGGGAGGATCCAGACTGGGAGACAATAAAAATAGAGCGACAAATGTCATTGCAGCACGGCGAGAAATCAGAAATCTGCAGCCGCCGTTACACGAGCAATGTGCTCGTAACAGGAAAACTGCCGGGATTTGAGCAGGTTATAACCTTGTTGCATGCCTGACTTCTGATTCTGGTTACAGCACCAGGTTCAGCCCTGAGAAGATCCAGCCCCCGCTCTGCCCCTCGCTGGGATTTGGGGCTGATATCACTGCTATTTTCCCCGAGCTGCTGAAGCCACAACTTCCTTTGTTCCCCGCTCACATCCATCAACAGCCACTGACTCATCCGCCTGTCACCCGCGCCCCACGTGAACCGCAAACCGCGGCTGATCTGCGGCAGGTCTCACGGGGAGAACACGGCACAGGGGAGCGAGCTGGCGGCTACAAAAGAACCACGAAACTGCTGGAAAAACCCCCATAGGACCAGAAAACCCCCAGAGACCACGTGCTCAGCCTACCTGGAGAGCATCCCCGTGAGATAAGCCATGGAGAGCGTCTGCGGGGAAACAGAACCGCGTTACTCCTGCATTCGTGTCCCACGCAGAGACACACAACAGACAACATTTCCATGGCAGAGGATGATAAGGGCAGAGAGATGGATGCTGAAGAGCAGCGATTTTCACATAGTTTCTAATGCTGTGGTGATTAATGTGCAGAGGGCAGGTGAAAGGGAGGGCAGGCCACCCCCGAGAGCCGTCCCACCCCATCCCTCTGCCCCGCTCCAGCGCCGGGCATTTTTCTTGTCTGAAACAGAGGCTCCCTTCTTTCCTGCCTGTCACATTCTGGTTCAGTTACAGCTCCTCGGCCCCAGCGCAGGGCAATTAGAGGGTGAAATTCCAGCTTTCTGCAGGAACCCAGACCAGCCGTCTCTCCTGCCCGGAGCCGGCCCCAAACCCACCCTGGCGCTGCAGGGGCAGGGCAGATGCTGTCCAGATGTGCTACTCACAAAGATGCTCAGCAGGATCAGATTCCATGGGAAATACCTCCTGCAGGGAAGAGAGAGGGGCCGGTCAGCCCTGCGGTGCGAGGGAGGCCGCGGGTTGCATGGTTATGCCGTACAATTAATGGCCTGTGCAGCAAGCGGCAGGGCTGGTGCAGGGGGACAGTCCCCTGCTGGGAACGAGGGAGCGTTTGGGGTGCTCCAGGACCAATATCCCGTGATACTGCAGCAAAGCGGCCGCGGGACCCTGCTCTGCAGGGAGCAAAGACAGCGTCCTCTGCAGTGTTTGACCGCGAGAGTTCGGAGCTACGCAGCCGTGCAGTTTTTGCTTCAACACAGCTTTCCCATTGCCATTTGACTTCAGCTTTTAATGCTGTGCTGCAGCAGCCCACAACTGCAAATGCAGCTGCCACCTCGGTCCCCGTGTCAGCACGACCCCATCCCACCTCTGCAACATTGGTCATGCTTGAAATGAGAGGAAAAACACTCATCCTGCATTTCACGGGGCTGTTTCACATCCAGAAAAGGAAACTATTTTACCTGGGTCCGGAGCAGCAAGCCAGAATCAAGTAGGTCACAAAGAAAACAGCGCTGCAAGGAACAGAGAAAGAGCGGCTGAGGGAGGGAAAGCCAAGCGCTGTGTGCTGAGCCCCCGGCTGGTGCTGTGGACGCTCTGCGGCTCAAACAGCAGCACCCGCCAGGAGCTGAGGCAGCCGCCGCCTCTGCCGAAATGGTTCTCTGCCCACAGCTGCCCACGGCGCTCGAGCAGCCCGAGGAGGGACCGCACAGCCCTCCCAGAGGAGCCTCGGGATGCTTCCAGAGCAGAGCAAGGGCGGCCTCGGGTCTGGGAGGGATGGAGCACGTGGGCAGGTGTGTCGTTGACACCTCGTTGGTGCGTTAATTGCTCACAGGGAGGCAGCCGGACCTTGCCCCTCGTTTCCAGGCACTCGGTGCCATCGAGGCATCCAGCTGGGATGGACCGAGATTCCCAGAGTGACTTGCCTAAGGCCAACGGGAAGGTCGGTGTTGGAGAAGGGAACTGGTCCCATGTTACAGCACCAGCAGAAGGATCCGCTGGGCCAGCGGAGCTCGCGGCCCCAAGCCTAATATGCTGTTGCACAAGCCATCCCGGGTCACAGGAGAATTCTTTATCTCACGTGACTTGACCCTTCAGCAGAGTGCAACACAACCGCGGAGCCGCGGCCGGTGTCTCCCGCTCCGCCGCCAGCCCGGGTGTTTTTCCACAGCGCTCTGGGGCCGGCACCGCGGGAACCTGCTCCCCCGCTCCCCCGCTCCCGGGGCACGCGGCTCCGGAGCACCCGATGGCCACACAATAGGCAGCGCCTCGGCTCCCGTGAGCCGCGTGACGGCAAAGCCCACGGGCCATGAGAAATGGCCAGAGATAAAGCCCAGCGCTGCTCTCCCGCGGGGAAGCAGGAGAGCTGCGGCGGACACGGCTGAACGGATGGGCAGAAAGCGCGCGGGGGCAGGACCGGCGCTGTCGTCCGTCCCTCGCAGCACGTCTGCTCTGGCTCCATCCCCTCCGAGCCACCGCCCAGCAGCAGCAGAACACCCCGGGGCACCCACTTCTGTTTTACAGAGAGAACTGGGGTCTCTGCTTGTGAAAGAGACCCAGACCGGGTCAGGACAAGCGACTGGAGACACGGGGATGGAGGGGAGGGCTGGCTCGCTGCGAGCTGAAGGGACAGGTGACGTGCGAGTCCCCAAGCGCAGAGCCTGACCCCAGTTCGCTCCTGCTGAAAAACAGAAGTGTGAACTGCCCATTAAGCTGCAGAAGACGAACGCAGAGGTCAAAGCACAGACCTGAGCGGAGCTTGGTTTGTCTCCCTGCACAGCAGCGCTGCTGCTCCAACCCACAACTGCCCAAGAAACAGCACATTATTTTCCGCTAAGGTCAAAGAGGCGCTGGTGCCGGTTCCCTTCGACTGCTGCTATTTTGGGGCTTTTCTTCTGAGTTATATAAGCTGGTGTCTCATCTCCCGGCTCGGACACACTTGGTGATTTGGGTGTGAGCTCATTAACGCCAGGTTCACAGCACCTGGTTCACCGACAATTGCACCGCGCACCCTGTCTGCTTAATTAGCGGCACTAACACCAGCGGCATCCAGGAAACCAGCACGACCGCAAGTATCCTGATGCATGGAAGCGCAGCCGGTTCGCAGAGCAGCAAGCCCTCTTTTGGGAAGTGTTTGTAGAGATCTAGCCGATGTCTCTAACTCATTCGGGTGACATTTTCCACCTTCTCACCTCAGAGTTGTCCTTGAACTTCCCCAGCTCCCCCCTGCAAGCAGTTCAGTGCAATTCTTCACATGCAAGATACAGGGTGTTGGGAAAGTGTCTCCACAGCCACATCCAGGGCTGTTTGGAGCACGCGTGGCCACAGGAGAACACAGAAATACTCACTAGGAAGCCCAGTACCAGGCGGCGTGCGTCTGGATGTAGCCCTTGACCGGCTCGCTGCAACACAGAGGAAAAGGATGCTGAGCAGAAAGCGTAAAAACGCCCATGACTCCACAGGTTGCTGCTAAATGAACCCTGGGGACACACACGGGTGACGCAGCACGGGGTATGTGAGAAACACCCGCAGACTGACCAACCGGAAAGAGATTCGAGCTGTCAGGTCGGGAAGACGGCCCGAGTTATTGATCACCCCGCGGGCACGCTCGGGAGCGTTAGAGAGCCCAAACCCCGGCCAACAGCCATTCGTTATTCGTTATTTATTCTGGAGGCAGCGTGAGCTGCTCAAGCCCAAAACGCTCGGCTGCCCAAGGGGGTGTCTGGTTCTGCCGGGGGTGCCCCCTCCCCAGCTCCCGGAGGAAGATAGAGCAGTAAACACCCAAGGGCGAGCAGCCCCAGGCTCGTGGCTGGGACAGCACCCAAAAGGGACAAGGCACCATCCAGGGGACACACGGGAAGGGTGGCAGAGGTACCGAGACCCCTCAGGGTTGTCTCAGTTCTGTTTTTCTGTTGGAGCACACGGGGGAAAACAAAATAATTCAGGTGTCTACATAACAGACAAGACCCCGAGCAGCAGGTAACGCAGCAGCAGGTCGCGCACAGGACTCTGCAAGCGCTCCTGCTGCACCAGAGACCTACCAGAAGGTGAAGAAAGCCACAATCACGACAGTGACCAGGAGCTGGACCATCAGGATGGCATAAACCTGCAACGAGAGGCAGCCCGTGGGCGACCCGCGGCCCCTGCGCGTGCCCGGCTCGGGCGCCCGCCCCTCACCTTCCGGATGAACACCCTGCGCACGTTCCTGTCGTCCCAGCTGAAGGTCGTGAGCATCTCCGTGTCCCCCGGGTACCCACCGCTGCCGTAGCTGGGGCTGGTGCCTGCAGCGGGAGAACAGGTCAGCCCCAAGCGCCCTCCCAGCCGCCACCGTCCCACCGGGGACTGACCACAGCTCCAGAGGCCAAATCCCGAGGTCTGGCCCACAAACCAGGTTTGCTGGGACGCGCTCCGCTCCCTTCCCACTCCTGCACCTTGTCAGGAGCATCTCCAGGAAGAGACGGGGGAACCGCTGCTGCAAACTCCAGCACAACTACACCAGGGTTACTTCCTGTGGTAGCTTTAACAGCAACTAGAGGGCTTGTGCATCCTTGCTCAGCTTTCACTGAATATTAAAGCATCCCCCAGAGGAGCTGAGGGTCAGCAGCGAGTCCGAACGGGGGAAAGGATCGTCCAGAGGACTGGTCAGCGAGGAACAACCCCGGTGCTGCTGCTGGGAGCACCTCCCCGAAAATCCTCACTGCGCATGAGCCGGCCCGGCTTTGCCGAGGCCTCGGGGATGCTGGAGCTTCCCTGCGGTTGAGCGAGGAGGAAAACTGCACCGTGGAGCATCGGTTTGCTCCGCAGCCCGAGGGGAGATGGAAGGCGATGGGGAAAAGCCTCTGCTGGGGAGGGGACGGTGTCGCAGGCGGGTGGGGGCGGCGCTGGGGACGCCGCAGGGCAGGAGCAGAAACCCAAAGCAGCAGCTTCTCCCTCAATGAGCTGCACAGATTAGATGGAAGAATCAACCTTCTCTATCTCCTGAACCTCACGCTCAAGGAAAGAAATAAAACAAACACTGAAAGCTCAGCAGGCTTAGTGCTTGTCTTGCAGATATCCCGTCTGTGTTACTAACGGTCTCCCCACCCAGGTCTCCTATAGAACGAAGGCTTATGCGATTACAGCAGCTCCGCGTTCGTGCCCCTGCCTGTTTGACAGGTGACTTCCCTCCTTCCCAAGGCTTTTCAGCCGGGGTCCCCAGACCCTTCAGGCAGATGGAAGAAGGACCCTCTAGACTTGGCTGCAGACCCCCGGAGAGCCAAACCCAGTGCCCCGGTCCTGGATTTCTGCTGTTCAAAGGTTGCTTGGTCTTATGACAGAGGCCTCACGCTAAAGCTGCCCCTGGCAGGGAATAAATCCCTCGTTCTTCTGTGCCCAATAAATCTCTCCTGCCTCCTTCTACGCCCCAGTGGAGACGAAACTCCCGCAGAGCATCCTCCCTGCCGCTGTCATCACCAGGCAGGGCCGAGAGCACCCGGGGCCCTTGTCCCCAGGACACTTCGGTGCCTCCTGTGTCAAAGCAATCAAAGCAATCAAAGCATCTCAACGCTGAATTAGGCACCTAAACAGCTGCGAGGAAGGGAAGGGGTTCGCTCCTCCCCAGCACCCATCACCTCCCACCCAGCCAGCGTGTCCCGGCCTGCGGCGTGGCCGCGGCAGAGCAGGGGACAAGGACACCGAATCAGAGGAGAGCGCCAGCGGGGCTCAGGGCGCAGGACGCAGCTGCAGCGAGGAAATCCTGCCAGGCACGGCAGGGAGGGGACAAGAGGTGACACGGCATCTGAACGAGTCCTCTGGGGTACCCAAAAGAGCAGCGCCCTGGCCCGTGTGGGCTTCGCCCATCCTAATTCATCGTGACAGCAGAAAGAGCCGGATGATTGTTGTAACAAGCCGGGAGGTTATTTATCCCCTCTGCTTCTGACCCCTGAAGGGAGACAAGAATGGGCAAAGCCTGTGAAAGCACCCGAGCGTGCAGGCGCACACACCTCGGAGGGTTTAGCTGGTTCTTTCCCATCCTCATCCTGCCGCTGTGCCGGCCCCGCGGGGCGGACGGGCGGCAGCGGAGCCCAGCGGGGCTGGGCAGGCAGAGGGGCTCGTTAGACCCAGGCCCTGCAGCTCGAGCCGGGCGCTGGAGCAGCGGTTCCCCCGCGTCCCCCGGCGCTGCTGCGCGGCCGTCCCCCCGTGTCCTGCACAGCCCGGCCTCGTCCGCTTGCCACAACCAGCAGAAGCCGCAGGCGGCACCCGGCGAAGAAAAGCTGTTTGTTTGCCGAGGAACCGGCCACATCAAGCAGTGCTGGAACAATTCGGCCTCAGAGTCCGGCGGGGTTTTCACCTCCGCTGGCCCCGCACGCCGGCTCGGGGCAGCCGGACACGGCTGGTGCCGCGACACCGATTTCGCCAGCTCAGCAGCTGCTTTAGAAGCCGGGGCTGCGCCCACAGGGCTGCGAGCGTCGCACCAGGGAGCTGGCGCTGCCCGCTGCGGCAAACTGGGAGAGGGGATTTCTCCCACCCCGGTGCTGGGAAGCAGAGCAGAGACCACACTGGGCTGCAGTTCCACCTCTGGAAGGTGGTGTAGGGCTGGGTCAAACGGCTTTGACATACGGGTTTAGCTGTATACGCCTTACAGCTCCAGCTCTAGAGCGAGCTCTGCCACGGGCCAAACCGGGCACCGCGTCCCTGGTTCCCATCCTCTCTACAAGGCCCGGGGACGCTCTGCACCCTGGGACGGCCCCAACAGGACTTACTGGGGTCGACGTAAGCCCAGCTGGGGTGGAGCGGGACCGACGGCGGAGCAGGGAAAGCACCAGCCTTCATCCCTTCTCCTGCCGTCGCCTCCTCGTAGGTCGGGGGAGCCGGTGGAGCCGCCGCATTGTCCTTCTTCTCCCCCTGCCCCTCGGCGCTGGGGGGTTTGTTGTTCACGGAAAGCTGCGCAGAGCGGGGGAGGGAGAGGTGAGACTGGAAAAACAGCAGAGACAGCCCAGCAGTGCGAACCCAATGGGGCAGAGGCCTGGGGGTCCCCCCGCTGGGTCCCAGGGACTGGGGACACCCAGCGACTCCCGCGGGCTGGCAACGCTGGGAAACATCCAGATAACTCTGCTTTCCAGCCTTCTCCTTCCTAAATCTCCCCTTAGAAAGAGCTTTCAGTTACTGGGCAGAAAACGCTGAACTTCCTTTCCACTTACACCCACATTTTGGGGAGTCTCTCCCAAGCCCCAGGAAGGGCTCTGGTTTGGCCCTTCAGTGTTTTCCTTGAGCTCCGTCCTCTGCCCTCCGGAGGCTCAGCCTCCGTGCTTTCTGCCATTTGAAGACGCACTTAAGGGACTGGGGATCTCATGTCTTCGACCATGAAATCCCAGCACGGAGGCAGCCTCGGGCCACCCGAGAACCTGCTTCTCCTTGGGAACACGATCCCTTTGACCTGTGGATCCCGGTGAGCCCCGGGTCAGTTCTGCGCCTTTGCTGCCGGGGGCTCAGCGGCAGGGGGAGCGTCCCCGAGGGCCGCGGGGACGGCGCTGCAGCCGCGAGAATGCAGAGCGGAGCAGACAGCGGAGCCAGCGCCGCAGCGGGCAGCACGGCCCCTGTGAGGAGGTCTTATTAATAAATTAGAGGTGTAACACACCCTTGAAACTAAAGCCAGGGGGCCAGGCGGGGGTGTCCCCACGGGCAGACCCGGCTGCACTGGGACGACTGTGCCAGCTGCTCCGCCAGCCCGCAGGGCCCGTCCTCCCCACGCCCCTCACAGCACCCTGGGGGCCGACATGGTGCAGGACCCCAGAGATACCCGGGGCCGCAGGAGGGACGTGCTGCCCGCGCCAGGCAGGCTCCAGCATCGTTGCCATGGCGATGCTGCACCGCGCTGGCAGAGGATGCACACACCCCCGGTCCCTGCCTTCTGAGCATCGGAGAGCCCCCAAAACCCCTGGCCAGGCAGGGGGTGCCCAGGGCTGGCTGCTGGGGGCCCGGATGGGAAAGCACGAGCCCCCCGTTGTGCTCCCTGCACCCCGGGGGTGGAGGAGACGGCCCCAGGTCCAGCAGTGGGGTTGAGCCGCATATCCAGTTCCAGAACAAAATCCCCCAACCCCACAACTCTCCATCCTCTTCCTCTGCCAAAAACACCCCCAGGGGTCAACACGCCATCTCCCCCCTCCATGGCCATTGTTTTGTTCCTTAACCCCCTCCCTTCAACCCACTTCCCCCCCTAAACATGCAGCAATTATGCAAGCGGGACAGCTGCTCGTCCCTCCTACCTTCCCCTGGGTCATGGCCCCTCACTCCGATGCTGCCGGACCCCTGAGGGCCGCGCCCGAGCCCCTCACCGGTCCCTCGGGTCCCCTCTCCCGCGATGTCTCAGGGCTGGACGCAGCCTGCGCTGGAGCCTTCACCTTCTAGCAACATCCACGGCGCCGGAGCGAGGACCGTACCATTCCCAGGCTGCGGCACAGGGGGACGCCGGGAAAGAAAGAGCTAAAGCGGAGGCGAATGGCCGCCGGCAGCGATGGGGAGGACGCACGGACACGGCGATGGGGAGGACACACGGACACGGCGACGGGGAGCAGGGTCCTGCGCCACGGCGTGGGATGCAGCCACCCCAGAGATGCTGAACACGGGGCTGGGGCTGCAGCAGGGAGGGAGATGTGGAGGATGCTTTGCTGCAGCATCTCTGGTGCTGCACGTCAGAGCTTCCCCAGGCCCTGGGGGCGTCCTGGGGGCTCCGTGGGCAGAGGGAACGGTCTGAGCCCTGGGAGCAGGGGGGTATCGCCCCAGCCCCGGCTCCCTCCCGGGCCTTTGCAGAGGGAGGAGAAGCTCTCGTCCTCCGCGCGATGCGGCCGCAGCGCGGGGCACGGGGAGGGCTCGGGGTGTCCCGGGGCAGCCAGCAGCCCCCGTCGCTGGAGCAATATGGGTCATTCAAGCAATCTGATTTAATTCAAGGGGGGAAATGGGGAGTCCAGCTCCCAGCCCAGAGCACATCCGAGGGAAGGGGCGCAAAGTGAGGAGGTTCTGCCCCCATGACAAGGTCCAGGGGCGCTTTACAGGGCACTTGGAGATGGAGAAATCTCATCTTACAGCGCAGGCAGCAGGAGCGGGGATGGGAAAAGGTCCCTTTACGTAGTGAAATGCTTCACATGGGCAGAAAATTCCCCCAAAGCAGAGGCAGGCGGCGCAGACGCAGCACACGCTCTGCCCTACGCCCGAGCGCGGCTCGCGCTGCGCCAGCGATGGAGCGGCCGGCGCCGCTCCCTGCACCGCGCACAACCGGGGCAGCTCCGGGGCGGCACTCGGGCTGGGAGCTGCGTCCCCGCACCCGGCTCTCCACGTCCTCCCCGGCCCCTTCCACTCATCTCTTGTCGTGCCATAAGCAGGTGTCAAATTTGTTTGCCAAGTCTTTAATACAGGTGTGAAAAATAAATCAGCTTATCTGTTTACTCTGCCATGAAAAACAACCAACGATCCTGCCCCATTTGAGACCCAGAGGGCGAAGAGCAGCCCGCCGGCAAGGAAGGAGGCTGAAGAGACCGTCCCTGTCCACAGGAGCAGCGGAGGGTTAAAAGGACAGCGTGAGCTGGAGTTGGAGGAACGCAGCCAAGGCTGGCAGCCGGACAGACCCAGCCCGGCTATTCAATCGGAGAGTCAATTACCATGAGGGCTGCAAAAACTTGTCAGGATTATTCAGAATCAATTAAGTGCCTGTTAACCACAAGCTCCTCAAGGGCTCTCGATACTGGAGGCTCAGCAGAGGCTCAAACGGGGCAGGTCCCGCGAGGGAGGCTCAGCCCGTCGTGGGCTCCGGCTGCTGCAGCCCCGCACCAGGGAACCACGACCCGAGTGCGGGATGAGCCCAGGGCTCGGGGCGGAAACCGCGGGTGACGCGTGACGCGCTGGGAGAGGAGACGCCGCTCTCATCCCAAAGCCGTCCCCGCTGCGCACCCCACGTGCTCCAGCCCGGGCTGAAGATGCTTCGAAGAGCTCAAGCGCTGGCTCTGGGGAGGAAAACCCCTCCGCAAAGAGAAGCAGATGGCACTGGCTGCCGCAGCAGCCTCCCGCTGAACGAGACAGCGGGCAGAGAAGCCAGCCCTGCCAGCCCCTGCACGAGCGCTCTTCCCGTCCCTCGAGCTCCCGGGAGCGTCTCGGCCTTCCCAAAACAAACCCGGCAGCAACGGGCAACGCTCCCGGGGGCTCTGAGAACCCAGCGCGGTGTTTCCCAACCTGGAAACGGAGCTGGGAGAGCCCGAGTGCCAGCTGTGCCGGGGAGAAGACGAGGGGGACTCTGCTCCCTGACACCAGCAATGAGCACCAGAGAACAGCAGTGAAAAGCAAAACCCTTCAGCCCCCACGGGGACCGTCCTGCACCGAGCTGGCTCCGCGCTCCCCGGCCGAGCCAGGAGCTCCTCAGTGCGCCCGAGTCCCGCCAGTTCTCCAGATCTTTGGTTTGCCCAGTCGCGCAGACACAGGAGGAGCAGGACGCACCGGGGCCGCACCGGGCTGGTGCCTTCACGCACAGCGCCGGCCCAGCGCCCAGCGCCGGCCCAGCGCCCCGGCCCAGTGCCCAGCGCCCCGGCCCAGTGCCCAGCGCCCAGCGCCGGCCCAGCGCCCAGCGCCCAGTGCCCCGGCCCAGCGCCCCGTCCCAGCGCCCAGCGCCCCGTCCCAGCACCCAGCGCCGTCCCAGCGCCCAGCGCCGTCCCGCACGGCCCCGTGAGGCTCCCGCACACACAGGCCTCGGCTTCCCAGAAAAGCACAAACGCACCCGAATCCGCTGTCACGGCCGCGCCCTGCAAATCCACGGCGGGTTTCACGGGATTAAAGCAACTCTGCTAACACTCAATCACATCAAAAACAAGGTACAGAAAACCTGATGGGATAATTAAGGGATCTGCTGCATCAGTGTACACGATGGCACGCCCAGGAGCTCCTGTAAAGACATTTCCCCTCCCCAGGAGGGAAAAGCCCCCATTGGCAGCGAATGCTCTGCCACGGACTTCAAATACAGCCATTAAAGCCAAACCAAACCAGAAAAACCCCAGAGTTTTACCCCAGGCTCTCAGGCTGCTGAATTACCCACGGATTACTGACGCTAAGCCCCACCGCCGGGCCTGGGCCCCGGATCGGAGATGAATGGGCGAGCTGTGAGCAGCAGGGCCTGCACGATGGACGAAATAATAAAAACGCCTTTATTTGAGCTCCAGCCTCGACAGGCAAAGCTGGGACCTGAGCTAAGGAAAACCCACCCCCCCGCCCCCGTCACACCGTCAGTGCTGCAAGCGGGGCCACCGACCGCTGTTTGCACACACGGTGCTGGGATCCGGGTATTCCAGACATTTCCCTGTTGTTTAAATGGCTCCAGGACTGCGATGTGCGGTTCCGGGGAACAGGTCCCAGTGGGGCGCTCGGAACGCAAAGGGAAGCACAAGCTGCGACAGCCGCGCAGCGCGTCAGCGGGAGCAGCACGCGTGCCTGCGCCGCGAACGGGCGGGTCAACATAGAGACGAGGCACTCCCGGGATTACACTGCTCAGCCGCTCCGGAGCGCATCTCACTCATCGCCGCCAGAAGAGCGTGTTCCCGGCACCGCCGTGTGCGCTCGGTGCTGTTAAACGAAAGGAATTGCTCAAGTATGCAAACCTGCCCCACCAGGAGTGGGGGAACAGAACAGGTTTGGGTGACACTTGGAGTGACACCTTCACGCTACTGTGCAGTTTCTTCTTTCAACGATCACGAAGAACATTTATATAACACAAGCCAGGGATGGGCACGTGGGTTTTCAAGCTCTCACGAGCCCCGCGGCCTCGGGTGACGCAGCGGCCGGACGCAGCACCGGCCGAGGGGCAAAACCTTCCCTTCGTTTCAAACCCAAGCTCCCAGCACTGAAAATGGCTTCAAAATCCAAGTTGTTGGTGCTGTGCTGGGACAACCCTCTGCCTTGGCCATGGAGGCTCGAAGGGAGCCCAGGGCTGCAGAGATCGGTCACGCTGGGGGACGGTCGGGGTCTTCGCGGCCTGACCCTGGTGTGACCATCGTGACCTGACCCTGGTGTGACCATCCCGGCTGCGCCGCGGCCACGGTGGCACTGCCGACCTCGCCTGGGACCCAGGGCAAACTCGACCTGCAAGTCATTGAGATGAGATGAGATGAGATGAGATGTCAAAACAAAACGAAGCCTCTGCGAGCACCAGGCCCCATTCCCGGCCCGAGCTTAAGCTCAATTCATTGAAGTCAGTGAAGGAAATCAGGGCTGCGTTAATCCTTCTGCTTCAATTAAAACAAGAACAATAAACACTGCGAGAGCCAGCCCAAGTTCTGCATGAATAGGGCTTTAGGATTTGGCCCGAAATGCCGGAAAAGCTGTTGATTTTCTCCGTTTTGCTGCCCTGGTGAGTGTCCTTTCGATGGGGTGTGACAGTGGGAGAACACGATGCCTGCTGGTGCTCATCGCTCTGGGAATCCGGACGTCACCTGCTGCTCCGTCCACTCTGCAAAGCAGGAGAGGGGGCACGTCCCTGGTACGTTATCAACTGCAGCCAAAAACACGCACCGGCACATCCATTCGTCCGGCCAGCGAGCAGAAAACCCGGCTGAGAAACAGCATTAGCACAATACTAGAATTAAGATGTTTCTTCTCCTCCTTATTCTTTGGCTTCTATTAAAGGATTCCCCAGGGAGCTCTTAGGGGTGGCATTTTCGGGTTTGACAGCTCCTCTTTTAGAAGGAAAAGGTGTACTTCATCGAACAGCCGAACCAATAACAGCTGGACTTGCACAAAGTTTTGTCGCAGACTATTCTGCTGCGGTTTCTCTGTGTCTAACACAAGGGGCATCGCTGCCGCGCGGAGCGGGCGCAGGCTGAGCTTCGGGGTGCCGGAGGGGCGGGGGAGCCGCCTGCCGCACCGGCTGCTCGCCAAACCGGCAGCACCCGCGGCCCGGAGCACACGCGCCTCCCAGCGCGAAACCTCGTGGTGTTATGCAATCGAGCTTTTCTCCTCTGCGGCTCGCAGGTATTTCAGATGGAATGGAGATACCTGACCTACGCTTACACCTTCCTGAAAGCCAGAGAAGCAAAGATATCTGAGCCATCTAAGTCACTCGAGAAGCGAGTTGTTGTGCAAGCACAGGCCCCCTCGCTCGCAAAACCTCAAAACCGCGTTACCGGGCCGTTTTCCGCCATCGGGAGGAACCGCGGGGTATCGACCCTCTGCGGGTGCCAACGCGCTCAGCGAGCGCTTGCGCTCGATCCGGGGAGGGCTGGTAACGCCGCCACGCTCCGGGGGCTGCGATTGGAAGGTGAAACGCGGCAGTTTGCCGGCTCGCTTGGCTTGGCCGCGGGTCTGCGATGCTCTTCGCTGTCCCGGAGCCGCGGCACACGTGGTGTAACATAAAACCACATCGCCGTCAACACCAAACCTTCCGCCGCGGTACGTGGCAGGAACCGAGCACAAACATCCCGAAACGCGGCGTAAACGAGAGCGGCGATGAACCTGGGTAGCACCGGATGAAACTGGGGACCACGAGTCTGTGTTTGATTTCTCATTTGCTCAGAGCTAATCCTGCCTGCTTCTCTTCCCTTTTTAATTAGCCTTCGTTAAGCACTGATCCATCACAACTCACTTGCCACGAATAACTAATAATCAAACAAGGTATCAGCTCCAGTTAATTGCCTGTATCAGTTCTCTGTGATTCCCTGCACTAATGACAGCCCGTGTTCGCAATCAGTCCCTGGCATAACGAGCTCTGGACGGGCGC
Organism: Streptopelia decaocto; assembly: GCF_964273445.1. NCBI lineage: Eukaryota > Metazoa > Chordata > Aves > Columbiformes > Columbidae > Streptopelia > Streptopelia decaocto. Next base: position 519,273 of record NC_138682.1, read on the forward strand.
TGAGCTCACGGGTCTGCAGGCAGGAGCCCACGGACCAGACGTGGCCACGTTTCCATGGCTCATCAGCACCCTGGTGCACTTCACCTTGCAGCTGCAGAGTCGCTAACGAGGGGGAAAACGAGTGACATTTGTGCAGCAAACCCACCACCCCAATGACACGGGAGCAAAAGGCTGATGGCCATCACCAGGAATGGGCAAATGTGCATTAAACTGTGGAAGAAAAGGGAAAATGGAGCTGTTGGGCAATGAGTGGGTGGTTTGGTGTGAAGAACGATCCTCCAAAGGAGAAAATATCAGTCCTCTTTTGGGGATTAACACCGAGAAGGAAAAAGACATTTCTGAAGAGCCGAGTTGGCCAAAACCCCGGTAACTGAAGGGCAGCCGGGACTCCCGCTGTCACGTTTTCCCACTAGAATTTCTTTCCTGACAGACATTTCTTGGGCCTGGTTCCCATTTTTCTGGGTAGGAGATCGGTGCCCAGGCTCTAAAACTCTGGTGCTCTGAGTTGTATTACAGTCACTCGGAGTTTTGTGCCACTGAGAGACTCTTCTGCACCCAGTTTTGGTTGTTTCATCCCAACCCACGTCCTGCTCTTCAACACAAGCCAACCTCAGCTCCAGCTCCAGCTCCAGCTCCACAGAGCCTTTCGCTTCCTCGCCCCCCGCGCTGCGGGTCATAGAGCTCGGAGAAGAGGAGCAACGGGCAGGAACGCCCGGGAGAACAGGAACATGATTTCCTGATTCCATGGCATTGCTGGAGGCTGATTTACAGCCTCCCAAGGGTGGCGAGTGCTGCGTTCCCCAGCGCCCATAGAGAGAGGGGGCAGGGTCTGATGTTCCCTCGGCTGGAACACAGTGGGGAAGGGAGAAGAGAAGCATCAGGTTTCGTAGGACCACAATCCCACCTCCTGCACCGCGTGGCACTTGGGCATCCCGCACCCGCATATATACCCGCTGTCCCCGTCACCCTCCGCGGACACGGCGGCCGCGGCAGCAATCGCCTGAGGACGCCCCGGGCGGCTCCGTCCTCGCAGCCTCCATGATGTGGGAACTGCGATCCGTGGCCTTCACCCGCGCTGTCCTGGCGGAGTTTCTGGCCACGTTGGTCTTCATCCTCTTCGGCCTGGGCTCTGCACTCAACTGGCCCTCAGCTTCCTCCCCGAGCATCCTGCAGATCGCGCTGGCGTTCGGCTTGGCCATCGGCACGCTGGTCCAAGCCCTGGGCCACGTCAGCGGCGCCCACATCAACCCGGCGGTGACCGTGGCTTGTCTGATCGGCTCCCAGGTCTCCTTCCTCCGCGCCGTGTTCTACGTGGCGGCGCAGCTGCTGGGCGCCGTGGCCGGGGCCGCCATCCTGCACCAGGTCACCCCCGCGGACTGCCGGGAGGGCCTGGCCATCAACAAGGTGAGCCTTGGCCCGCGGGCGGGCTCGGGAGGGAGCGGAGACACGGAGCGGGGCTCGGGGAAGGCGAGGAAGGGGTCTGGAGCCAGCAAGGACCCTCTTCACTCAGTGTTGAGTGGGAAATCACTGTCAGCTGCAGCCCAGCACCATGAGCAGCTCCATCCAGGAGCAGGGTTGGAGGCAGGAGTCCTCTTTCTAGGGCTAAAACCAGAGATACGATGCAGTTGGCCACATAGACAACCCCCTTACAAGGCAAAGCCACCACCATCTCAGTTTTATCTGGAGCTGTACTGTGGAGGAGCTGAATTCTCTGAATCCGCGTGTTTAGGGAAGGACACAACCAAAAGCATCCGTTCCTCCTGCCCCAAGCTTGTCCCCCTCCCAGCCCCGGCGTGGGAACGAGCCACCTTTTGTGGGGTTTGGGCCTAAATCCCAGCTTTTCATCAGGCAGCACTGCTCGAGTTGCTCCTTGTGAAGGGAACCTTAGGAAGCCACGAGGGGAGTCCCCAATGGTACCCCAACCTCCAACACCCCCTTCCAACCCATGTGTGCAATAAAAAGGCGGGGGGGGAATTAAAAAGTCACCAGGTTCACGATCCCTTCTCTTTCCCCTGTGCCCACCCCCAGGTGGGCACAGGCTGCGGGGGTGCCCGGGGGACACGGGAGGCGCCCGCGCCGGAGCAGCGTCGCCCAGAGGCGGCCGAGCGGCGCGGGAGGCGGCGCAGGAGGCCCCTTCCCGCAGCAGGGAGGCTCCGCCGGCCCGCGACGCTGCCAAACAGATTAAGAGGGTTGGAAAAGGGATTGCGGATTAATCTGAACAAGGCTATTTAGACCGATAATAGCTGGGGTTTAATAAACCCAACAAAGCAAGTAGGAGTTTTAAGAGAGACTTTCAAAACACCCAGCTCTGTTGTTTTACAGATTAAACCACTTAAAAGAAGGAATAAGGATTTTAATTTTTTTTTCCCCTATGGGCTGTTCATTGTGTTGCTGCCTGCACAAATTACCCTTAAAATAATTAAAATAAATAGGGGAATATCAGCAAGACTCAGGTCTCTGGGTGTCCCCCCCACATTTCCAAACCCGTCCCCAACCCTCTCCATCCCCAAGACATTTTTTCCCCCGTTCCAGCTGCACAACGAGACGACGACAGGGCAGGCGGTGACGGTCGAGCTGTTCCTCACCTTCCAGCTGGTCCTGTGCATCTTCGCTTCCACCGACGAGCGCCGGGAGGACAACCTGGGCTCCCCTGCCCTCTCCATCGGCCTTTCTGTTGCCGTGGGGCATCTCCTTGGGGTGGGTAGAATGGGCCAAAACAGCGCTTTCCGGGGCTTTTTTGCCTTTGTGCCCAAAGTTTGCTTGGCTGGCTGCTTTGGGGTGGACGGGGGGTGTAACTCAGGGTGCCTGTGGCTTTCCTGTGGGTAAAAGAGAAAAATCGCACCAAATCCAGAACAGAACGGCAGCCTGAGCTCAGCTTTTATTGATGCACAAAGAGCCAACTCGCCCGCCTTGACTCGGGTGCTGGAGGCTGCCGGCAGCCATTCTCCTGGAATGGGCAATGCCGGAGGGCAAAACATCGGCTGGGTGCATGAATCACACTAATAACACACCAGGATTCGTTAAAACGTGCTAAAAGGGCTTAATGCTAACAACAAGGTGGTGTTTCTCGGCAGATCCGTTACACCGGCTGCTCCATGAATCCGGCCAGGTCTTTCGCCCCTGCTGTGATAGTCGGAGACTTCAGCGACCACTGGGTAAGACGTCAGGTCTGTGCGTTGGCTTTGGTGGGATGAACCCCCTCGGTTACCCGTATTCCTAGAAATCCACAGAGCCAACCAGACTCCTGGCATTTCCACAGCAGCTCCCAGCTGAGGGAGCGATGTCGAGATTAGCAGCACCAGGCGGGGCCGCTGAGGTGGCTTATCCGATGGGCCGCGTTGCAACAGAAGGGCGTGGGGTTGTTGGTCATGACTTAGCAAAAGGAGCAAAACCGACGGTGCGTGGAGCTCTTCGTGCCGGGCCGGGGCACTTTCCTGGCTCCAGCTGGACCTGGGTACACGTTTTGCACCCAGGACACTCTCCCAGGCGTTTCCATCTCCAAAGAGCACGTTGGGAGCTGGAGCTGTGGGGGCTCAGGCTGATCAGGTCAGAGGGAGCCAGCCCGAGCTGGTACCCTCCTCGTCCCCTTAGCAACGTGTAAACGGGTTGGAAGATGCTTCTTCAGGGGAACCCAAGTCATTAAGCATGCTCGTATGGGCCCGTCATTAATGAAGGTCACGCAGCTCGCAGAGGAGGAAGGTCAGAAGGGGCTGGTTCGGTATGTTCAGATGGGAGCTCAGGTCGGCAGCGATGGCCAAAGCAGAGCTGCTGCATTTCGCTCCCAGCGCACACAGAGTAAACTCCTTGCCAAGCTGCTCAGGGGCCCCGGTTCCTCTCCATCCTCCAACCTCACGCTGGCTTTTGCTCACCCTTTTCCCCAGGTCTTCTGGGTGGGCCCCCTGGTCGGGGCGGCAGCCGCCTCCATCATCTACAACTACATCCTCTTCCCACAAGCCAAAAGCTTCTCGGAGAGAGTGGCCATCTTCAAGGGCCTGGAGCCGGAGGAGGACTGGGCAGAGCGCGAGGCGCGGCGGCGCCAGTCGGTGGAGCTGCACTCCCCGCAGGCCCTGCCGAGGGGCACGTCCAACAAGGTGTAGCCGGACCCGCCCGGGGCTGAGAGCGGCGCTGGGGAAGCTCTGGTTCTGAGGCAGCGCTTGTCCAGACGAGCGTCTCGCCTCTCCCCGCTCTCCCTTCGGTTTTGCTGGGGGCACAAGTTGCCTCTTCTCCTGGGGAGATGCACCGCGATGGCCCAACCAGCTTCTGTCGCCCAGCTCTCCCCGCAGCTGATGGTTTTCTGGTGCTGGGGGGAAAACGCCATTAAACCAAAACCACCAGCGCAGCAACAGGAACGAAGACACCGGGATCCCAGCGGCTCCTTCCACGCCCCTCGCAGGACGCAGCGCTCGGCGGGGTTCGCGGCCCTGCGCGCGGAGCTCGGAGGAGCCGCAGAGCTGTCATCACGGCCATTTGCGGGGCGTGGAGGTTGCCACCCGATGGCTCACGGCCGCTCCGCTCCGCTCGCCCGTTTGCGCAGGGTCGCTCGCCCCACGCCGCCCACGAGTTCTGCCGCTGCGAGGACCCACGTCGCCCTTTCCTCAGACAATGGGACTGGGAGCAGCTCCTCTTGCAGCCGCTTTCTCCTGTGACAATGAGAAACCCGATTTTCAGCTCAAGCTCATCCACAGCTCGTCTGTTCTCGGGCCCGTGTTGCTCTTTGGCTTTGATGCTTCATCCCTCTCCATTATTCTTTTTGCTTTCTCTCCTCTGTTCCTGTCCCGCTCTGATTTTCGGGTGAGGAACACAGTGTTTCCCTTGCTTCCCCCAGCCCGGAGCTGCTTCTGGCTGCAGCCCCCCCCTCAGAACCAGCCCAGCCCTTTCCTCTGCTGAGTCAGGCCCTGCTCATGGTCCCCAGCACAGCCAAAGCCTTTGGCTCAGTCTTCAGGACGTAACTTTGCTCTTTCAACCATTAATTTAACCCCATTTCCATTACTTAGCCAAAAAGCCATACATTCCTGGCGTGACACCCTGATGTCTCCCCAGCATTGCACCATCGTGTCACCACCACATTCAGGCCGCTTCTGCTAAGGCCATTAATGGAAACGGCCAATGAGTCAGACCCGATGCCAAATCCTAAGGAACATTAGCGACCTTTTCCTCCCTCTGGACACGAACCACCAAGCGATGCTCTTCTCCTGCTCCTTGTGCACTGTGCTCTACTGTCCCAGCCTTCCCCATCTCCTGAATGCATCATTTCCTCTGTTCCTCGCTGTGCTCATCCTCTAACGTGCGAATGGCCATTGCTGGAGGGAAAGGAGCGCGCAGCTTTGACCGGCCCCGCACCAGGCGCTGTCGTGGTCTTCACTCCAGCCCCCAAGGGCCGGGAGCGCCGGAGCTCCCGCGGCGCCTCCGCCCCTCGGCTCCGGTCTCCGCTTCGCTCCTCCGCAGCAAAGGAGCGTCTGGAGGGTATTTCAGAAAAGGCTTGTCAAAAAACCTGTCTGTTCTCCACAATGGGAGTCAAGTCACGTTTCAATCAGAGTGTAAAACTGTAGTTAAAGCACCAAGTAACTCAGTTTTAAAGGTAGTTTGTGTTTTTGTTACTTTTGAAACGAAAACACATTTCAGTGATGTTGGGAAGACCCACAGAACCTCGCCCAGAGGTTCCCTGTTGGCCATCAGCTGCGTTAAGCGCATACAGCACCAAGCTCACCGATCGGCTGCATTAGGCGCATAGAGCACCAAGCTCATTGCTGCGGGCAGGAGGAGGCGCGACCGCCCGCAGCCCGGGGCCAGGGCTGGACCCTTCGCCTTCAAAGGCGGCGCCAGCAGATTGGGGGTCAGATTAGAGACATCCCTGAAAGCCCCATCTCAAACGCCTCTGCAAAGTCCCCAGCTGAGCCAGCCAGAAATGCCCTTTTTCTTGGAAAAACGCACTGATCCAAACATTCTCCTCCAGCCATCCAGTCCCAACTATCACAGATTCCTGCAGGAGTTGTCTCCCCTTCATCATTCCTGCTTCTGTTACTGGTCCGGTTTTAAGGTCCAGAACCAGAGCCAGGTGAACAGTGGGGGAAAAAAAACAAAACAAAGCACCAAACCCGGGCTGGTCCAGGTCTCAGCAGCATTTATAGTCTGAATTTCACCACGCCAGCCGGGCTTTGAGCTGCACCGCGGAGCCAAACTCCCAGGAACCCGGGAGCCGCGGGAACGGCAAACGAACAGCAAACGAACAGCAGCCCCGCGCGGCCCCGAGAGACTAAACCTGCAAACCGGGGACAGCAGGGACGGACACACGTACTCAGCTGATGACACACACGCCTCTGCGGGTGCCCTGGGCGAGGAGGAGGCGCGGCTGCCTTCCTCCCAGCGGGCACCCCGGCCCCCCAGCGGGCACCCCGGCCCCCCGGTGTGTCAGCCCTGAGCCACGCTGTAAACCTGGGTGATTTTTGGTTGTGGTGTTCGCCAGCACCAGCGAGGAAGGGGATGGAGACGGCCCACCCGTGCTCCTTGCAATAAGGCTCCTCGTCTCCCCGTCCTGCAAACCCCGGGGGCGAAGCGAGGCGCGCGTGACCCCACCACGCAGGTGTCCGTCTGTCCGCAGGGACCTGCCTAAAGAGCCCTTTGAACATCTTGCCCAATTCAATTAAAATCTGACACATCAAAGGCACTTTGAGCTCACACGAGCTCCTCGGGAGGCACGGAGCCGGGGGGAGGAAAATGCCCGTGGTCAGACAGCCGAGCAGGAGCGTCCCGAGGGGAAAGCCGAGCAAAAAGCCTCAAGAACAATAGGTTTTGCACGGCACGTTGCTTCACTCCAGAAGTTTTCCCAACCTTTTGCAGCCTTATTTGGTTATACGGGTGGAGGGTTTTGCTCGGGGGTCGTTATCCGCGCGCTGGGGAGCGCGGGAGAGCGTCGCTTTGGGCTCAAGGCTGCGCGGCGCAGGAGCCGCCCGGGAGGGAGCCGCGCGCTGCGAGAGGCGCGGGAGGCCGGAGCGCGGCCGATCCTGCCGGAGCCACCACTGAAGGGAAGTGGCAGAGCAATTACTCCAGCTGGAACCCGGCCAGGGTGTCTTGAAATACCAGCTTGCAAAACTTTCACCAAAACACGCCAGCGGAATAGGTGTTTCTAGGATAACAGATCTGGGCTTTAACTCTGCAATCGTCCCCGGGGATCGGCAGAACCAGGTGAACGCCATTATTGGGAATTAACGCTGTAATAGATCCTCAGTCCCCCGAGACTCTCTGGGGCTGTTTGGCTACAGCTGGAGGAGAAAAGCTCATTTATTTGCCATGCTGGAGGAAGAATTCCCCTCCTCGTGCTCCGAAGAGGAATCCCGCTGGCTCTTGACCCCGCAGCACTCGCGCGGGTCTGCCCGCACCCAGCAGAAGGCAGCACCAAATACTGGGTTTTTAGTGCTTTTTAGATGTAAAGAGGGATGTAAACTATTTGTACCCATCTCTCGCATGCGGAGCCTTTGCTGGGTGACCCCAGCCTGGATCTGCTGTGCTGGGCATGGAGAGATGGGATTGCTCGGGAAAGGCGAGCTGCGTCCAGCCCAGAAAGCAGAGCAGACCTGGAACCCAAGGCCATTCATAAAAACCAAACTAGTCCTGGCACCAAGGGCAACAGGAAACGAAGAATTCATTGTTAAGTGCCTTCTTCCACCCCAACAGCTCCAACCCCAGCAGCTCCTGTTGCGCAGCCCTGAGCCCCCTCTGCGCTCCCCGCCAGCTGCGAACGCGGCCTGCGCCCGTGCAGGGCCCGCGGCTTGTGCTGGCGCTCCCAGGAGCAAAACCACTGACCTCATTGAGCAACAGCTTGAAAAGCAGAAAGGAAAGAAACAGGCCCGAGGTGCCCGGGGTGGGAAACACCCTCCCTGGCCATGGGCACGAGCACTCCCCAACCCGCAACCCCAGCGAAACCCACACCTGCTGCTCTTTCAGGAGCAGCGGAGCAGAAAGGAGGCAGAGAGCCGGGTTCTCCAGCCTCCAGCGCCCGCTGAGCTGCGCCGTCCCATCCGCGCACCCCGAGGAGCCCCCGACCCCCTGCAGCTGCCGGGCTGGGCGCAGCCTCCCCAGCCCCCGTCCCGCGCCCGGGACCAGCGCAGCCCGCTCGTTTCCTGGGGCTGAGCTGCTCCGACAGCCTGGGAGCAGCTCCAGGTGCTCTGCTTTGCTTTCACCTTCTACCACCCCACGTACACTGAGCGCCCGGGGACGCCGCACTGGAGACCCCCCAGCCCCGCAATGGGAACACAGCTTTCCAGACCAAACCAGAGCCCGCTCCAGCCTGCGAGCACACGGAGCGAGGCGATGTTAACTACACCTCTGCTAACGAAACACCCAGCACCTGGCAGGAGGTAGTAAAAGGGAAAAGCGGAGGAGGGATCACAGCATCATTATGCAACCGCGTTATCTAACGACCACAGAGACACCCTATAGGGGCTCTTTGTTTGCAGAGGGAAGGAGAGAGAAATGCCACCAATATCTGAGTCACTGGTTCACCAAGAGGCTCCGAAGTTATTTTCAAATGGAAACTTTTCCAGTTTCACATGATAATTTGGGAGGACTGGCTAACTCCCTGGCTCCACCCCCACCCTGTAAGACAGCTCCCTGCTGCTCTTGCATATATAGATAGGTATGGCCCCACCGCGGGCTGCAGTCAGCAGAGCCTGGAGACAGAGGAGACCTAAACCTCCTCCCTTCCCAGCCGCCCTCCACCTGCTCCCACCATGAAGCAGGAGATACTAACCCTGGGCTTCGCTCGAGCCATCTTTGTCGAGTTCCTTTCCACGCTCATCTTCGTGTTCATCGGCCTGGGCTCGGCGCTGAAGTGGCCGTCCGCCCTGCCCAGCATCCTCCAGATCGCGCTGGCCTTCGGCTTGGCCATCGCCACCATGGTCCAGGCGTTCGGCCACATCAGCGGCGCCCACATCAACCCCGCGGTGACCATCGCCTTCTTCGTCGGGAACCAGATCTCCATCCTCCGCACCATCTTCTACGTGATCGCCCAGCTGGTCGGGGCCATCGCCGGGGCTGGCATCCTCTACGGCGTGACGCCGGTCAACACCCGCGGCAACCTGGCCATCAACGCGGTGAGTGTCCCCACCTGAGACGGTTCACCTTGCTGCGCGGGGCTGCTTTTCCCTGGTGCCGGCGCCAACGCGGGGAGCCAAACACCTAAGGACGGTTGATCTCGGCACGTCGTCCCACACGCACGGAGGGATGGGAACGGGGTAGGAGCAAACGCTGGCATAGCCCGAGTGTTGACAGGACAGCTTTATTGTGCGGGGTAATGCACGGCATGTTTTCTTCCCTTCTTTAGTAAGCGCTTCCTTTATCCCAAGGTCCCGAGTGAGTCACTCGCACCATTGAAATGCTCCTGAGTGCAGCCTCTGCACTGGAGATTAGCGCCGGGATAGGAGCTGCGCCAGGACGGAGCAGGGAGGGCAGGGAGCAGAGCCCAGTCAAACCAGTATGGGCAGGGGGAGCAGAAGCCCACTGGAACCAGTGCGCTGGGTGAATTGGGAAAGGCGGTGGATGGAGAAAGGTGGTGGAGAAGAGCTGGAGAACAAGCAGAGACTGCGAGGGGCAGGGGCTGCTCCTGGAGCACGAGGGGAGACGGTGGGACCCCCAGAGATAAGTGGGGATGAGGGACGTGTCTCAAACTCTTGGGGTGATGCTGGGAACCCACCACCTGAACTGGGGCCACGGAGCAAGCGCTGCAGCCCCGCTCCGGACTCCCCGAAGCAGCAGACGCATTGCAGAGGGTTCAAGCACCAGGACGAGGTGCTGCAACACCCAGTATTCCCACACGCCCCCTGTCCCAAATCAGCCAGCTGTGCCTAAAAAAGCAGCTGTGGTGGCTTGGGTCACTTTGTCCTTCTCACGCCTGGGGAGTCGAGTCCATCCGATGGTCCCCAGTCAGCACAGGGACGCTGGGACAGCAACCGCCCATCTTCCCCCATGGCTGCACCCCAAATCCATCCCAGCCCTCACCCTCCACCCCGTGCCGGCTGCTCCGCAGCCTCTTGGGAACGCGCTCCACAAGGTAGCGGAACAGAACCGGGATCTGACGGCTCGTGATGAGCGAGGGGGGAAGAAGAGCAGGAAAATGGGACAAATCAGTGCTGGATTTGGTGGGAAAGTACCAAGAGTTGCAGACACGAAAAAGCGGAGACGTGGAGAGCAGGGGTGATGGAGGCCTTCAGGAGGGAGATGCCGTTTGGAGAACTAAACATAAAGATGATTTCTTACCTTTTGGGGAAAGGAGCAGGGAGCCCAAGCAGCGTCTGGGCAGGGAACCGGGGGGTTCTTGTTCACGGCTTTGCCAACCCAAATCCACCAGCAAAGCACCCAAGAGCCCCCGGGATGGTTAATTATTGTCATTCTCGACGGTTCGCAGCTCAACAACAACACGACCGCGGGCCAGGCCCTGGTGGTGGAGATCATCCTCACCTTCCAGCTGGCCATGTGCATCTTCGCATCCACCGACAACCGCAGGAGCGGCGTGGGCTCCCCCGCGCTGTCCATCGGCCTCTCCGTCGCCGTGGGCCACCTGGTGGGGGTGAGTGTCTGCGCAGGGGGGCCGGGGGGACAGGGCTCCCCGGATACTCCCGTGCGGTGGGACCAGAGGGAGCTGTGTTGGGAGAGGCAAAATGGGACACGTCGGGGCTCCTTCTCCATGACGATGGGGGGGATTTCCAACTTTCTGCAAGAGAAACAGCATGGGGGGCCACCGTGGACCCTGCTCGTACCGCTCGGCAACGTGATGCGTCCTGACCTGGTCTCCTTTCCACACCTGACAGATCTACTTCACCGGGTGCTCCATGAACCCAGCCCGCTCCTTCGGGCCCGCGGTGGTGGTGGGCAAGTTCAGCTCCGCGCACTGGGTGAGCAGGGCGGGCTGAGGGGGGCGGCGGGGGGGCGGCAACGGCCATGGGGTCCAGAGCCCCTCCCAGGCCTGGCAGGACTAAGAGAGGCTGCGGCACAAGGGAGGTTGTGCCCTTGGGCTATGGGTTGTCCCCATGGCGCAGAAGCAGCCAGGGGACAAGCATAAACCCCCCTGCAATGGTACCTGCCGAGCTGGGGCATCGTCTAAGGCTGACAAAGCCCAGCTTGGGTTTTCCACTTGCCCAGCCTTGCCTGCAAGATCAGACCCAGCCTTGCCGAGCAGGGTTGGTCCCTCCTTTCCATCTCTGCACACGTCAAGAGCTTGATGTCTTCAGCAAGCAACAACTAGGCGGATTTCTGCCCAAAAAGCCTCCCGGAACGGGTCTTTGCGTCTCTAGGTGTGGAGTGGGGAGGGATGCTGGTGGGACGGATGGAGCTGGTGCCTCCGAGAGCTGCTCTGAGCCTCCCCTCGGTACTTTGCAGGTGTTCTGGGTCGGGCCCATCCTCGGGGCGTGCTTGGCCTCCATCCTCTACTTCTACATCCTGGTGCCCTACTGCATGAACTCCTCGGACAGGATCGCCATCGTCAAGGGCACCTACGAGTCGGAGGAGGAGTGGGAGGAGCAGCGCAAGAAGTCCATGGAGCTGACCGCGCCGTAGGAGCGGCCGCGGAGCTCCGAGCAGGCGGCGGGGAGGACGCCCCACACATGGGCTCATGTGTGCGCCGGCAACAGCCGCATCCAGCCACTGCAGACTCTTAAGCAAAAGTCTTTCACCCAAAGACCACCTGTGACTAAGAAAGAAAGGTGTATCGCAGCATCTGTGTCTAATCCCTCTCTGAGTGCGAGCGCTAGAACCTCTCCTAGCTAAACTGCAGCCAGCTAAGGCCAGCGAAGGAGGCTCAGCCCAGGGCAGCCCCTCAGCGCTGGCTCTACAGCCTCTCGGGTGCACCCCTGCCCCCCGGGTGTGAGCTTTGCACCTTTTGTGGTGCGCGCAGGATTCCACCCCCGCCCCGAGGGCAGGGATGGAAACGCCCTGCAGGCACCAGCCAAGAGGAACCGGCTGCTTTTGGGCAAACGTCCCCGCTTTCTCCCGCCGCAGGGCCCGTGCTGCTCCTAGATGCTCTTCACGCATTAGCTGGTGCTGGGGAGTCCTATTTATTCGTGGCTGCCGAAAGAACGTGATTTTTTCATTTTGTGTTGAGATCTTTGTAATATAGTGCGTTATTTATTGTGAATAAAGGAAATTTTAAAACAGTCACGGGCACGAACCTGCTCGGGTGCCAAATTTTAGGTGCAAAAATAGGTTAAGCCCAGGGCAAAGCCACCCCCAAGGAGCCGGGGCAGGAGCGTTTGAAGTGTTTGCACCCCAACCCCTGTGGCAGGTGGTGCCACGAGCAGGCGGTTCGGGAGGCGACAGCCGCTATCCCGGGGAGGATGAGGAGGCAGCAGCGCCGGAGCGGGACCGCGGGCCCGGGGAGCCGGAGCCGTCTCCGCGCAGGAGGAGCCCCGATCCTCCTTCCCGCATTTTCCTGGTTTGACTCAGGGCTCTGCCGCCCCAGTTCCGCCGGCCGGCCCCGCGGGCGCCCTCGCAAACTGACCCAACGCGGCGCCCGGCCCGGCCCCACACCTTGGCCGTGACCTCCTGCCCAGCCCTGCTCTTCCAGTTCTGCCAGCGCCGCTGCCAAAGCTCCGCGCTCCCCACCTGGGCACCGGGACACGGCACCGGCCCCGAAACCCGGCGAAGCTCCAGCGCCACAGCCCCTCTTGCTGCTGCAAATACGAGTTTTCTGCCACGGAGGCGGGAGAAACGTGCCCGGGATCTCCCCAACCCCGGTCGGAGGGCGACGTGACCTTGGCAAGGAGGTGGAAAAGCCCTTGGTTTGGGTCACACAGCACAGTAATTAGAGTCATTCTGCATCCCATTTTAACCCTCCTACCTCACCGCTCCTCAGGGATGGGCTGAGCTCCTCAACCCTTCGGTGCCTCAGTTTCCCCTTGCATTAAGCGCAGGAATATTCAGCCCCTTTCTCTTTGGGAAGGGGCAGGATGGCCTGGAAATGCCCCACAGACACACTAACGCCCCCGCAGACCCCAGAGCAAAGCACGGGGCTGGGGCAGCTCAGGACCCCAAAGCTGCACCCCACACCCTGGAGTTGCACCCAAAGGCTGCGTTCAGATCCCACCCCTCCGAGCAGGAACCCTGAGCAGCCCCTGATTTTGCTGCTCCAAAGCGCATCCACGCTCCCGCTGGGCCCAGCGCCCCACGGCCACCCCGCTGCGGAACCGGGGGCCACCCCAGCACCCCACTGGGGCCCCAGCTCGCCCCAGCACCACCCGCACAGTCAACAGGCAGGGGAAGGAGCCCCGGCTGGGTGTGAGTCCTCCCCGGAGATGAATCAGAGCATCCTGCAGCACCAGCTCTGCGTCAGCGCCCAAAGCATCCAGGTCCTGGCTGCAAAACACGGGCGGGATGGCCCGGGGAGGGCTGGGGTCCCCAGGAAGGGGGGGCAGCATTTAACCCCCTCCCCAGCGCCCGGGTGCGGGCAGAACCTAAACCCCGCGCTCAGTGCCGCCGGAGCCCGGCGGGGCAGCAGCGCGCCCGGCAGCGTCCCCGTGCAACGTGGGGCTCCAGGGCCTTCCCTGGTCCCGACTTCATTTAATCCGGGCAGAGAGGCTGCATTTAATCCGGACCGGGAGGCCGCATCTAATCCGGACCAAACCCTGGCCCCCAGCGCGCCCGTGACCTTGGCTTTGCTGGGACGAGCCCAGGTCGCGGCTGGGAAAGCCCGAGTTCCTCCTGCCTGTTCCAGCCTGCCCAGAAATGGGAAACACAGCTCTCGGAAAACAAACAGACAATTGTTTTTAAACATTGAAGCTTCTTCAGCCCCATTTAAGGAGCCTGTTGCTGCTCAGCACCACTCTCTTAGCAGAAAGAACCATTTCACACTATAAAATGTACACAGCCGATGTTTTGCTCGCAGGCTCGGACGGTGCAAATTTGGTGTCGGATGCAGCAGCACGTCGGGTCAGGATTTGGCACCCATGGGACAAGCGTGTGCTTGGGCAGACGTGGGGAACACAGCACCATGACTCACGGAAACACGGAATAAGAGGAGCATTGCCCCAAATAACCCGCACACGTCCAGAGGAGGAGGGCGCGAGGTGTCACACCACGGAGAGCAAGAGCAGATCCCGCGGCGTCTGTTCCCACCTCAGCGCCCTCCCGCAGCCCCAGAAACCCGAGCCCGAGCCCGGCAGAGCCGGAGGCCACGAGCAGGCGGCCCAAGGTGGGGACAAGGAGGGAACGGGTCACCCTGCCCCAGACCAGCACCCCGGGAGGGCGACGGGCGCCCCAGCACCTCCTGCTGCCCCGCAGAGAGCGGACACGGGGACGGGACAACCCGCACCAGAACGGGACGGGACAACCAAACCGGCTCCTGCTCCCACCGCCACTCCCCTCCAGCCGCAGCCCCCGCGGCCAGCGGGTTCCTCCCCGGCACACGGCGCCGCGGGCTCCGCGCCCCCGGCTCTGCTGCCAAGGGCCCAATCGCCCAAACGCTCGGCCCCGCTTTGCAGGACCCGGCCCGTTTGTTCTGCAAAACCCTCCTGCAAACAAGCAGAGTCCGGCGGTGGTTCGGATATAATGGGGCCTTGTGCGGCGGGCGGCGCCGTCAATAAAAAGACTAATAAGAAGGGAAAATAATAAAAAAAAAATAAAAAAATAAAGGCAAACGCGCAGCGAGGTCGCCCGACAAAGGCACTTTGTGAGGGTGCTTTGTTGGGAACGGCCGGGAGGTTTCCCAGGTGCAGCCGCCAAGCGCGAGGAGGATGTGGGGATTTAGCAAGCGAGAAGGGGATTAGGCGCAGCTTTGTTAAACCGCAGCCCAGCACGGGCCTCTGAGCTGCCTGGCTCCCACCCGGGACACGCACGCTCGGGATTTGGGGCGGTTGGCTCCAAAACAAGAGGTTCTCATGCTTGTTGCTTCCAAGCAGCATCGGGATGCGCGAGAGGCCGAGTGCTCGAGGTCCCTCCGTGCAGCAGAACTGCGGAGCTGGGACGGAGCTCGGCTCCGAACCGACCCGACAGCCGCCACTGGGCAACAACACAAACCAGATCATCCAGCAGGTGCACGCGGGGCACGGACCCTTCTCCGCGGCCCCACGTCAACCCCATGGGCGAGAGCGCCCACTGCCCATCGCCCACCGGCAGCCGCGGGTTGACATGACGCCCCCAAGGAAAGGAAAAGGATGGAAACAAACTTAAAGTACCCTACACAATTTGTCTTTTTAAAGCAGCACCAAGAACCATCAATTCCCCTTCCCCAACAACTCTTTGGGATTTTCCCCTCATTCCAGGAGCGCGTTCGGCTGGAGACGGAGCAGCTGGTTTCCCAACGAAGCGGCACCGGCTCCACAAAATGAGCCCTTCTCTCCACTTTTCTAAAAAACTCCTGTTTTTGAAGCTATTTATCCAAACAGCCGCTCAGAGGTCAGAGTCCATAGGAACCGTGATAGGGTTATCAGCACTAATCACCACCATAAGGAAAAGGGATATAAAACACAGCCGGCTTATTTTGTTCCAAGTAGATAAGGAAACACCTATGGGTGTTTCACAACGAAATCCCATAGGAACAGTTAATCGGTGGATAAAAACCTTCATTTGAGCCAAGTGTGTAAACACACACCTGCGAGCGCTCACGACACCAACCGGCTCCTTATCTGCGCGTCTTTTTCCTGGATTTTTGCCACGTTGGGTTATGATTTTGCTTTGTGTTTCGAGCAAAAAACCAGCAGCTGAACAGCGGGAGGCGCGGAGCTCAGCCGTGCCGCAGGGACAAGAGCCGCGCTCGGGTTCACTGCGCCGTCCGGCCCCCAAATACTCTTCTTTCTCCATGGAAACAGCAGCGCACTCCACGAACACCCCTTGGCTCCAGCAGCCCCCAGGCTTGCAGCACAACAGCACCGTGTTGCTTTAATACGGCTTTTCCCACCGCCCAGCACGTCCACCCTCCCCGAGACACCCCAACGAGACGTCCCCAGCATCCAGACCATCGGGAGCAAACGTCCCGCTGCTGTGTCACAGCTGCTGCCCTCGCTGCTCAGCACCAGCCCCACAGCCTCAAAATGAGGCCAAAAGGGTTAAATCAGGCACCTACGGCTGCAAAAGGAGCCCCCTATAGCTCACTATCTGGCAGCCCCATAGCCCCCCAAGGCTCAATTATCTGACACCCCCCCAAGTGTCCCCCAGACCCCCCCCCAGTGTCCCCCGGACCCCCCCCCAGTGTCCCCCTGTGTCTCCATGTCTCCCCATCCCCCCGTGTCCCCATGTCCCCCCCGTCCTCACCGTGCCCCCATTGCCCTGCCCGGGCACCACCATGCGCACGCTGGCCGCAGGAACGTCACGGTCACCGGGGCTTTGCTGGGGTCCTGTGTCCCCCATTCCCCCCATGTCCCCATTGCCCCCTATAGCTCACTATTTGGCAGCCCCCTAGCCCCCCAAGGCTCACTATTTGGCAGCCCCCTAGCCCCCCAAGGCTCACTATTTGGCAGCCCCCTAGCCCCCCAAGGCTCACTATTTGGCAGCCCCCTAGCCCCCCAAGGCTCACTATTTGGCAGCCCCCTAGCCCCCCAAGGCTCACTATTTGGCAGCCCCCTAGCCCCCCAAGGCTCACTATTTGGCAGCCCCCTAGCCCCCCAAGGCTCACTATTTGGCAGCCCCCTAGCCCCCCAAGGCTCACTATTTGGCAGCCCCCTAGCCCCCCAAGGCTCACTATCTGGCAGCCCCATTGCCCCCTATAGCTCACTATCTGGCAGCCCCCCAGATCCCCCAGTGTCCCCCGGATCCCCCCAGTGCCCCCAGTGTCCCTATGGGGGGGGCGAGGGGGCTGCGGGGGGGGTTGGCGGGCACCGAGGGCACCGAGGGGGGCGCGGGGGCGGCGGGCAGCTCGTACTTCTGCAGCTGCAGCAGGTCCGAGTCGGCCGTGGGCACCGGCCCTCAGCTCTGGGAGGGGGGACATGGGGGACAATTAGTGACAGTTCATTAGAGATCAATTAGAGAGCAATCACAGCCAGTGGGGGCGCCCCCCGGCTCCCACAGGCCAGCCCGGGGCACTCCAGGGTCCTAAAGACACCCCGTCCTGGGGCACCGCTGGGTCCTAAAGACACCCCATCCCAGGGAGCCCCAGGGTCCTAAAGACACCCCGTCCTGGGGCGCTCCAGGGTCCTAAAGACACCCCGTTCTGATCCCAACCCAGGGAGCCCCGGGGTCCTAAAGACACCCCGTCCCTGATCCCACCCCAGGGAGCCCCAAGGTCCTAAAGACACCCCGTCCCTGACCCCATCCCGCACCAGCTGCACGCGCCCCGGCGCGGGGGGGCGCTCTGGGGGGGGACATTAATTACAATTCCTTAGAGATCAATTAGAGAGCAATCACAGCCAGTGGGGGCGCCCTGCAGCTCCCATAGGCCAGCCCGGGGCACTCCAGGGTCCCTGGAGCGGCCCCACCCAAACCTTAAACAAGGATTTTGGCAGCTTGCGGGTACAGAACCACCGAGGTGTGGAGCCAAACCTCCCCACAGCTGCCCCGGCCCAGTTCAGCTCCACAGGGCCCCAGTATGGACCAGCAAGGGCTCGGGGCTGGGCCAGGGTGCCCCAGGGGACCGATCCTGCCCGGTGCACCCACAACCCGCTCAAAACCCCCCAAAAGCACCTGGCACAGCTCACGGCGAGTGTTCTCCTCCTGCAGGAAAAGCCCCACTTGGCATCGCGCTGGGAGCGCAGGGGACCAAGGGACACAGAGCTGGGAACCGCACAGGGACAGAGCTCCAGGCACCAGGGGCTCAGCCACACACCCCAGCCCCCTGCCCAGGCTGCTGCTGGGGCTTTATCCAAAGGGTGAAATGCACTAATTAACCCGGGGGAAAGGACACAGCCTGCACTAATTAACCCAGGTGAAAGGACACAGCCTGCACTAATTAACCCAGGTGAAGGGACAGAGCCTCTAATGTGACCTTCACATGAACTAGGGGGAAGGGGATGGATGGGAAGAGGAAGAGTAAGAGGAGCAGAGGAAGGTTGGGCAGAGGAAGGTTGTAGAGGATGGATGGGCAGAGGATGGATGGGCAGAGGATGGATGGGAAGAGGATGGTTGGGCAGAGGAAGGATGGGAAGAGGATGGTTGGGCAAAGGAAGGTTGGGCAGAGGAAGGTTGGGCAAAGGCTGCCACCTGCTGTCCATAAAATCCTCTCCAAGACATAAAAATGGGACAAAATCCAGATCTGCCCATGCAACTTGAAACCTTTAAAAGCCCACGATGCCACCAACACCGCAGCCCAGGCAGAAGGGGGAAGACGCAGAGGACACTTGGGAAGGCGACACCACCACGTCCAACGGGCTGGTGAAAAATCGCCCCGGGCAGTAGAGAAAGTGTCCGCGAGGATGTTTCCCCAACCGCCCCGAGCACCGGGAACCACAATTAAAGGCAACACAAGCACCGCGCCGGCTGAGCCGGATTTCTCTGTGCACCTCGTGTGCCTTCCCGGGCCAGGGGACATCGCAAACAGCGTCACCACGAGCTCATTTGGTGGTTTAATACACATCCCAGCCAGCGACGGGCAGGAGATCTGCACCTCTCCTGGAAGGTTGAGCTAATTAATGTCCTACCGTCCTCCTCTGATGTCAGGCTTTCTCCTAAGGCCATCGCTGGCCCTAATTAAAAGCCTCTTCAAGATGAGTGTCCCCCGAAGACCAGACATATTTTGACAGTGACAATAATTACAGAAACCTCTTCGGTAGAATAACAATAATTACCCAACAGTGAGAAAAAGGTCCACTCGTGGCAGAGAAACCAGAGCCCCGGTCTCTCCTGGTGCTGGGCAGGGGACGATCACGGCCCAGCCTCCCAGGACACGTTTAGTCCCGCAGCACCGAACCGTAGACGTTCCAGAGCCAAGAGCCCCCCAAATACCCCAACGCTGCCCCAGCAACGCATCCTGAGCGTGAGCAGCCCTCCCGAGCTCAGCTGCCCCCCAGCACCTCTGGGGACTTGGCTCCGTGTCCCCCCGAGCACCTTCTCCACGGCCACATCCCGTTCTTCGGGGCCTCCCTCGCTTTTGCGCCTCTCAAGCCTTTTTGCTTTTGCTGGACTCTATTTTTGGTTCAAAGTGCCCGTTTCCCCTGCGCATCTTGTTCCAGTCCCGGGAGGAGCCCGGGTGTCCCGTGGGAAAAGCGCCGCCCCAGGCCCGCGGCCGCCCCGGCGCCTCCCGTCACCCCCAAACCCACAAAACCAGGGAGAACAGCCCCAATGTCAGACGTGGCCTCGGGGCAAAGCCGGGTCTGGATCCCAGCGCCGCCTGCCCAGCCCGGGAGCTCTGACCCCACTTTCCCGCGGGGGGAAGCAGCAGCGGGCGCTGGAGCTCTGACCCCGGTTTCCCATGGGGGGAAGCGGCAGCGGGCGCTGGAGCTCTGACCCCAGTTTCCCACGGGGGGAAGCGGCAGCGGGCGCTGGAGCTCTGACCACGGTTTCCCATGGGGGGAAGCGGCAGCGGGCGCTGGAGCTCTGACCCCAGTTTCCCATGGGGGGAAGCGGCAGCGGGCGCTGGAGCTCTGACCCCAGTTTCCCATGGGGGGAAGCGGCAGTGGGCGCTGGAGCTCTGACCCCGGTTTCCCATGGGGGGAAGCAGCAGCGGGCACTTGGGCACCCGGACGCCGCTTTTACCTTCTTGCTCGTGCTTTTTCTGCCCGTTTTTTAGCTCGAGCCGAAGGTTCAAAAGGGCAGAGAAATGGCCCCACGCACCGTGTGCTGCGGCAACAACCTCACCCCAAAGGAGGGAACCACAGGTGACTCCTTCGCTCCAACACCTGGAAAAACAACCCAGGAAAGATCAGAAAAAACAGCAACTACAACAACAACAACCACCCCCACCCCCTCGCCGAAGCGTAACTGAAAAATACGGCAACAAGCGTATTTTTTTGCAACAGCCCCACTTAAAAAATCCTGGTAATGACTCCTAATGACCCATCCAACTAAAAGCAGAGCGGGGCTGACCCACCCGTCAGCCCTCGGCGTCCTGCTCACCGGCTTAAAAGCGCCGGAGGAGGAGTTGAGCCACAGCCGCTCGGAGCAGCAGCGGATCCCGGGTCGGAGGGTTCTCTGTGCAGACAGTAAGTGCCTTTTCCTCCCTTATAACCACCGCTCCGAAATTAACCCGAGTGATGGAGGCGCCTGGGACAGGCGACCAAAACTCTGCATTTCCAGCAAATAAAGGGGAGGAGGGTTGGCGTTTTGCTCCCCCTGAGCTGCTAAGGCATCCGGCAAAGAGGAGAAATGCAAACCTCATTAATTAACTCTTCTGAAAGCTGCTTTCTGCGCAGCTAACGGTCGGGAAGGTTCCCCGTAATAAAGTTTATTGCGATTAATTATATCGTTACGTTACACAAACCTGTTCTTGCGGCAACGGCAGACGCGCCGATGGGCGATTCTGAGGGTGCGATTTTTCACGTGTCCCCATGAAAACGCTGCCGAGACACCGGGCGGGAGGTTTTCTCGAGCCGGATCCGTCCCCGTCGCGCTGCGCGGGGCCGGGGGGTCGGTGACAGTGACGGTGACAACGCTGGATGTTTCCATCTCCGTTCTTCCCCAGCGGAGCCGATGCGGACGGGCCGGTGGCTGCTGCTCGCCACGCTGCTGCTGGCCGCGCTGCTCCCGCCGGGGCGGCCCATGGGCCCCCGGGACCCGGGGGACACCTCCAGGTAGGGGTGGCGGCAGAGGGGGCCGGGAGGTGACGCCCCTCGCTCGCCGCTGCTGCCGCTCTCCCGGCTCGGGGCCGTTGCCGAGGGGCTGCTGGGTTTGTGCTTATCCCCAAACGCCATCACCATGTGTGTCCCCAGGACGTCTCGGCTGCGCCAGCCCAGAGGGGACACGGCAGGACAGGTGCTCCGGGGACGATGCTGAGCCCTGGGGGAAAAATCCTTGGGGACCTTGTAGCGGGGGGACACTGTGCAGGGGGGACCCTGACGTCGGGTCTCGGTCCCGGAGCTGGGGGAGCTCGATCTGAACTCGGGTGACATGAGCACAAGGGGACGGGGTGGAGGCACAAACCCAGCGCAGCCGAGACGGGGGGAAGCACATTATTGCATGTGAACGTCAGGACGGGCGCTCGCAGAACCCCCTGAAACCAGAGGTTAATGTGATGTGTTATCACCACGGCTCTCCTGGCGGGTGCTCCACACAGCGCGGTGCTGCCGAGGGCACGGCCGTGACGCCGTGGTGACCGTCAAACCACGTTTTCCTGCCCCGCGCGCAGGTGGCGGCCGAACGAGCCCCAGAGCGCCCGGAGCTCCAAGCGCCACTCGGAAGGGACCTTCAGCAGCGACTTCACCCGCCGCCTGGACAGGATGAGGGCCAAGGAGTTCGTGCACTGGCTCATCGACGCCAGTCACTACAGGTGGAGCGGGTCGCGAACAGCGCATCGCAAACAGCGCATCACGAACAGCGCATTGCAAACAGCGCGCCGCGCCATTTCCTGCATTTTCAGGGTGCTTTTTGATTTTCTCCCGGTGTTTTCTTGTTCTCAGCAGCTCCGCGAAGAGGTTCCTGAAGGACTCGCCCCGCAGCGTCCGCCTCCCGCTGCTCCTCTGAGCCACCCCGAGGGCCAAGGTGGGCGATTCAAGCCAAATAAATCACTTTTACGTTAAAAGCCACAAAGCGGTGGTTCCCGCGCGGTCCCTGCGCCCGACGCCGCTTCTCATTTTGGCTGCATCACCCGGGTTCTCCTGTGGTTATTTGCTATAAAATAAGAAGGAAAATCAAGCTGTTATGGGAGGGATTTCATAGTTTGGGGTGGGATGAGGCTGGTTTAGTCTTATGCCTTTTTCTGGCATTTCACACTTTATTCCATGGCGGGATCACCCATCATTTGCATTTCCAGGCATATTATCGTGTTCCATTGTCATCGCCGCTGTTTCAAACTCCTACACTGATTTGAGGGGGAATGTCTATTCCGTTCAGCTGTTCGATTCTGCTCTTTAGGTACAATTGGATGGCGAACGGAGGCGGCAGCCCCGCAGCGTCGCGTTGGGCCCCGCGCGGGAAGGACGGACCGTCCCCCGCGCTCACCCCGGGGCTCCCGCTCCCCCCAAACCGCCCTCCAAAACTCCCCAAACCCCGCGTTCTCCGGCTCCGTTTGCTCTGTAGCCGCAGAACCGCAATCCCCGAATTGACAATAAAACCTCTGGTGAATGCAGCAGCCGGTTCCTGGTGTGTCCAACCCCTCCAGCGTCCCGGGGCGCCGGGGACACTGAGGCTCCATTGCCCCGGGTTTCTCTCAGTTCCTGGAGTTTCAGGTAAAGGGGACGGCATGCGCCCGCCTGACCCACCAACCTGCGCCAAAGGGGGTTTGAAAGAGGTTTTTAAATACAATATATGAAAGGTAACTAGAAACTCTGTGGGTTTAATTATATTGCAAATGGTCAGAGTCCTAAAGCCCAGGGAGATAACTCCCCCCAAATCAGCGCTGCCCACTCCCCCATCACCCCCAAACCCTTTTAAACCGCCAGATACGCCTCCCGCTCCTCCACCCCCTTCAAAAGACACCGGAGGGTCCCAGCCAGACAAATGAGATTTTATTGTGTTATTTTCCCATTATGTTCAATGGGCAAGAAGAGACAAAGCAAAGACGGACACTGGGGTGGAACCCACCGGGAAACAGCAACAGACGGGACCACGAGACGGAGACAGAGGCTCATCGGGTTCCACAGAACGAGCCCAAATTGAACAGAAAACCCAAAACACACATAGAACAAACCAACCACAGCACACGAGACACCCCACAACCCGAAACACACATAGAACAAACCAACCACAGCACATGAGACACCCCACAACCCGAAACACACGTGGAACAAACAAACCAACCACAGCACACGAGACACCCCACAACCCGAAACACACGTACAACAAACCAACCACAGCACATGAGACACCCCACAACCCGAAACACACGTACAACAAACCAACCACAGCACACGAGACACCCCACAACCCGAAACACACATGGAACAAACCAACCACAGCACATGAGACACCCCACAACCCGAAACACACGTAGAACAAACCAACCACAGCACACGAGACACCCCACAACCCGAAACACACGTACAACAAACCAACCACAGCACATGAGACACCCCACAACCCGAAACACACATGGAACAAACCAACCACAGCACACGAGACACCCCACAACCCAAAACACACGTGGAACAAACCAACCACAGCACATGAGACACCCCACAACCCGAAACACACGTACAACAAACCAACCACAGCACATGAGACACCCCACAACCCGAAACACACGTACAACAAACCAACCACAGCACACAGACCCCACAGCCCCAAACACACAGAGATTCAAGGTCACAACAACAAACTCTCCTGGTGGATTCTCCCCCTCCCACCACTTTATTTACAACACGGAGCGTTTCCAAACTAGATCATCTCTTACAAGAAAATAAATACATCTCGGCATCTCCAAATTGAAAATAATCTCTGTATTTCTACCTGCAGCGCACTGGGGGGGAAATAAAATAATAATTAACATAAAAACGTGCCAGCACCTTAATTAGGACATTTCACATCTCTGTCCCCCTCCCTTAGGGATCTGCACGCGGTGGGTTTTGGGAAACGTCTTCTGAAGGGCCCACGGGACACTCGGGAGCTGGTTTAAGGCACCAAAAATGAGGAAAACCAGCCAGCCCTGGCCCCGCGGGGACGGGAAGGGGTTTGTGCCAACCGGGCAGCGTGGGGCACCAGAGCCGGGTTCAGTCCCACGCGGCTCCAGGAGCACCGGGCAGGGCTCTCCCCTCGGGTACTTCACCTCTGAAACACCCCAAATGGGGGTTGATGGGGTACATGGGGGTTTCACAGCCACCCTGGGGGCTACGGCTGCTTTTTGAGGTGGCCCAGAGTCACGTTATTAAGCGAGACCTCAGCTATCGCTTAATTAAACCAACAAATGATCATGAAAGAATTGTAGCTCTGGAAACAGCGAACACGAAGCTTCAAAGGGAGCAAAATGCTTTTCATTTTCCACCAACCGCTCGGATGTTCTGACACCAACACGGGACATAAGAGCGAATCAAAGCCAGGAGCCCAAACAGACCGAAAACCGGGTGGTGCTGAGGAAGGCAGAGAATGCATCAGATGTAACAGAATTACTTTGTACATTCAGACTTTATATTTCGAAAGGAAGAAAGGAGAAGAGGAATTCGATGTTTACAAGCAGCGCTGAGCGGGAAAGTGGCTGCGGCGCCTCACGGAACCTCGGGACGGCCTCGGTGTGCGGCGCCGGAGCTGCGGATGCCCAGAGACAGCCAGAGGGACCGAAAACACCCGGACACAGCCGGACACACCCAGACACAGCCAGACACAGCCAGACACACCCGGACACACCCAGACACAGCCAGACACAGCCGGACACAGCCAGACACAGCCAGACACACCCAGACACACCCGGACACACCCGGACACACCCAGACACACCCAGACACAGCCAGACACACCCGGACACACCCAGACACAGCCAGACACAGCCGGACACAGCCAGACACAGCCAGACACACCCAGACACACCCGGACACACCCGGACACACCCAGACACAGCCACGTGGCGTCAGTGCGAATCCTCCAAATGGAAAGAAAGGAACACAAGACAGAAGAAAGGGGCTTCTCCCCGTGTCTGCGTTTGGCACGTCCCTGAGTCACCTTCTCACTCCTTCAAAGCCAAAAATTCCTAAACATGGAAACTGGGGGGAAGGACAGAAGAGAAGAGGGAGCTCAGCGAGGAGCCGCTCTGCACGCGCGGCTGGCCCAGGGACCAGAGTTTTTGGCAAACCACGGGAAAACCGTCGCTCGCGGGGCCGGGGCGCGCGCGGCCTTTACCTGCTCCTCCCGCTTCACACCGTGTCCGCGTCCATGGTCAGCGCCTTCCACACGGTGGTTTTCGACATCTCATCCGAGATATTGATCTCGGAAGGGTCAGCCCTGCAATAACATATTTCACGCAGGTTATGGGCGCTGACGCCACCGAGGAGCGGCCAGAGGAGCGGGGGAGCTCAGCACAAGCACAGGAGGTTCTGCGGGATGCGGAGCTTTGGGAAGCAAGACTGAGAGCCAAAGAGCTGCAGCAAAGGCTGGACTTGCAGCTCCTGCCTCCCTTTTAAATACAAGCGTCTCCAGCTCCCGTAAAGTCATCGACGGTGCAAATTTTGGGGGTCAAACACGAGTCGTGCGGCTGCTCTGCAATCCCTGCCCATCAGGTGAATTTCCCACCAAGACAGCCGCTGGTTTCTAAGGGACGCTCCATAAAAGTGCAAGTGGAGAAAATGGTGCCGAACGCCTTCAAAATAACTTGGTGCGTGGCGGAACTTTACCTGTCGCTGCTCTGCTGGGGGGGACCCGCGACGTTGTTCTTGCGCAGCTTCAGCTGCACGGAACTGGCGGCAGCAGCTTC
This sequence comes from Streptopelia decaocto, assembly GCF_964273445.1. NCBI lineage: Eukaryota > Metazoa > Chordata > Aves > Columbiformes > Columbidae > Streptopelia > Streptopelia decaocto. The sequence goes on from NC_138682.1 coordinate 544,675, forward strand.
CATCATCTTCTGGGACTCCTGGCGGGACAAGGACGAGCCGGGGTGTGCGTCTGCTCAGGCGAGAGCCGAACCCAGCGCCGGCACCGCGCTCCCGGCCGCCGGCCCTGCGGGGCCCTTCACCCCACACATCCGGGGCGAAAAGCACCGTGAGGAGCACATTTTCCATAATAATAAAACAATAAATCATCATTTTAAAAATTATTAATTTAGAATAATCTCTCTATTCAAGTGTTAAGCTCGCTGCTCATTTAGGAAAAAGAAAAGGGTACAATGTGGGATCCAGGCTGCTGGTGGAAACCCTGAGCTCCCAGCCGGCGCGTTACCTCCTCCTCTTTGGCCTCCTTACCTCCTCCTCTTTGGCCTCCTTACCTCCTCCTCCTTGGCTTCCTTTTTGGCATCGTCCAGCTTCTTCTTCTTGCTCTCCGGCATCAGGTCGTCCAGAAAGCTGAGCTCCCGCTTGGAGAAGCAGACATCCATCATCTTCCGCACAAAAACGAGCGCCAGGACCTGCGGGAACCGGCGGACACACGGGTGAGGTCGGGACAACGCCGCGTCCCCCAGCGCTGCGGGTCCCCGTTGTCGGGCTCTGACCATCATGGGGAAGACGATGGCGGCGCGGGACACCTTGATGACCCAGAGCAGGACCAGGCAGAGCAGCTGGACCAGCGTGAACAGATGCACCTTGCGCAGGGGCACGTGCCGCAGGTAGATGAAGTCCGGCTGGTGCTTGGCCGGCATCCCAAACAGCTTCAGACGGTCGAAGAACTGCCCAAGAAACGGGAGAAGCTGCCCGGGAGCTGCGGCCCCGGCGAGACGCGGGGGGAGCTTTGGGATCGCTCCCCCTGGGAGCGGCACCCGCTTCCCCTCGGCTATAATCTGCGATTATTCCACGTTATTCTATCGTTAGCGTTCCTCGGCCCACCGAACCCCCACCAAGGATGTGCAGCAGAAATCACCGTCTCTTCGCACCAAACTCCCCCATTTTCACATGATCAAACACCAACCTGCTCTGACACAGAGCCCGCACCCTCCTGGGCCTGCACCGCCCTGTCCCCTGCACTAAATATCCTCATTCTTCGCTTTCATAGAGGTCTTTCCCCTACGCCACCGCTTTGTCCTGCGTCTACAGGGAGCAGACGCAACACAATCCCCATACCTGAATCCCTTTGAGCGACGACACCCCCATGTAGAGAAAGACGCCGTAAAGCACAGGCATCGGTATATACTGCAAAAAAACGCAATTATAGATATTTTTAATTGTGTTTTGTCACTCTCTTCTACAGGCGCGGCCTAAAGCTTTCCATGGTCCACAGGGTGAGGGGCGGGCTGGATTTTAACCATGAGAGATTCTGAGTTAATGTTCTGCTTTAGGCTGCACTTCCGAGTTATATTTCCTCCCAATAATCCTGTTTTCCAGAAGGGTCAGAGGAAAACAGGCGTTTTCCCCCATGCTACCCCACGGCACGTTCCGCGATGGCAGAAAAAACATCTCAATATATTCTGGTGGCCACACACGAACGCAACATCTCATCTCAGGCCTGGAGAAAAGGGACTATTTTTGTGTAACCTCCAAAAGTCTCGTGGGTTTGGGGTGTTTTACATCTTTCCCCACCTTTAAAATCGAAGTGAGGAAGACGGAGCAGCCCATGAGCACGAAGATCATCAAGCCGGTGACTCTCTGCTCTCGGATCCCCAAAAATTTGGGCTGTTCCCCCGGCGCCGAGCTGTCCGACTCCACTTTGAGGCTGTTGACGTGGGTGATGGAGAGGACGGTGGCGGCCACGAACCAGGGCAGCCCCATGATGGAGCACACGCCCAGCATCACCGCCACCATGAACAGGTCCAGGTGGTACCCGCAGCCTTTCTGGGGGAGAAGAACAAGAAACGGGAGCATCCCACGGCACAAGAGCCAGGACGACGTCTCAAGGGGGACCCCACCTCTGCTTCAGCTCAAGGCAGCTTCTTGGAAATTTAAAACAATATGACTAAGGAAGCCCAAGGAAGCCCAAGGAAGAGTAAGGAAGAGTAAGGAAGAGTAAGGAAGAGTAAGGAAGACCAAGGAAGAGTAAGGAAGAGTAAGGAAGCCCAAGGAAGCCCACGGAAGTGGCCGGTCTTTGTGCCAGCACTTAATGTGAAAATCTGGCTGGAGTTTGGTGGATTTGGGGAGTTTGTGAGATATCTACTAAAAAGAAAAATTGACTATTTTTTTAATTCATAAAGAAATTTCTACCATGCGACTCCGAGTTACCCCTGGCAGCGCATCAAAGCGCTGACATTTTAAAATAAAAATGCGTTTCTTTAGCACCTTTTCAGATGAATTTGCTCCTCCAAAAGACGGCTCATCCCAACTCCCCTGCCCTCGCTGTGTCCTCAGCCCAGGAGGACACCGGGCCGCGCGGCACAACGTTGTCCCAGGCCAGCGCCGTCACCCAGCGCGGGGAGCAGGAGCGGGCGGGCTGGGTGGCCTCCGCAGCCCCTCACCTTCAGCTTGTGCTCCTTCCTGTTGATGATGACGGCCGTGATCTGCTGGTCCATGAAGACCAAGATGGTGCAGAGCAGAGCGGGGACGAACGCGGCCAACACCGTCCACCACGGGTTGGGTCCCAAGGGGTTGATGATCCACCCGCGGTCGTCTCTAGTTGGCTGCAACAAAGCACAGACATCTGGACCATCTGCCAGATGACTGTCCCTCCCATCCCTGGGTCACGTCCCTTCTACCTTGAACACGGAGGGGACGTGGAGCTTTGGTGACGGGATCCCCACCGAGAAGTCGACGAGCACCATGGTGACGATGGCCAGGAAAACAGCAAAGTCGCCTACTGTGGACCGGATCTGGGACAAAAAACTTGAGCTGAAAGGGGCATTGCAAACGGGGCCAGAACAAGATGGAAAAGCTGGGGACATCAACAACATTAAGGTTGGTTAATAACAATCCCACCACCCTGGGGCCATGCAGCAAATCCCTTGGTTAGGTACCGCTGCTGGTTCGTCCCTGGGAGATCTGGTGTCAGGCAATAAAAAAAAGCTTAATTAGGTGGAAACGAGTGAGGTGGCTGCTGCCGGCTCTTCTACCTACCCTGGTCGGGAAGTAACGGCTGGTTTTAAACTTCTTCAATAAGGCCGACAGGATGCAGGTGGAGAAGAAGAGGATGCAGCACCAGAAGAAGACGTTGGGCGCGTAGGGGCCATTGTATGCACAGGCGGTTCCGTAAAACTCTCCACGCAAATACCGACAGTCCTGGAGAAACAGGGTGCGAGGACGCGGGGCAGCGTGCGGGAGGGAAACCGGGTCACTGGGGGGCTGAGGGTCTGGGGCCAAGATCCGGGACCTCGCGGCTGCTGCTGGGGATGGAGGTTTAAGGAGCAGCAGCAGGGGAACAAGTGACACGTGAGAACCCGCAGAGGAGGGAGATGTGACGGGACACGACGCCACGGACCACGGCACATCCTCCGCGGGGCTGGCTGAAACAGCACCCGGGGACAGGGAACGCTGGGAATTTGGGGAAAAAGGGAACGGGGAAGGAGGGCGAAGGCAACCGTGGTAGGAAGGAAGAGACAAATGGTCCCTTCGCAGCAGAGCGGGCTCAGGGGACACGGCCAAGAGGGGACAAAGGTGTCCCCAAGGCCTCCCACCCCGTGCCTGGGCTCCGCTTCCAGCAACAACCGCCCGAGAGCTGCTCAGACGTGCACATTCATGCACGGACCTACGGACAGCACTTAAAAAAGCAGGGCCTGGAGGTATCAGGAGCCAATTAAGGCAGCCAATTACTACCTGCGAGCACGAGCTTAAGTCCTCCAATAACCAAACCACCCACTTAACCTCGCTCCCGGTCAGAAATACCGTCCTGCGGAAGAGCTGGGGACAATTGTCCCCTGCCACGTGGGGACAAGGTGGACGGACAAGGTGGACGAACAAGGTGGACGGACAAGGTGGACTCTCCTGCCCAGGACCGCATGGGTGAAAACCACACTCTAATTTTAAACCGTGAGTTTTGGGAGCAGCAGCAGCACGGCTTGAGGCCCATCGTCACCTGAAGGGCTCCGGCTTTCGCACCACATGAATGTCCCCAAACCCGCGGGGGTGGCCTGGGGCACTTACAGCCACCGTGAGCTCGTCCCAGGGGACCCTGGAGGCGTTGATGCGGATGCTCTCCCAGTACCGCAGCGTTTCGTTGGTGATGGGTGGCGGCGAGCACCTGCAGCTGGGAGAGAAGACAAGACGGGGATGAGGGAAAAAGCAACGGAGACGCATCCCGGGGCGATTTTAGGAGGAAAAAATAAAACAAAATAAAAATAACCCACTAGTAGAGGGTGAGGAGGTTGAGCTTGCTGTGCTTGTGCACCGGGAAGGTCTCGCCCAGGTGGGCCAGCTTCTGCAGGGACTCGTAGATGAAGATCATGCAGATGAGGGCGGCGAAGGCCTCCTCGGTGAAGCGGGTGATGTAGCACACCAGGCAGCTGGCGTCCGCGGCCACCAGCACCACGCAGAAGAAGGCGGCCCAGAGCCCGATGCACGCGCGCAGCGACAGGTAGGACAGCGCGTACTCCCTGCGAGAGAGCGAACGGCGGGATGAGCCTCCAGAAACCCAGAGACAGGTAGGACAGCGCGTACTCCCTGCGAGAGAGCGAATGGCGGGATGAGCCTCCGGGAAACCCGGAGACAGGTAGGACAGCGCGTACTCCCTGTGAGAGAGCGAACGGCGGGATGAGCCTCCGGGAAACCCGGAGGGACAGGTAGGACAGCGCGTACTCCCTGCGGGCAGAGTGAACGGCGGGATGAGCCTCCGGGAAACCCGGAGACAGGTAGGACAGCGCGTACTCCCTGCGAGAGAGCGAACGGCAGGATGAGCCTCCGGAAACCCGGAGACAGGTAGGACAGCGCGTACTCCCTGCGAGAGAGCGAACGGCGGGATGAGCCTCCGGGAAACCCGGAGACAGGTAGGACAGCGCGTACTCCCTGCGAGCAGAGGGAACAGCGGCGGATGAGCCTCCGGGAAACCCGGAGGGACAGGTAGGACAGCGCGTACTCCCTGCGAGCAGAGCGAACGGCGGCGGATGAGCCTCCAGGAAACCCGGAGAGACCTGGGAGCGCGCGAGGCCGCGCGGGGGAGACGCGCTTCCCAGCCTCCAGTGCCGGCTGCGGAGCCGCGCGCTTTTAATTATCGTTATTTAGCAATTATCTTGGGTTAAGGCCTGGGAAGAGAATGAAGGTCGGGTCCCCGTTGGAGAAGGGGGTGTTCTCCGCATCGCCCCAAAGCCTCAGCGCTGGGCACCTGCACCCAGTCACCGACTACCAGCAAGTCGGGGCTTAATAAGAAGATTAATCACAATAAGGGTGGTTGATCTCGCATCAAAGTCAAAACGACAAAAGGATTGTCATGGGAAATACCTATTTCACATGAAAAGCTCCTGCAAAGGCCCCGCAGCCCCGGGAAAAGGCCCCGCGGCCCCAGCAAAGGCCCCACAGCCCCAGGCAAAGTTCCCGCAGCCCCAGGCAAAGGTCCCGCGGCCCCGGGCAAAGGTCCCGCGGCCCCGGGCACAGGCCCCGCAGCCCCAGGCAAAGGTCCCGCGGCCCCGGGCAAAGGTCCCGCGGCCCCGGGCACAGGCCCCGCAGCCCCAGGCAAAGGTCCCGCGGCCCCGGGCACAGGCCCCGCAGCCCCGGGCAGCCTCACTTGCAGAACTTGTAGAGGATCTTCTCGAAGACGAGGACGGGGCCGGTGCTGCCGAGGATGGTGAGGGGTTGGCCGGCGAAGAGCGAATAGACGACGCCGGTCATGGACGCGCCCAGCAGCGACTCCATGGCGCTCTGCCGGGAGACGGCGACCGCACCGCTGGGTTCCACCAACCCACAGCAGAGCGCCCGGACAGGGATCCGCGTGGGGCGCCGCTCCCGCCGCGGCTGGGGTCGCTCACCATGTGGCCGTTGGTGGCCTCCCCCAGCAGCCCCCCGAAGGTGACGACGGGCGACATGCAGGCGCAGTAGAGGAAGAGGAAGGACGCCAGGCACTGCAGGCTCAGCCCGTCCCGAAAGTCGCTCCAGAACCACGGGGCTTTGCGCTTCACGTCCAGGATCAACCCTCCAAAGAGCCTGGGGAGGGGAAGGACACGGTAACTGGGCTCCTGGAAGATCCAGCGCAGTTTTCTCTGCTGCAGAAGAGCAACCACGAGCACAGAGGAACTTCCACTGCTCAAAAGCAGCAGGTTCCTTTTCCCATTTTACACCCAGGAGAAACTGAGGCACACAACGAAACCCAACAACACAAAGAGAACCCGAAGCTGAGAGGCCATCCCCTTACTGCAGCAGTTCCTCCCTTGGGGAAGCGGCAGAGCTCTGCCTGGGGGTGTCTATACATCTGCTCCCCCAAACCACAGACACCATGTGCAACGATGCTGTGGCGGAGCCCGGCTGCCCCAGCTCCCACCGGGGACCAGAGGAGTGAAGTGCAGCCTCTTCACTGGAAAACGAACCCCACAAACGGGCTAGAAGGGAAGGCGCGTGCTCGGGTTTTAGAGGCAAACAGAAGAAAAGAAAGAAATATGAAAGCCCGCACCTTCCCGTCCGCTCCAGCTCGGGGCCGCTGTGCTTCTCCGGCTTGCTGTGAGAGTCGCTGTCACCGAGCACTCCCCGCATCTTCCTTTTTTCCTGATAAAACGCAAATAAGATGTGTTTGTAGCCGCTGGCTTGTGTGGCTTCTGGTCTGTGTCAAACTGGGACCCCGTGGCTCGGGGTCCCCGCGGAGCCCCCGGCGCCGCTGCCGTCCCGCACCCACCTGCGACGGGAGGTTTTTGGGGGGCTCGATGCGGATGGACGGGTCCCACTCTCCCGGGGGCAGAACCGTCACCTGGTCCAGGAACTCATCAATCCCGGCCACCAGGTCCGCCCGGTCCTTGGCTTTGTAGGCAACGTCGTGGAAAACCTGCCCGGGAGACAGCCTGGGGAGGACACGCCGGCGCAGGCGCCCCCGCCCGCGCAAGGGGCTCTTGGCCAAACGCAAGGGAATTTCCCCCAAATTTCCTGTCGGAAATGGCAGGAAATATTCCCCCAAATGGAAAAATCTGGGCATATTTTGTAATTATCTCCAGGAGGCGCCGGTGCCCATGGCACCCTGGAGAAGGACAAGGTGCCAGGACGCACCCAGGGCGGCATCTCAGCCCCCGGGGACACAAATCCGCGCGTTCGCTTTGGGATGAACACGGGGATCGGGTTATTCGGGCAGCTGGGACAGTGAATCCTCTTCCCCACAGAGACAGGGAGAGGAGAAGAAAGCCCAGAAATGACCCGGAGAGACCTTTTGTCTCCTCCTACCTCGTCTGTCATGATCGTGGCCATGGACCTGCCGATCTCGTGGTACCGATGGGCTTTTCCCCCCGGTCCGAGCAAAACAAACAGGAACCTGGGCAAGGAAAATGAAATGAGAGAGAGAGAAGAACGTGCTCTTGCTCAATGGGCACCACACAAAGTCCCCAGGACGGCTCGAGAGGGGACACGTCGGCTCACCAAGCCCATCCCACAATTAATTCTTGGGCCAACTTCCCTTAAAATTGACCAACGGGTTTAAAAGCTAGAGCAAGGGAGGGAATAACGGAGCTGAGGAAACGCGGGTGGGACAACCGTGCGTGTTCCCTTGGGGTGCCAAACCGGCGCCCCATTTCATGCTGTCTGGGTATTTTTAAAGACAAGCTCGGCGCTTGTCGCTCAGACCTCGTGGGGACGGGGACCTCGGTCATGGCCGGGAGCAGCACGGCGGGCGTCAGGCGCACGAAGGCCACCACGGGCTGCCGCAGGAACGCCAGCTCTCCCACCAGCACGTTGGACGCTTCGGCCCCAGCGGGGATCTTCTTCATGAAGTGCAGCTCCGCCTGGGCACCACAAGCCGCTGTCAGGCCGTTCCCCAGCAGCGCAGCCCGCGGCGCCCGGCGGCAGCCCCGCGGCCCAGCGCGCGGCAAAGCCGGGCCTAAGGGCCTCAGAGAGCCGCGGGCCCCTCACCTTGCTCAAATCCATCGTCACGGGCTCGTGGTTCAGCCCGTTTTTAGCTTCTGCGCTGGGAGAAGGATGAGGGGTGAGCGTTTGGGCTGGCAGGAAAAGAAAGAGATTGAGAAAGAGGGGAAGGGAGCAATCGGGACGCTTCTGCTTTGCCAGGACAAGTCTAATGGAGCTAAAGCCTGGCTCACACCTTCTCCTGATGCCAAAGCCCTGCTCAAACCTTTGCCTACAGCCACAGCCTTGCTCAAACCTTCGCCTACAGCCACAGCCTGGCTCAAACCTTCTTCTGATGCCAAAGCCCTGCTCAAACCTTCGCCTACAGCCACAGCCTGGCTCAAACCTTCTCCTGATGCCAAAGCCTGGCCCAAACCCTCCCCTGGCACCAGGCCCCCACCTGGCTTGTCGAGGACGTGCAGGTCCGGCTGCCTCTTGCTCACGTCGGCGAAGGAGCGGACGATGGGGAGGAGGTTGGTCCTCTTCTTCTCCTTCTGGTGGTGATGCTTCTTCAGAAGGACCTCACGGACCTTCGCGCGCGTGCGCTGGTCGAAGTCTGCGGACGGTTCTTGCTGGGTCAGGATCATGTCTGGGGGTGGCAGAGGGAAATTAATCCATCAGAGCATAAATGCCCCCAAATTCCAAGCCCTGAAGCCCCCAGGGAAGTCTGTGCCACGCACGACACCCTAACGCGGGCTCCGATTTGCTTAGCGAGACATTTTATTACAGATCAGCCTTTGCAGCAAAAGTGAGGTTTTCTTTTGCTAAAAACATCATCAAAGTGCTTATTCATCACTCCGCTAAGATCATTATTTCCCTTTTTAAATAATGCCATTTTCTTGCCTGATCTGGCCTCTCTATCCACAGCATCCCTGGTACCTGCAGCATCCCTGGTACCCTCAGCATCCCTGGCACCTGCAGCATCCCCGGTACCCGCAGCATCCCCGGTACCTGCGATCTCCTCGATGCTGTTGGCACAGATGTCCAGCAGCACGGTCCCGTTGAGGATGCAGCTCCGCAGCTCGAACAGGCTGTGCAGGGACAGCGTGGCCACGTAGGGCTTGCTCCAGCGCTCGCCACCGTCCTCCACGTCCTCCTCGAACTTCAGCCACCTGCAACCACCATCAGCTCCATCACGAAACCCCCTTCCAGCTCCGCAAACCTCTTCAACGGAGCCACAGGGCGGCAGGAGGCGGCTCCTCGCGTGGGCACCCGCGAAAGCTTCGCGCGGAGCCCCGGGCGCTGCAGGGGTTTATTTACCGCGCCGTCTCCTTCCACTCGGCATCCTCATCCCCCTTCAGGCAGATCTCGTCCAGCTGGGTGAACAGGTCGTGGGGAACGTGCTCCTCGTCCTCCTCGGTCCCCAGGATGAACTGGACCCGCTGGGACGGGGTGTCTGGGACACAAGACAAAGCCCCGACCTGTTGCTGAGCCTCAGTCCAGCCCATCGCGCTCACACGCAGAGTCACCATCGGGTCGGCCCCGTTCAGCCACAGACACGGGGCCGGTTCCCCCACGGGGTGTGTCTGCGCTCGCACAGCGCCACGGAAAACGAGAATCATGGGTTCGCCCTCCACATAAGGACGGGCAGCCTTCCCTCCCATGTCTCCATTTCTAAAGCCAAGATCCCTCTAAGGAAGATGAACCTAAACCCACTATACATTAAAAAAAACTGTGCCTTCAAACAAAAGGAGCCAAGCGGCCTTACGCTGGCGGTCCTGCCCCGCCGGGCCCGGCTCCTTCTCCCGCTCGCGTCTCCGATGCTTCTGGCTGTGGGGCCGGTGGTGCCGGTGGCTCTGCCGCACCAGCGGCATCCGCACGCCCACGTACAGCGTCCGGTGACCTGCGCACAGCAGCGGAGACACCGCGCAGAGGGTCACACGCACGGCGCCGTTACCCCCGGTTCCTCTTCGTTCTATTTCCTCTGTGTCCCCGAACGTCACAGACACGTATCCCAAGCCTGTTTTACTCAAGCTGTGCCACAGCAGAGCAACAACAGCTCCGGCTCATCCGAAAGTATCAAACCTCTTCTCCAAGGGCCGTTTGGCTGGATGAAGCTCAGAGTGGCTCGTTAAGCAGTGGCAGAAGGTATTAATAATTATTTTGAAAAGCTTTGGATGGCACAAGGTGATGAGAGATCAAATCAGGCCCGTGATAACAAACTCCAGAATACAAAGAAATATAGAAACACAGCCTGGTGTTCGCAGCCAAAAATTATCCTCCTGACCCCTCCAAGCAAAACCAAGCTGGAATTACCCAGCCCCGCGGCTGACGCTCACGCCGCGGCCTCTGCCGGCCGTTTGGCCCCAGTTTGAAAGAAAAGAAAAGAACTGCTTATTTCTTTAGAAGCGGCCACGTTCCGCTGCCGCCGAGCCAGCGGCACCACGGGGGCCCTGTGGAAGGGAAAACGGCGAGACTGACCCTCCAGCTCCTCCTGCTCATAGTGGATATTGACCACGTTGCTGGTTCTGCCCTGGTCGATCACGGCCTCTTCGTCCGGCCTCTGCTCAGCAACGAGAAAACGGGAAACCGGGGCTGGGTCCCCCGAGCATCGTCCCCAAACATCATCCCCGAGCATCGTCCCCAAACATCAGCCCCAAACATCATCCCCGAGCATTGTCCCCAAACATCATCCCCAAACATCATCCCCGAGCATCATCCTCAAACATCATCCCTGAGCATTGTCCCCAAACATCATCCCCAAACATCATCCCCGAGCATTGTCCCCAAACATCAGCCCCAAACATCATCCCCGAGCATCGTCCCCAAACATCATCCCCAAACATCATCCCCGAGCATTGTCCCCAAACATCAGCCCCAAACATCATCCCCGAGCATCGTCCCCAAACATCATCCCCAAGCATTGTCCCCGAGCATCGTCCCCAAACATCATCCCCGAGCATTGTCCCCAAACATCATCCCCGAGCATCGTCCCCAAACATCATCCCCAAGCATTGTCCCCAAACATCAGCCCCAAACATCATCCCCGAGCATCGTCCTCAAACATCATCCCCGAGCATCATCCCCAAACATCATCCCTGAGCATTGTCCCCAAACATCATCCCCGAGCATCGTCCTCAAACATCATCCCCAAGCATTGTCCCCGAGCATCGTCCCCAAACATCATCCCTGAGCATTGTCCCCAAACATCATCCCCGAGCATTGTCCCCAAGCATTGTCCCCAAACATCATCCCTGAGCATTGTCCCCAAACATCATCCCCAAGCATCACCCCTGAGCATCGTCCCCGAGGGAAGGAAAGGGAAGGAAAAGGAAAAAATAAAACAAAATAAAAGTCAAATAAAATAATAAAATAAAATAAAATAAAATAAAATAAAATAAAATAAAATAAAATAAAATAAAATAAAATAAAATAAAATAAAATAAAATAAAATAAAATAAAATGGGTTTCCAAATGAGGAAAGAAAAGAAAAAACAAAGGCCCCTTTTCTCTCAGCATTTCCAGCCTGGGCCGCGATCCCTGCAGGACCCTCTGGGCGGCACCTGGGCCACCGGGATCCCTGCAGGACCCTCTGGGTGGCACCTGGGCCACCGGGATCCCTGCAGGACCCTCTGGGTGGCACCTGGGCCACCGGGATCCCTGCAGGACCCTCTGGGCGGCACCTGGGCCACCGGGACCCCTGCAGGACCCTCTGGGTGGCACTTGGGCCACCGGGATCCCTGCAGGACCCTCTGGGCGGCACCTGGGCCACCGGGATCCCTGCAGGACCCTCTGGGCGGCACCTGGGCCACCGGGATCCCTGCAGGACCCTCTGGGCGGCACCTGGGCCACCGGGACCCCTGCAGGACCCTCTGGGCAGCACTTGGGCCACCGGGACCCCTGCAGGACCCTCTGGGCGGCACTTGGGCCACCGGGACCCCTGCAGGACCCTCTGGGTGGCACCTGGGCCACCGGGATCCCTGCAGGACCCTCTGGGTGGCACTTGGGCCACCGGGACCCCTGCAGGACCCTCTGGGCGGCACCTGGGCCACCGGGATCCCTGCAGGACCCTCTGGGCGGCACTTGGGCCACCGGGACCCCTGCAGGACCCTCTGGGCGGCACTTGGGCCACCGGGATCCCTGCAGGACCCTCTGGGTGGCACTTGGGCCACCGGGACCCCTGCAGGACCCTCTGGGCGGCACTTGGGCCACCGGGACCCCTGCAGGACCCTCTGGGCGGCACTTGGGCCACCGGGACCCCTGCAGGACCCTCTGGGTGGCACTTGGGCCACCGGGATCCCTGCAGGACCCTCTGGGCGGCACCTGGGCCACCGGGATCCCTGCAGGACCCTCTGGGCGGCACCTGGGCCACCGGGACCCCTGCAGGACCCTCTGGGCGGCACCTGGGCCACCGGGACCCCTGCAGGACCCTCTGGGCGGCACTTGGGCCACCGGGACCCCTGCAGGACCCTCTGGGCGGCACCTGGGCCACCGGGACCCCTGCAGGACCCTCTGGGTGGCACCTGGGCCACCGGGACCCCTGCAGGACCCTCTGGGTGGCACCTGGGCCACCGGGACCCCTGCAGGACCCTCTGGGCGGCACCTGGGCCACCGGGACCCCTGCAGGACCCTCTGGGCGGCACTTGGGCCACCGGCCGCGGCCACTGCAGAGCCCGCAGGGGCCGAACTGCGTCTCCCGCCTGGGCCCTTGGCCCGAAATCTGCTTCTTCTGCCCCAAATCCCCACTCGGAGCCACTCGCGCCGTCGTCCCCGCGCAGCAGCGACGCAGCTCAACGGGCAGCAGGAACAAACGAGCTGGCTGGTCCCCGGACACCTTCCGGGGTGTCGATTGGGAACAGACGCAGCGATTTGGCAGCTGCAGCTCCCGAACTCCCCACGGGCCGCACGGGGAAAGGCTCCATTCTGCCCCCATTTTCTGACCGGCCATGCTGAACCTGCCCCCCCGGCAAAAAGCGTCTCCCCCCGCCCATCCCTCTGCCCTGCGGGAAATTCCCCGGGGGTTTTGGGGGAGTCTCCCCCTTTTCGGGGCCCCGCGGCCGCGCTACCTGTAGCTCCTCCAGGAGGGTCACTCTGTGACTCCACCGCCGCATCCTCCCGTCGGTCACCAGTTTTTTGGGGACAACTGGACCTCTGGCTCAGTCGGGGGGGACACCCCCCCCGGGCACCCGGCAGCCCCGGCGAGCGCAGCAGCGCCCGGCGCCACCGGCTCCGGGTGCACAAACCCAACCGCCTCGGAACCCCGGGCACGGCGCGGCCGTTACCGAACGCCACGCAGCCCAACGGTCTCCCCGCTCCCAGCACCCGGCGCGTGGGGGAGAAACGGCTCCGTTTTGAGGAAAACCCCCCGGAATAGAGAAACGGGGGGTCAGCGCCACATCCTGCCCGGGCCAGGGGCACAGGAGCCGTCTGGATGTGCTGAACAGCACCGGTGGTGAAACACAACCGAGGTGCGAAGCGCTGGGAACACACATTCTGGGGCAGCGCTGGCTGTCACCAACGTTTCCTGCACGAGATCACGGCGTTTCGGGTAAGTCTGGCTTTGCCACGGCCCTTTGGCGCTTCAAAACCCCCCTGCACGGCACGGAAATGTCCAGATAGGCGACATTGTTCCCTCCCTCGCTGCCCCCGCTGCCTCCAGCTCCACGGTTTGTTATTTTCCGAGCTGAGCTAATCCATCATTTCCACCCCACAAATCCGTTTGCTCCGCGGGGTGCAAAGCCTCACGGCCGGTTTGCCCTGCAAGGCGACACGGGGCGCAAACCAAGGCGGCGAGGGCAGGCGGCTCCGGGGCCGCATGGGCAAGAATCCTGGCCTCGTCCAAACCCGCTCCCGCTGCTCTTTGATTATTTAGTATTAAAGCTCTGGGAGTGAAAACCAGGAGAAACGGGACAAGCGGGCGGCTCCGGAAAGGTGCTCCGAGCACCCCATCACCACCGCAGATCCCCGAAACCGCGGCAACCCCCCCACGGAGACGTCACCAAGGGAAACGTCCCCGCTCAAGCCACTCGAATGGACTCGGAGTGGACATTTCACGGAGCAAATTGCTGGAGGAGTGAAAGATTTAATAGAAAAGCAAATGATCCCGTCCCCGGGTGGGCAGCAGCGCTGGCGGATGCTGCAGCGAAGCCACGAGGCCAGCACGCCCATCTCCAGAAAACTCCTCCAGGTTATTCCTTTGCTGCCAGGTATCTCTGTGTGTCCCAGCAGGAGACAGAGGAATTCCGAGCGCCCTGCCTCGCTCTACCTGCCCCAGCGCAACCGCAAACCCCTGCCTGGGAAGCTTTGGTGGGACTGAGGAGGAGGAAAAGCACGAGGCGGAGGTTTAGGCCCGGCTTTGAGTCCTCCCGGCGCCGGGGGACGCCGAAAGCATCGCGGGGGGAGGGAAATGCCCCCCTCCTCACCCCTCTCCATGTCCACCCCCCCCCGACAAAGCCACCGTCCCTACGGGGACCCTGAGCTGTGATGGGACCGGTCCCGGGTGTTGGCAACGGGAGGGGACACGTCTCCGGAGCCCCGAGCGGGGGACACAGGTGACGGCCCAGCAGCGCCAGGACGCGCTGTCACCCAACCGGGGGAGCCGTCAATCCCCGTCACCCCCCGAGCTGCAGTATCGGGGCAGGTTAACTAATTCCCCTCATTTGTCACCCAGAGCGGGTTTCCAGGCGGGTCCCAGGGGGGCGGGGGGCGGGTGGGACAAGGAGATGCTGGAACAGGGGCGCCCCCCGGTCAACTGCACCCCAGCACCAGGCGCACCCACACGCGCCTGCTGGGGACAACAGCTGAGACCCCGGTGCCGGGGGGGCTGCAGGGACAGTGGCCTTTGTCCCCCCACCCGCAGCATCACCGGGGGGGTCACAGCGGACGGGAAAAGGGGGCGCAGCGAGGACCCTCCCAGTCACCGCACAGGTGAATTCCTGTCCTCCCGCACCCCCAGCACCCCCTCTTTGCGCCCCCACCCTCTGCTGTGCCGATGCCTTGTGCCCCCCCAGGGGCCTTGCACCCCCTTGCACCCCATTTTACACCCCCCCACCTTGCAGATGCCCTTCACCTGCCTCTGCCCGCCCGCACGGCCCCCCCGCGCTCCCCTTTGCACAAACCCAGTCTCCCTGTGCACCCCCACCCCTTTGCTCCCTGTCCCCCCGCACCCCACCCCTTTGCTCCCCCGTTCCCACCCCTTTGCTCCCCCGTTCCCACCCCTTTGCTCCGTGTCCCCCGCCGCGGAGATGCCGCAGTGAGCGGCCCCCGAGCGCCCGCGGGGTCCCGGGCAGCGCGTCCCCCACCTGGTAGCTGAGGATCCCGTCGGGCTCGTTGCTGCCGGCGGGCATGGCGGCCGGGGGCCGGGACCCCCGCTGGGGCCGCTGCAGCCCCGGCGCCGCTCGCACCGGCTCCGGCAGCGCCCCAGCGGCCAATCCCCGCCCAGCCGGGGGCGGGGGCGGCGCCGGGCGGAACTGCGGCCTCCTCCGGCTGCACCCCCCACACCGGCAGCGCCCCCCGCCCCCGGCAGCGCCCCCCGATACCCGGCAGCGCCCCCTGACACCCGGCATCACCCCCCCCCGTCCCCGGCAGCGCCCCCCGTCCCCGGCAGCGCTCCCCGATACCCGGCAGCGCCCCCTGACACCCGGCATCACCCCCCCCCGTCCCCGGCATCACCCCCCCCGCCCCCGGCAGCGCCCCCTGACACCCGGCATCACCCCCCCCGTCCCGGGCATCACCCCCCCCCCCGTCCCCGGCAGCGCCCCCGACACGCGGCAGCGCCCCCTGCCCCTCCTGTGAAAACGTGGCCCCGAAAGAGCCGGGTATTGGAATTTTGGGGTGTTCGCACGCGGTTTGGTGCGTTTTGATGGATTTTCCGATCTCTCCTGACGGGAAACTCGCCCGGCTCCGCTCTGCTCTCCAAAACGAGCCAAACCCGGGCAAACCACCCACCCGCGGCGGTAGAGACGGGCGCCCTGTGCTTACGGTTATTTAGGGAGCACAGACACGTTCGTGTCCGTGGAAAGTGCCGGGTTAAAAACAGCAGCTCCTGAGTCACCGCGGCCCGTCCGGCGGGGACAGCGGGGGAGCAGCCGCCCGCACCCCCGCCAGCGATACAGCGCTCACTCAGTACCAAGGGATCTCATTTCTTTGTGTGAGAGCAAACGGACCCCCAGCAACAAACCCAAACGGGCAACGAGACCCAGGGCAGGGGCACAAACCGCAGCCCGACCTGCCCCCGCCCGCACAAACACCCCAGACGAGCCCCCAGCGCTGCCCCCGCGCCGTGCGCTGCCCAAACACCGGCACGACGGAGAAACCCCCCCGCGCCGTGCGCAACACGGCTCCCCTGCTCTTACAGCTGGACCGTGGGTCAGACTCCCCAGTTTTACCATATCGCACCAATTATTACCACTCTGGAAGATAATAAATAAAACCAAAGCCCGGCACCAATCCGCCGCCCATCTGCGGAGAACGGTCTAATTTCACAGATCCGTGCAACCTCAATTAGCATAAATATGCAAATGGGCTTTGCTTCCTGTCATATTTTCCAGGTTCGCCGCCGCTCGGCGCCGCGAATTGGAGCTCGGGGCTCTGTAATTAGCGGCTCGGCTGGTGGGGCTGCCGGAGCCTCCGCCGGCGCGGGGCGGCGGGACGGGCAGGACCCCGAGCGGCCCGGAGCGGCGCCGGAGCCAGAGAGCCGCGGGAAGGGGTAAGGTCGCTCCAGCGCAGGCGCCGCCGCGCTCCTCACGCACACCGTGCGGTAACCACGGCTGTGTTGGGCTGTTTGGCTCCCGCTGATCCCTAAATAACACAGCTAAACACTTTGCACCCTCCAAAGCGGCTAATATATCAAATTAAAGATTAAGAGGATATGTTTTGTCTGAGGGTTATATATAACTATGCCTATTAATTATTTAGAAGCGTGCACTTTGGAGCTGTCGCCCGTATTGATTTTGTGCAATCCCCGCTGGTTTTTCAGTCATTAACCGCTTCTCCATTCCCCCAAATCGCTTTGGTGACACCAGCAGGACGGTGCACCGGGGGTTTTTTTAATCTCCTGCGTAACCTGAACAGTATTTTGCAAATTGCAATTAAAAGAAGCGATCTGAGGCAAAACAACCCGGAGGAAAGGGGCCGCGGGGTGGCGGGGGCAGGAGCGGGCGGGGGCTGGTGACCGCGCCCGAGGCTCATCCCGCCCGGCCCCCGCGGCGCATGAACCTCGCCGAGCCCAACGGGCTCCGGCTTCCCCTCACCCCGGCCGGGTTCCTCCTGCCCGCGGCCACCGCTGGGCACGGCGCGGCCAGGCGCTCGGCAGCGCAAACGCCGGGGCAGGGAATTTCCCCGACGGTTTTGAGCTGAGAGCGAAACCTCTGCCGGCAGGAAGCAGCGGCGAAGCGCGGCAGGCGCGGCGCAAACCCGGGCTTAAATTTAGCTCTGAAAAGCACGGGAGGCAATTGAGAAGGGCGGGTGAGTGCCGGCTGCTCTCTGCGCCATGCAGGGGCCTTTCCTGTGCCTCAGTTTCCCCCACCTTTCTTCAGTGCTTCGATGCGGAGGCCGCTGGGTGTTTATGTGTGTGCGGTGCCCAGAGCCCTGCCCGACTTATCCCCCTAAGGCAGCTGATGTCCAAGCGAATATCCCAATAACCCAAATGAATACTCGCCCTGCCTGGGGTCAAATCCCCCAAATCCTCCGTGCAGTGCGGGAGCCGAGGGAGAATCCACAGCTTGGCAATTAAAACCCTCCTCCGGGATTCGGGGGTTTTCCCCATCGTCTCGATGGCAGCGTCTCCTGGGGTGCGCGGGGGCTTTGGGGGAACCCTCTGCCGAAGGGCTCGGACCTGCCACATCGTCCCTGGAGCGGCTCCGAGCGGCTCTTTCGCATCACCCGCTTTCCCAGGGGGTTTTGGCGCTGTGCGGAGCCCGAAGCCTCATGAAGACACCACCATCTAGCGCCAGCGGCGTGCGGAGGAGCCGGGAATCGGGGCGCTCGCCGTCGGGGCTGCACGTCGGGGGCGCGGCGCAGTCTGCAGGGTGATGGGAAGATCCGGCTGATGGGGATGACACGGAGGGATGGGAATAATGAGCAAGTTGCTGTGTCGGCACAAAAAATATATTACTATGATTATTGCATCTTGGTAAAAACCATGGTAAATAAAGTCCCGGTCAACCGCTGGGAAGCTCAGGAGGTTCCAGAGCGCCCGCGGAATAATTAATAAATAAGAATAATAACAAAAGTGGCATGAACTACGGAAGGAGCGCGGGCAGAAAGGTGTTCGCATCGTGCTGGTGGGCGCTATAGGACCTACAGCTCCCGGCAGCACCCCGTGCCAGGCCTTTACTGGTCCCAGCACACCTGGGCTCATGCCCCTATGGCCTCTATAGGCCCCTGTGGCTCCCGGCAGCCCCAGTGCCAGGCCCTTGCGGTCCTTATAGCACCTATAGGTTCCTGTGCATCCCAGCAACCCCAGCGCCAGGCCCTTGTGGCTGCTGCAGGCCCCGTCACCCGCTCTGCCCTCGCTATCAGGTCCCTATAGCCTCCATAGGCCCCGCCACTCTCGGCACCCCCCGTGCTTAGCCCATACGGCCCCTATAGACTCCCCGTCCCCGCCGGTGCCCCGGTGCCGGGCCGCCGTGACCCCCGGGAACCCGCCGCGTTTACAGCGGGCGGCGCTAGGACCGCGGCGCCGCTCCCGCTCCGTGTGTCTCCGCCCCGGCGGGCGGCGCTGGGACCGCGCGCCGCCCCGTGTGCACCTGTGCCCGGGCGGCGCAGGTGGCGGCGGCCCCGCCCAGCGGGACGGTCCCGGCGGCACGGGGAGCGCGGGCCCGGGGCTCCGTCCGCTGCACGGCCCGAGCGGACCGGGAAACGCGCCGTTCCGGAGCCCCCGCTCCCGGGAAAAGGGTCCGAGAGGAGCCGGTGCGGAGCCGCCCCCGGTGAACACGGTGTAGGGGGTCTCGGTGCGGAGCCTCCGCTGCACCGGTAGAGAGGTGAGTCGGGGGGGGTCCCGGTGTGGACCCCCCGTCCAGCGCGAAGGGGATTCGGGTGGTCGCGGTGCGGAGGAACAGCCGCCGGGGTTCCGGTGCGGAACCGCCCCCGCCAGGGAACGGGGTTCCGGGGCTTCCCGGTGCGGAGCACCCCCGAGGGAACGGGCTGCGGGGGGTCCCGGTGCGGAGCTCCCCCCCGGGGAAGTGACCGGGGGTCCCGGGACAGAGTCACCCGGGGCAAAGAGGGACGGGGGGACTCGGTGGCGGGAGCCCCGTGGGACCCCCCCGTGCGCCGGGCAGCGCCCACCTCCCCTGCACACCCCCGGCATCGCTGCGTCCCGCCCGCGGGGCTCCGCGAGGTGCCCGCGGCTGCACCGGCTGCTCCTCGGCGCCACCGGCACCGAGCGCGGCGTTTCCCCCATCCCGGGGGGCGCAGGGCTGGGGGTGCGGGCCGCGCCCCCTTTCCCGCTCCCGTTCCGCATCCCGGTCCCGGCCGCCGTCGCGGTCGTGGCCACCGACGCGTTGCCACGTGGAGCGCGCGGCCACGTCGGCCGCCCTGTCCGCTCGCGGCGTCACCTGGGGGGGTTGATTGGCTTTGCTTTCATTTCCACCTCTCCCCGCGATTCCTCCCTCCCGTGCCGCGGGGAAAGCTCCGGCTCCCGCCAAATTCCCACCAAAAATCCTTTTTTTCCCCTCTTTGGACCCCAAAGGCCCCACCGGCTGATGTTGGTGTCGGCTTTCCCGGGATCCCCATCCCAAGGTGGGATTTGGGGGCCGGTTCCGTGGGGTGACCCCGCACGTTCAGGTCTGGCGGTTGAGAGCACGACCGCGCTGGCACCTCGCGCTGCAGGGCCCACTGGCGCTTTGGGGCTTTTTGGGGAGGTTTGCTTTGCTTTTTGTGTGTTCGGGGTGGGACCCCCCGGGAGCTGCAGCTGCTCTGCACAGCCCCCATGTTCTCTGTGAGCACACAGGTGCCGCTCTGGGGTTCATTAGCATCACATGGCTAACGAGCACGCTTCATCAGTGTGGCCACCATAATGTGGCAAGAGAGAGCCTCTCAGAGAGACGCAGCAACGCTGGAAATGGGCTTTTCCACCCCAAAACTGGTCACTCCTTGCACAGCTTGTGCTGTGCGACGAATCCCTCGGGTCTCAGCCCCACCAGCGGGGCGGGAGCATCTTCGCTTGGATCCGAGCAGAAACTGGGGCGGATTTATTTAATTTTCTGCCTTAATTCTGCTTCTTCCCGCCCGGTCCCGCCACGGCTCGGGCGCCCTTGGCAGTGGAGCGTGGTCCGGCTTTGAGCGAAAGCGCTGACCCCGGGGCCGCCTCGGGCCTCCTCCTGCCGACCCGGAGCTTCCTCGCCCTTGAAGTTGCTGGCAGGTGCCCATTGCCACGGCAATGCGAAGAAAAGGAAGGAAAAAAACCAGTAAAGAACTAAAGGAGGAGGAGGAGATGCCGGTGAATGGCTCCCGTGGAGCTTGTCGGCTCACAAAGAGCGGCCGCGGGAGCTTCGGCGCTGGCTTTGCAGCCGCTGCTGAGCTCCGGGCGCCGCGGCCGCCGCTCCGGTCCAGCCCGAAGCGCCGCGGATCTCGCCTGCCGGCTCCGTCCTGGGTGTGAACACCCGGGAAAAGGCTTTTTCTGCGCAGCCAGGAATAGTTCTGCAGATTTGAGCAGCTTTGGTTTTGACTTTGTTGCAGGGGGCGAGCACACAGGTGCCGCTCTGGGGTTCGTTAGCGTCACAATGAATGCGCCCCGGCCGCAGTGACCACACCAGCACGTCTTGTGGCGTTTTTCAGTCCTCGCTTTTTCCTGGTTTTTGTGGTTTTCAGCGTGGTTTTCGGGCTGGGGGGGGTCGCAGCCGTCTCGCTTGCGCCGTAGCGGGGAAGGGACTATGTGTTGGCATACGGGGTGTTTCGAAGAGTTGGGCGCAATTCGAAGTCACTGTATCTTTATATCATTATATCTTTGGTGATTTCAAATTGGGTCCATCTTTTTGCAGCACCCTGTATAATTAATATTATATGACTGTATAATTAATATTATCTTGATATCCAGGGGATGCACCCGAAGTGCCTCCAGTCTGTGGATTAACCTGCGGGTGTTTCTCCTTTTGCCCAGGTTGGCGGAGCGGATCATCATGAAACACCCCGAGACCCCACGGCCCTGAGACGCCTGTCGGCAAAACCAAAAAAGCACCGAAAAAAGCACGAAAATGAGGTTTTTCCGGAGACGCTCCAGCCCCTTGAAGGTGGCGTTGGCGGGCGCCCTCTTCGTCATCTTCCTCTTCATCCTGCAGAAGGACGCGGGGAACAAGGAGCCGGGCGAGGAGCCGTGGCTGAAGAACATGGTGCCGGGGAGGGGCCAGGTGCTGGACATGATGCTGGGCGCCGTGCACAACCTGCGCGACTCCATGCCCAAGCTGCAGATCCGCGCGCCCGCCCCGCAGGACGCCGCCCCCCCCGGCACCCGCTCCTGCCTCCCCGGCGTCTACACGGCGGCCGAGCTGCGGCCGCTGCTCGAGAGGCCCCCCCAGGACCCCGGCGGCCCCGGCGCCGACGGCAAAGCCTTCAGGAAGGAGCGCTGGACGGCGGAGGAGACGCGCGAGAAGGAGCGGGGCTACGAGAAGCACTGCTTCAACGCCTTCGCCAGCGACCGCATCTCGCTGCAGCGCGCGCTGGGGCCCGACAGCCGCCCCCCCGAGTGAGGGACCCCCCCTGCGGGATGGGCTGGGAGCTGGGGGGGGTCCGGGGGGGTGGGGAGCGGGCCGTCACCGAGGGCTGGCGGGGATCGGATGGGGGGAGAGCTGCAAAAACACGTTTGGTTCTTTCTACATATATTTATTTATTACATACATCTATTTATTTTTACATATATCATTTAATTTTACATATATCTATTCCTCCCCACCCCTCGTGCCCCTCTTTTGCCCCCCTCCTTGTTCCCCTCTTTCTCCCCCCCTACTCTTTTTCATTTATTTAATTTATTTCATTTTCACACATTGTGATTTTCTCCGCGGCGCTGGGTCAGAGCCGCGGTGGCTCTTTGTGTCCCCGCGGACCCGCTCTCGGCCGGGTGGCTCCGCGTGTCCCCCGCTTTCCCCCCCTCTTTTATTCCGGTAATGGGACCTTTTCTTTGCCAGCCGAGCGGAACCGGCTCAGCCCGCGGGCGGGGGGCGCGGGCAGCACCGAGAGCGCCGGCTTTCCCCGCCGGCCGCAGGCGCAGATTAAAGCGCGGCCCCCCAGCCCCTGCCTGCTGGGGGGGATTCGGGGTGGAAAAAAGGCTTAAACGGGGTAGAAACCCAACCCTGGGGTGGAAACCGGCCCCCCGAGCCGCCGGGCGATTATCCGTGCTTAGCAGGTGTAGCGGTGACAATGGGGGGACATTGGGGCCGGAATGTGACTCACTTGACCAGTGAGGGGGAGAGATGAATGAAATGAAGGCGGTGAGGAGCCGGGGGCGCTTTGTCTCCGCCGTGCCCCTCGGCCCGACCTGCTGCCGCTCTCCCTCGCAGGTGCATCGACCAGAAGTTCAAGCGCTGCCCCCCCCTGCCCACCACCAGCGTGGTCATCGTCTTCCACAACGAGGCGTGGTCCACGCTGCTGCGCACGGTGTACAGCGTGCTGCACGCCTCGCCCGCGCTGCTGCTCCGCGAGGTCATCCTGGTCGACGACGCCAGCACCGACGGTGGGGAGCGCTGGGACGCGGGACCCGGGCAGGGCTGCAGGATGAGAGAGGGGTGCAGGATGCAAGAGTGGTGCGGGAGCTGTGCAGGGCTGCAGGCTCCATGGAGGGATGCAGGATGCAAGAGGGATGCGGGAGCCGTAATGGGATGTGAGAGCTGGAGGGATGCAGGAGCTCTAATGGGATGCAAGACCCATGGAGGGATGCGGGAGCTGTAATGGGATGCGGGAGCTGTAATGGGATGCGGGAGCTGTAATGGGATGCGGGAGCTGTAATGGGATGCGGGAGCTGTAATGGGATGCGGGAGCTGTAATGGGATGCGGGAGCTGTAATGGGATGCAGGAGCTGTAATGGGATGCGGGAGCTGTAATGGGATGCAGGACCTATGGTGGAATGCAGGAACCATATTGATCCGTGGCAGGATGCAGGAGCAGGACGGATGTGGGAGCTGGAGAGATCTGTGGGGGGATGCAGGAGCTGTAATGGGATGCAGGAACCAGATTGATCCGTGGCAGGATGCGGGAGCTGTAGTGGGATGCGGGACCCATGGCAGATGCAGGAAGCAGCGGGATGCAGGAGCCGGAGGGACGCAGAGGGGGCAGAGCATCTTTCCATCCCGGGAGCAGCGGTTCTGGGTGCTCGGAGGGAAGCAGCTCGTGCCCAGTCCCCGAGCAGCCCGGGGTGCACCCGCCGTCCCCTCCCGCTGTCCCATCCACCCGGAGCCCCGCGGGGATTCCCCCGTTAACTCAGCCCTGGAGAGACCTGGGTGCTCCTCCCGCACCCCGCAGGCAGCTCACCTGCCAGCTGTGATCCTCGTTAGCTACACCCAGAGCAAATTAACGAGGTGTTCCCCGCCAGCTGTGATCCTCGTTAGCTACACCCAGAGCAAATTAACGAGCTGTTCAGCCTCGGGGCGCTGGAGAGGAGCGGACTTTGCCCTCGCTATGGAGATAAACGCTCCTTTCCACCCACGGCATCCGAGGAGCAGGCGCCTGGGACAGGGCAGGGGCGTGTCACCCAGAGCTTGTCCCCCGCTGTGGTGGGGACACGGATGCTCCTGAGCCCTGGGGATGGGACTCTGGATGTTCCAACTCCCTCTTGGCCATTCCTGGCTCTTGCTTGGCCGCGTCTGCCAAGGCAGGAGAGAAAACACGGTTTCCTGGGCTGTCACCTTGTCTCCTGTCCCTCCCCTTGGTGACAGCTCATCCTCTAGGTCCTGGTGACACTTTAGCCGCAGGGCATGAGACCTTCTCACCCCATCGTCCCCCTGATCCCTCATTGATGGGGGCTGAGCTGGGCTGGGCAACCGGCTCCTGTGCCAAACCTGCTTTCTTTGGCCAAAACCACTTGGATTTTGGGGACAGGCGGCTCAGGTGCCGGGTGTGAGGGGCAGGGCGGGCTGGGGGGACACGGGGACGCCTGACGGAGCCGTTTGCTTTCCCCCCAGAGTACCTGAAGGAGGAGCTGGACCGCTACGTGGAGCAGCTGCAGATCGTGCGCGTGGTGCGGCAGCGGGAGCGCAAGGGGCTGATCATGGCGCGGCTGCTGGGGGCCAGCGTGGCCACCGGCGACGTCCTCACCTTCCTGGACGCCCACTGTGAGTCCCCCGCCCCCGGGTGTCCCTGGAGGGGCCACACGGTGCCCGGCCCGCGCCGACCCTTCCCGCGCCCCAGGCGAGTGTTTCCACGGGTGGCTGGAGCCGCTGCTGTCCCGCATCGCCGAGGAGCCCACGGCCGTCGTCAGCCCCGACATCGCCACCATCGACCTCAACACCTTCGAGTTCTCCAGGCCCGTGCAGAACGGGAAGCAGCACAGCCGGGGCAACTTCGACTGGAGCTTGACCTTCGGCTGGGAGCTCGTCCCGCCGCGCGAGAGGCAGCGGCGCAAGGACGAGACCTTCCCCATCAAGTGAGTCGTCGCGGGGGCCGCTTTTGCCGTTTGGAGCTGGTGGGGTGGTCCAAGGGCTGGAGGAGCTCCAGCAGTGCCGAGGTTGGAGCTTCTCGCGCTCTGCAGTGATTTGAAGGAGGATGGAGCGAGAGGGGTCGGGTTCCGCTCCCAAGCGACAGGATGAGAGGAAACGGCCCCAAGTTGCGCCAGGGGAGGCTGAGGGTGCAAATTTGGGGTGATTTCTGCCCCAAAGGGCATTGAACAGGCTGCCCAGGGCAGTGCTGGGGTCACCGTCCCTGGAGGGGTGAACAGACGAGGGTCTTGGGGACATTTTAGCGACGGGGTTGGGTGAGCAGTGGGATCAACGATCTTGAGGGGCTTTTCCACCCAAAACGATTCTGTGATTCAATGAAAACTCACCGAGGGCGCTCAGGGAGGCAGGACCGGGGCGGCAAAGAGCTGGGAGGCGAAACCACGGGGTTTTGGTGAACGTGGACTCATAACAGACCTGCAAACACACCCTGGAAGTGCCTCCAGCTGTCCCCGCGCTCCCACAAGCTCCCTCGTTAAGGCTTTAATTGTTGCCTTGTATCTTCTGGCTCTCGGATCCCCACAACACAAGTGTCACCTGGGGACCAACCTGCGCCCAACCCCCTGTTTTCACCCCCTTATTCTCCCGCAGAGAAGCCCGTGCGGGTTTTCTCGCCGCGGTTCTGCCGGTGCCCGCGCCGGGGACACCGGACACCGGCCCTGGCGCCGGCCCCATCGCATCCCCTTTGTGCGCAGGTCACCCGGGAGACGTCCCCGGCCCCATAAAGGTCCCTTTGAGCGGCGCTTCGGCTGCCGCCGGCGTCTCGTGTCCCCTCGGCGGGGACGCGGCAGCTCGCTCCATCCTTCTGTTTCAATTATTATTAGGTTTTTATTTGAATAAAAGCGAGTTTCTGTTCCAGCCTCGTCTGAAGCTCAGATGGGAGAGATTAGAGGAGGCAGAGGGAGGGGCGCCGGGCTCTAATCTCAGCCCTTCATTTCGGTGATAGGTTGTTGGTAACCAAATCCCCTTTTGGCTTTGAGCCGAGGCCGCCGGTGTCACCGCAGTCTCTGTCCCCGCAGCCACCACACCTGGGGCAGGGAGACATGGGGCCGCAGACCCACCGCGGTTTCCCCAAACTCAGATTTCTGCTTCCGTTTTGATTTTTACCCCTGTTTTGAGCTCAATCCCCGCTCCCCGCAGGTCCCCGACCTTCGCCGGCGGCCTCTTCGCCATCTCCAGGTCCTACTTCCAGCACATCGGCTCCTACGACGACCAGATGGAGATCTGGGGGGGCGAGAACGTGGAGATGTCGTTCAGGGTGAGGACGGGGTCCCGGGCGCTCGGGCTCCGGGGCGCGGCCGCGGCTCACGAGCGGCTCCCGCAGGTCTGGCAGTGCGGGGGGCAGGTGGAGATCGTCCCCTGCTCCGTGGTGGGACACGTGTTCCGCTCCAAGAGCCCCCACAGCTTCCCCAAGGGCACGCAGGTGATCTCGCGCAACCTGGTGCGCCTGGCCGAGGTCTGGATGGACGCCTACAAGCACATCTTCTACCGGCGCAACCAGCAGGCCGCGCAGATGGCCAGAGAGGTACCGGCCGCGGCAAACGGGGGAGGCGGCTCGGCCTGGGGCCCTCGCGCCCCCTTCCCTTTCCCCTTCGCGCCCCCTTTCCCTCTTCCCCTTTAATTTTTGATATACAAATTTTATTTCTGACCCCAAAACCTCGTGCTGTGCTGCCAAAACGTCCCATCCCTTTGGATGGGCAGCCAGGCCCTGTGGGTCCCTACCAGAGACTGGGGGCGTCTTGCAAGCCCCCCCCCACCTCTGGCCACACGGTGACAACCGGTGACAAAGCGGGGGGGGGTTTTGTTGTTGTGTTTCCCTTGCTGGCTTCCGAGGTCGGTTTAATTTTCTCACGTGCCTTTGCCGATAGAAGACGTATGGTGACATTACAGAGCGGCGCCGGCTGCGGGAGCAGCTCGGCTGCAAGAACTTCAGCTGGTACCTCCAGAACGTCTACCCCGAGATGTTCGTCCCCGACCTCACCCCCACGTTTTACGGAGCGGTGAGTGCGGGGGTGCCGGAGCCTCCGCTGCGCTCGGGCCTGGGCGAGAGGTGCTCCCCAAAATGTTGGGTTTGGGGGCTTTGTGTTCAAACACACAAACCAGAGGGTTTTGGTGCGGCCGTGCCTGTCACCGTGCCTGTCACCGTGCCTGTCACCGTGCCTGTCACCCTGCCTGTCACCCTGCCTGTCACCCTGCCTGTCACCAGCTGCCGGGCAGGTTTGGTCTCCGGCTGATGGTGCAAGAGCTGGAATCCGGCAGAGCTGGTTTGGGGCGGGGGACCCGCGGGACGTGGCGTTGGGTTAAATCGGGTGAAAGAGCCGAAAGCTTCCTCGAGCACCATGTTTGCCCTGAGATGGATGGGGGGCTGGGGAAGCCCAGCTGGTACAGGCTCCGTCCCATGGATGGGGCTGCCAAAAACACCTCCTTATTTTCCAAGCCGGGTTTTGGGGTCGGAGCCGGAGCCCCTGGGCCGGGCGCTGGGGCGGCGGGCGCTGGACGCGGCGAGGGCCGGGTGCTGGATCGCGGCCAGGCTTTAATTCTGGCTTTGATCCAGGCTTTGATTTGCTTTTTGTTTCCTGAAAGCCCCGCGGCGGGCGGTTCCACCGTTGCCTCGGCGGGCCGGGCGCTGGCGCCGGGCGTCCCGCGAGTCCAGGGAGGACAAGGGTCCCGGGCGCCGCGCCTGGCACCGCGGCTGCCTTGGACAGCGATGGTGACGATAACCGAGCGCCCTGCGGAGCCGGGGCCCGCGGGGGGTCCCAGCTCACCCCCCGCCCTCTTTCCCCTTCCCAGATAAAAAACGACGGCACCAAGAGCTGCCTGGACGTCGGGGAGAACAACCACGGTGGGAAACCGCTGATCATGTACCCCTGCCACGGGATGGGGGGCAACCAGGTGGTACCACCCCCGGCCCCCGGTTGTCCCTGGGTGACTCTGGGGGGCTCAGGGCCTGACGCCCCCTCCCGCTCTCCCCCGCAGTATTTTGAGTACACGAGCCAGCGGGAGCTGCGGCACAACATCGGGAAGGAGCTTTGCCTGCGGGCGGGCGCGGGGGCGGCCGAGCTGGGCGAGTGTCAGTACCGGGGGAAGCCGGGACAGGTGCCGGGCAGCGAGGAGTGGGACCTGGCGCAGGTGAGGCCGCTGAATCACCGTTTCGGGTGGAAAAACCCCTCGGGATCATCGAGTCCAACCGTTCACCCAACACTGTCTCTAAAATGTCCCCGAGACCCTGGTCTGTTCACCCCCAGGGACAGCGACTCCAGCACTGCCCTGGGCAGCCTGTTCAATGCCCTTTGGGGCAGAAATCACCCCAAATTTCCACCCCTGGCACAACTTAGAATAGAATCATAGAATAATTTTGGTTGGAAGAGACCCTCGGGACCATTGAGTCCAACTGTAGCCCCAACTGTAGCCCAGCTCCAGCACTGCCCCATGTCCTGAGACCCTCGTCTCTATGCCTTTTAAACAGCTCCAGTCTCTTTCTCGGCAGGACCGGCTGATCAGGAACCCGGCGTCCGGCACGTGCCTGTCGGCGCGGGGGAAGCACCCGGCGCTGGTGCCGTGCGACCCCGCCGACCCCCACCAGCTCTGGGCCTTCACCTGAGGGGGCAGAGCCCCGGCCGCCCCCCCGCGCTCGGGAGACCGCGCTCCGCACCAACTCGCTCTTTTCTTTTGAATCGAAGAAGCGGAAGCCTTAAATGTGCTGCATTTCATGGTTGCCTTGACCTCAGCGCCGTGCCTTCGGACGCCCGAGCTGAGCCGGCGGGCCCCCCGGAGCCCGGGATGGCGGAGGATGCTCCGCAGTACCCGCTGCCACTCGTCCATCCCCCCCGCCGGAGCCTCGGCAGCTCCCCCCGGCCGTTCTGGGGTGTTCTGTGCGGCCAGGACGGAGCGGCTGGGCTGTTGGCCTCGGGTTCCAGGCTCGGCTTGGGCCGGGCAGTTAGGTTTACTGTTTTTAATGATGACGCTGATTTTCTCGGGGGTCCCGCGGGTGCGGAGCCTGGGGGGGGTCCCGGCCCCCACGTCCTCGCGCCAAGGCCCCGTCTCCCTCCGGCTTCCCCGAGCAGCTGCTGCTTTCCTCGCAGGGTGAAACCCCCGGAAGCGGCAGAGCCTGTCTGTAGATAAACCACCTCAAATAAAGAGATGATTTATTTTATGCACGTCCCGTCTCATCTTCCTCCAGCCTCCAACCCCCTCATCTCATTTAGTTCCCTCCCTTCGGCAGCCCCCACGTGGAGTTGAAGCCCCTTTTGCATCAGGTGTCAGACTCCGGTGGTTTGAATTGGGCGGGGGTTCCGCTGCCCCGTGTCCCCTCTGCGCTGATGAAACCGGGTTATTTAGGGACCATTTAACCCACGAAATCTTGTTTTCCTTGGAGATAAGAGCAGAAATGCGGCAGGTGGGTTTGTTTTTTCCGTATTTTCCTTTCGAAGCGGATGAAGCAATAACCCCCCTATCGCTATTGCAAACGCCGTTTTCCATTGACCGTTCCAGGAGCGCAGCAAAAACTTCAACACCCTCCATTTCTTTTTAACGATGGGGGGGACACAAAACTCTTTTGGCCAGAAATCAGGTTTCTAATACAAACCATCTTGTTCCATTTAACCTCAAAGTGCCCTGTGTGGGTCCCATCCAGCCCCGGTGCTGCCCGTCCTGGGGGGGTTTATGGAGGGGTGAAGCTCTTGTCCTGCGTTCACCCCCGTTTCCCCATCTGTTCATATGTCGCATAAAACTCTTGGAGCGTGGGGGGGTGAACATGAGCTGCGACCGGGGGGTCCCTGGGGGTCGAGACCCGGAGAAACGCGTGACAACGGTGCCCAATATGCGCAGAGGAGGAAGATGCAGGAGCATCGTCCCCCTGGGATTTGGGAGGCTCGAGGAACACCTGGCGTTTTCCAGTCCCCCCCCTGGGCCGTGTGTGTTCTGGAAGGGGCCAAGGCCGCTCGATAGCACCGCAGCACCTGCTTTTCTTCCCGTCCCTCCTTCCCCGTCCCCTATAAATCCTGGGTCGGCGCAGCTGCCACTGTGGGTGACGCCGCGGTGATCCGGAACGATGCTGCGGCTCGTGCTCCTCGCCGCTCTCGCCCTGTGCGGTGCGTCCGGACCCACGGCCCTCGCTAACCGGTAACAATGGTGCTACGGGTTGTGTTTCATCCCCTCCCCTCTCTGTCCCGCAGGGCGCTGCTTCGAGACGGGGCTCCAGCCGGGGCTCCCGCCGGATCACCGGCTGGATCACCAGCTGGGGCTCCGGCCGGATCACCGGCTGGGTCTCCGGCCAGATCACCAGCCAGGTAAGCAGCCAGATCAGCAACCGGATCAACAGCCAGGTCAGCGGCCAAATCAGCAACCAGGTCCACAACCAGGTCAGCGGCCAAATCAGCAGCCGGGTCAGCAACCGGATCACCAGCTAGGTCAGCAGCCGGGTCAGCGGCCAAATCAGCAACCGGGTCAGCAACCAGGTCAGCAACCAGGTCAGTGGCCAAATCAGCAACCAGGTCAGCAACCAGGTCAGCGGCCAAATCAGCAGCCGGGTCCACAACCAGGTCAGCAACCAGGTCAGCGGCCAAATCAGCAACCAGGTCAGCAACCAGGTCAGCGGCCAAATCAGCAACCGGGTCCACAACCGGGTCAGCGGCCAAATCAGCAACCAGGTCAGCAACCAGGTCAGCGGCCAAATCAGCAACCGGGTCCGCAACCAGGTCAGCGGCCAAATCAGCAACCAGGTCAGCAACCAGGTGAGCGGCCAAATCAGCAACCGGGTCCACAACCAGGTCAGCAACCAGGTCAGCAACCAGGTCAGCGGCCAAATCAGCAGCCGGGTCCACAACCAGGTCAGCAACCAGGTCAGCGGCCAAATCAGCAACCAGGTCAGCAACCAGGTCAGCGGCCAAATCAGCAACCGGGTCCACAACCGGGTCAGCGGCCAAATCAGCAACCAGGTCAGCAACCAGGTCAGCGGCCAAATCAGCAACCGGGTCCGCAACCAGGTCAGCGGCCAAATCAGCAACCAGGTCAGCAACCAGGTCAGCGGCCAAATCAGCAGCCGGGTCCACAACCAGGTCAGCAACCAGGTCAGCGGCCAAATCAGCAACCAGGTCAGCAACCAGGTCAGCGGCCAAATCAGCAACCGGGTCCACAACCGGGTCAGCGGCCAAATCAGCAACCAGGTCAGCAACCAGGTCAGCGGCCAAATCAGCAACCGGGTCCACAACCTGGTCAGCAACCAGGTCAGCGGCCAAATCAGCAACCAGGTCAGCAACCAGGTCAGCGGCCAAATCAGCAACCGGGTCCACAACCAGGTCAGCAACCAGGTCAGCGGCCAAATCAGCAACCGGGTCCACAACCAGGTCAGCGGCCAAATCAGCAACCGGGTCCACAACCGGGTCAGCAACCAGGTCAGCACCCAAATCAGCAACCGGGTCCACAACCAGGTCAGCGGCCAAATCAGCAACCGGGTCCACAACCAGGTCAGCAACCAGGTCAGCGGCCAAATCAGCAACCGGGTCAGGGGCCAAATCAGCAGCCAAATCAGCAACCGGGTCCACAACCAGGTCAGCAACCAAGTCAGCGGCCAAATCAGCAACCAGGTCAGCAACCCGATCACCAGCTAGGTCAGCAACCGGGTCAGCGGCCAAATCAGCAGCCGGGTCCACAACCAGGTCAGCAACCGGGTCAGCGGCCAAATCAGCAGCCGGGTCAGCAACCAGGTCAGCAACCGGGTCAGCGGCCAAATCAGCAGCCGGGTCCACAACCAGGTCAGCAACCGGGTCAGCGGCCAAATCAGCAACCGGGTCCACAACCAGGTCAGCAACCGGGTCAGCGGCCAAATCAGCAACCGGGTCCACAACCGGGTCAGCGGCCAAATCAGCAACCGGGTCCACAACCAGGTCAGCAACCAGGTCAGCACCCAAATCAGCAACCGGGTCCACAACCAGGTCAGCAACCAGGTCAGCGGCCAAATCAGCAACCAGGTCAGCAACCAGGTCAGCGGCCAAATCAGCAACCGGGTCCACAACCAGGTCAGCAACCAGGTCAGCGGCCAAATCAGCAACCGGGTCCACAACCAGGTCAGCAACCAGGTCAGCGGTCAAATCAGCAACCGGGTCCACAACCAGGTCAGCAACCAGGTCAGCGGCCAAATCAGCAACCGGGTCCACAACCAGGTCAGCAACCAGGTCAGCGGCCAAATCAGCAACCGGGTCAGCGGCCAAATCAGCAACCAGGTCAGGGGCCAAATCAGCAGCCAAATCAGCAACCGGGTCCACAACCAGGTCAGCAACCGGGTCAGCGGCCAAATCAGCAGCCGGGTCAGCGGCCAAATCAGCAACCGGGTCAGCGGCCAAATCAGCAACCAGGTCAGCACCCAAATCAGCAGCCGGGTCCACAACCAGGTCAGCAACCAGGTCAGCACCCAAATCAGCAACCGGGTCCACAACCAGGTCAGCAACCAGGTCAGCGGCCAAATCAGCAGCCGGGTCCACAACCAGGTCAGCAACCAGGTCAGCGGCCAAATCAGCAACCGGGTCAGCGGCCAAATCAGCAACCAGGTCAGGGGCCAAATCAGCAGCCAAATCAGCAACCGGGTCCACAACCAGGTCAGCAACCGGGTCAGCGGCCAAATCAGCAGCCGGGTCAGCGGCCAAATCAGCAACCGGGTCAGCGGCCAAATCAGCAACCAGGTCAGCACCCAAATCAGCAGCCAAATCAGCAGCCGGGTCCACAACCAGGTCAGCAACCAGGTCAGCGGCCAAATCAGCAACCAGGACAGCAGCCGGATCACCAGCCAGGTCACCGTCCGGGTCACGGGCCGGGTCAGCAGCCGGGTCAGCAACCAGATCAGCAACCGGGTCAGCAGCCAGATCAGCGGCCGGATCACCAGCTAGGTCACCGTCCGGGTCACCGGCCGGGTCACCAGCCGGGTCAGCAACCGGGTCAGCGGCCAGATCACCAGCCAGGTCAGCAGCCGGATCAGGAGCCGGATCAGGAGCCGGATCAGGAGCCGGATCAGGAGCCAGATCAGGAGCCAGGTGAGCAGCCAGATCAGCGGCCAGATCACCGGCCGGGTCAGCGACCAGATCAGCAACCGGGTCAGCAGCCAGATCAGCGGCCGGATCACCAGCTAGGTCACCGGCCGGGTCAGCAACCGGGTCACCGGCCAGGTCATCAGCCGGGTCAGGAGCCAGGTGAGCAGCCGGATCAGGAGCCAGGTGAGCAGCCGGATCAGGAGCCAGGTGAGCAGCCAGATCAGCGCCCGGATCAGCGGCCAGATCACCGGCCAGGTCACCGGCCGGGTCACCGGCCGGGTCAGCGACCAGATCAGCAACCGGGTCAGCAGCCAGATCAGCGCCCGGATCACCGGCCAGGTCACCGGCCAGGTCACCGGCCGGGTCACCGGCCGGGTCAGCGACCAGATCAGCAACCGGGTCAGCAGCCAGATCAGCGGCCGGGTCAGCAACCAGGTCACGGGCCGGGTCAGCAACCGGGTCACGGGCCGGGTCAGCAACCGGGTCACGGGCCAGGTCAGCAACCAGGTCACGGGCCGGGTCAGCAACCGGATGAGGAGCCGGATCAGGAGCCAGATCAGGAGCCGGATCAGGAGCCAGATCAGGAGCCGGATCAGGAGCAGGATCAGGAGCCGGATCAGGAGCAGGATCAGGAGCCAGATCAGGAGCCGGATCAGGAGCAGGATCAGGAGCTGGATCAGGAGCCGGATCAGGAGCCGGGTCTCCGCGGCACGCAGCGGGTGGTCGGCGGCACCGAGGCGCGTTCGCACGCGTGGCCATCCCAGGTGGGTCCTTCCCGGGTCACTGGTGACTCCCCGGGGTCTCACCCCTGGCCCCTGCACTGACCCCCATGTCTCCGTCGCCCCAGATCTCCCTGCAGTATTACTCCAGCGGCGGGTGGCATCACACCTGCGGCGGGTCCCTCATCAAGAGAAACTGGGTGCTGACGGCGGCCCATTGTGTGGATCAGTGAGTGCCAAAGTTGGGTTTCTACCAAAAATACCTCCCCCGGGTGGCATTGGGGCCGCCCCAACCCCGGCAGCAAGGGGTCTTTGCTGGTCCTGCACTGAGGGGGTCCATGGACCATCTCTGGGAGCACCTTCTGCTTGTGCTGATCCTTTCTCTACCACCTCACATTGAAATAATACCAATTTCTGGCCCGATCCCGAGATTTTGGCTTTCCCGGCAGGAACCTGCGGTTCCGCGTGGTGGCCGGTGACCACAACCTCTACACAACCGAGGGCAGCGAGCAGGTCTTCAGCGTGAGCAAGATCATCGCCCACCCCAACTGGAACAGCAACAACGTGGCGGCGGGGTAAGGCCGGCGGGGGGGGGCCGGGGGGCACGTCGAGGCAACGGGGGGGTCCTCACAACGTCCTCTCCCTCCTGTCGCAGCTACGACATCGCACTGCTGCGCCTGGCCAGCTCCGCCACCCTCAACAGCTCGGTGCAGCTGGCGGTGCTGCCCCAGGCGGGCTCCATCCTGCCCAACGGCAACACCTGCTACATCACGGGCTGGGGGCTCACCCGCAGTGAGTGCTGCTCAATCCCCCCAAATCCTGGGAAACGGGGGGGTGGATGGCATTTTTGAGCCCTTTCTTGCCCCAGGAGGCATCACTTGGGGCTTTGCCCTGGGCAAGGCGATGCCCGACGTTGGGTTGGGGACCCTTGGTGGGATGTCACCTGCAGTGAGTCCTGACAGGGCGGCCCTGCCCTGAATCACCCCAAAAACCTGGGAAATGGAGGGGGCGATGAACGATATTCTTGAGCCCTTTGTTGCTGTAGGAGGCATCACTCGGGGCTTCACTCCGGGCATGGAGATGCCCAACGCTGGGTTGGGGGAACCCTCAGTTGGGTGTCACCTGCAGTGAGTTCCCATGGGGCACCCTGGCCCTAAATCACCCCAAAAAAGTGGGAAATGGGGAGGGCTGAATGAGATTGTTAAGCCTTTTGGTGGCCCAGGAGGCACCGCTTGGGGCTTTGCCCTGGGCACAGCGATGCCTGGCATTGGTTGGCTTGGGTTGGGGGACCCTTGGTGGGCTCAGCTTTGGCAGGGGTGGGTCTGGTAGGTCTTTGCCGGCGCGGCGTTAACCAAGACCCGGTGTCATGCAGCCAACGGGCAGCTCGCCAGCACCCTGCAGCAGGCCTACCTGCCCGTGGTGAGCTACCAGATCTGCTCCAGCGCCTCCTACTGGGGCTCCACCGTCAAGAACACCATGGTCTGCGCCGGCGGTGACGGCGTCCGCTCCGGCTGCCAGGTAGGGCCGCGGTGTCCCCGCCGTCCCCTCCCGCCGTCCCCCAGCCCGGTTCCTCCCGTCTCACGGGGTCCCTCGTGGCGCAGGGTGACTCGGGCGGGCCGCTCCACTGCGAGGTGAACGGGCAGTACCAGGTCCACGGCGTCACCAGCTTCGTGTCCTCGCTGGGCTGCAACGTCAAGAACAAACCCACCGTCTTCACCCGCGTCTCCGCCTACAACTCCTGGATCAACAGCGTAAGGCTGGGACCCGGCGCTTGCGTTGCGCTGGAGCTCCAGCACCGCTCGGCTCCATCGTTTCTTCTCTTTCCAGGTGCTGGCCCAGAACTGAGCGCTGCCAGGAGACCCCAGTCCCCCCCTCTCCATGTTTCCTTTTTGGGCTTAAAACCTGCAAATAGCATCAATAAAATCTGTTCCTCTCTCCGGTGGTGGATGCTTTGTCCCCGGTCGCTCTCCTCCATCCCTCGGCGTCCTCGTCCCCTCCTGTTTGTCCTTTGGCCGGGTTCCTCCTCTTCCTCGCTCCTTGGGAGAAGGGCAAAGCTCCGGCCTCACGGGGCGGCCGGAGAGTCCTCGGGGTGGTGACAACCTGGGGAATTGTTCACATCCTCCCGCGTGGGCTCCTCGGGGCCATCCGGGTGGGATTTTTCCATCCGCCAGCTCCGTTTTTCTCCCAAACCCGACCCCTTTGCAACGAGGGACATTGGATTCGGTGGCCGGTACCACCTCGCTCCATTTAGCATCCCCGAGGAGCAACCCCAGCTGACACGGGTGAAAACCAGCACCAAACCCGCACCAAAACCCACCTTGAACCCGAGCGCAGGCGCCGGCGGGTGCGGCAGGAGGCGGGTGCGGGTTCCCCGGCGCCGGGGGTGCAGGGGGAGCCTTTCCGGGGGGGCCCGGCGGATGCTTCGCCTCCCGACTTCCTCCGTGGCGAGCGCCGAAGCGCCGGGGCCGCCGCCATGGCCGAGGGCAGGAGCGCCGGGCTCTTCGCCAGGCAGGTCCAGAAGCGCTTCAGCCGGGCGCAGGAGAAGGTATGGGCGGCACCGCGGCGCTCACACCACCAAAACCCTTTTTTTTCTCTTATCCCTTAATTTAGTCTCCACTGTGCACTAAGGGGGTGGCACGATGGGCAGCGCTCGGCACCCATGGGTGCTCCGGGGTGTTGATTTGGGTGTCGTAAGGTGTTAACTTGGGTTCTTCTGGGTCAACGCCATCGTTGCCCCGCGGCTTCGGCCTCGGTGGCGTCTCCGCAAAGTCCCCCGAGCTGCATCGGGGGTCTCCAAAGTGGGGTTTTTCCACCCAAAGCACCTTCCGGAGGTGACGGGGGGACCTCACGCTGCTGGCGCGGGGTCCCTCGGGCTGGCTGGAGGTGACAGTCCCCAGCGGGACCCGGTGACGGGATAACAGCCGCGCAGCCCCATCGGCAGCGCAGGAAGCGAGGGGGAAGGGCTGCGGAAACGGGGTGGATTGCGGCTGTTTTGGGGCCATTCGGCAGCGTCTCTGTCTCTTTTTCTCCCCCCAGAACTGAGCAGGGGCATCTCCCACTTTGGGGGTGACACAAAGCTCCCCCGCTGAACCCTGCGCTCCCGGCTTTCCTGGCTCGGGGCTAAATTCGGCTTCTCCGCGGTATCAGCCCCGAGCAGGCGCTTCCGGGGGGGTCAACCCCTTCCTGGACACCCAGAGTCCCCCATCGTGCTCCTGCCGCGGTTCGGGGGCCCCTTTGGCCTCGCTCCTCCTCATCCTCCCCAGGGTGGCACCCCGGGCATCGTCGGCACCACGGCCGCGGTGGGGGGTCGAGGGAGCCGAGGGATGGGTTAACACCCAAAAAGTCGCTGTTTTCCCCTAAAAAGTCAAAGCGCGGAGGCATGAGCTGAAATCTTGCATTCCCAACCCAAATCCCTACTTGGTGTCGGCTCCATCGGACCCTTGGCACCAACTGGAAGGGGTTTTTGGGGGTTTGCCCCCACGGGGGGCAGCGCCGGGCTCGGGGCTGATGGTTTTTCCCATTTCTCCTCCTCAGGTTCTACAGAAATTGGGCAAAACGGTGGAAACCAAAGACGAGCAGTTTGAGCAAAGCGCCTACAACTTCCAGCTGCAGCAGGTGATGGGGACGCAGGGATGGGGGCGCGGGGACACCCCCGTATGCCCCGGGGGTCCCTGAGCGTCCCCTCCCCGCCTGGTTTGCAGAACGAAGGCAACAAGCTCTACAAGGACCTCAAGGCGTTCGTGGGGGCGGTGAAAGGTACGGGCCCCGAAATGCGCTGGGACGGGCTGGGCAGCACCGGGATTGCTCACCCGGAGGAGAACGGGAAAGGAATAGTGATAAATAGTAATAAGTAATAATAAATAGTAATAAGCAATAATGAATAATAAATAATAAATAGTAATAAATAATAATAATGAATAGTAAATAGAATGAATAATAAATAATGAATAATAGCTAAATTAATATTAAATAATAATAAATATTAATAAGTATAATGAGTAATAATAAATACAATGGCTCATAAGTACCTGTAGATCGTGGCGAGTCCTGGTGAGCGGTTACCGCTGCTGACGGTGGCGCTTTGCCCCCGCGCAGTGATGCACGAGAGCTCCCGCAGGGTGGCCGAGACGCTGCAGGAGATTTACAGCCCCGGGTGGGACGGCCACGCGGAGCTCAAAGCCATCGCCGACGTGAGCCCCGACGCGCCCCGGGGTCCCTTGGAGCACCGCGGGGGGGGGGAATTGGGGTGTTTCACCCCGTTTCCCCCTTTGTGCCCCCAGAGCAATGACCTGCTGTGGGAGGACTATGAGGCCAAGCTGGCCGACCAAGCCCTGCACCTGATGGAGAACTACCTGGCGCAGTTCGGGGACTTCAAGGTACCCCGTGTTGGGGGGGAGAGGGGCCGGGGGCCCGATCCTGGCTGAGCACCCCCCCCCTTCCCGCAGGAGCGCATTGCCAAGCGGGGCCGCAAGCTGGTGGATTACGACAGCGCCCGGCACCACCTGGAGGCTCTGCAGAGCGCCAAGAAAAAGGACGAGGCCAAGATCGCCAAGGTGGGACCCCCCCCGGTGCGCCCCCCCGTGTCCCATCGTGTCCCCAAAGCCACAGCCCCTCCCGCCCCCCCAGGCCGAGGAGGAGTTCAACAAAGCCCAGGCGGTGTTTGAGGATCTGAACAGGGACCTGCGGGACGAGCTGCCGGTGCTGTACGGCAGGTACCGGCTGTCGCGGGGCTGGGGGACACCGTGGGGCTGGGTGTCACAGGCGGGGGGACATCGTGCAGCTGGGAGACCACATGGGGTTAGGGGACATCAAAAGGGCCGGGGGACATCAGGGCTGGGGGACCACATGGGGTTGGGGGACATCAAAAGGGCTGGGGGACACCGCAAGAGTCGGGTGACACCGTAGGGATTCAGGGGCACCCCAGGGCTGGGGGCCATCGCAGGGACGATCATGCCCCAAAGCCAGTGGCACCTGCAGCCCCCTCCCGAAAAGCAAAACATCCCCAAAACCTGTTGGCTGGGACAAGGGACCTTGAACCCCTCCCCTGCCACCGTGTCCCCCCGAAACCTCCCCCGCCGTGTCCCCCGCAGCCGCATCGCCTGCTACGTGACCATCTTCCAGAACATCTCCAACCTGCGCGACGTCTTCTACAAGGAGATGAGCAAGGTGGGGGGGCAGCACCCCGAAAACCCCATGACCCCCCGCCCCGCTTCAGCCACACCGGTGCCGGCCACCAGCCTCGCGTCGTCTTAGTTGCTGTAATAACGCTGCTGTTCAGTTGATTCAGTACCGTAGAAGGTGGTGGTGGCGGGTGGCACCGGGGCCCATCTGACGGGTTTTTGTGCCCCCACCCCGGCAGCTGAACCGCGACCTGTACGAGGTGATGAGCCGGCTGGAGCAGCAGCACTCGGGCAAGGTCTTCGTCGTCAAAGGCGTCTCCAGGTGAAGGAGGGACAGGGTGGGGGGTCACGGTGACCAGTGTCCCCCCCACACCCCAAAAAGCAGCGGGAGGATGCAGTCCCAGGCTGGGGTGAAGGAGCACGTCCCGGCATAGGGCTGAGGACGCTCTGGTGGTGCCGGGTTGATGACTTTGCCAATCGTGCTGGGGGTGACACCGCGGTGTCCCCAGGGCGACGGGACATCCCCCCCTGTCCCCCCGCAGCAGCCGCCGCTCGCTGGTCATCTCCTCGCCCGTGAGCCCCCCGGCCATGGTCCCGCACCCCGGGAGGTCCCCGGACTGGCCGCCAGTGCTGGGAG
The DNA here is from genome assembly GCF_964273445.1 of Streptopelia decaocto. Lineage (NCBI taxonomy): Eukaryota > Metazoa > Chordata > Aves > Columbiformes > Columbidae > Streptopelia > Streptopelia decaocto. The sequence goes on from NC_138682.1 coordinate 583,730, forward strand.
CGGAGGGGACACCGACGTCCCCCGGGACGGGCAGCGGCGACGCCGACACCGTCTCCAACGGGGACCTGGGTGTCACCGTCCCCGGGCCCCCACCAGCGTCACCCGCCAGCGCCGGGTCCCTGTCGGAGACGGCGTCGGTGTCCAGCGAGGAGGCCCTGGAGCCCGGCACCGTCCCCAGAGCTCTGTCCCCAGAGCCGGGGACGCCGGTGACAGCCATGGAGCCGGGGACACCGGTGACAGCCATGGAGCCGGGGACGTCGGAGACAGCCATGGAGCCAGGGACGCCGGTGACAGCCATGGAGCCGGGGACGTCGGAGACAGCCATGGAGCCGGGGACGTCGGAGACAGCCATGGAGCCAGGGACGCCGGTGACAGCCATGGAGCCAGGGAGTCGCTCCTCTGGCCTCACCGAAACCCGGGGTCCGGAGCAGGCAGAGGCCACCAGCGGGGAGCAGGGGGGACCCGAGGACATCGCCACGTCCATGGCGTCCCTGATTCTGTCCGAGGCCATCGCGCAGGCGGCCGGTACCGCGTCACCGCAGCCACCGCAGCCACCGCAGCCAGACAAAGCCACCACGCGGGACCCCCATCAGCCGGATGGTGCGGCCACCGACGCTGAGGGTCCCGAGGAGCCGCTGTCCCCTGCCCCGGGCGGCGTCCCCCCCGGTGTCACTGGTGCCACGGCCTCTGGGTCCCCAGGCGAGCGCGGCGGCTCCCGGGGGGACACGGAGGTGACGGAGGCCGAGCTGACAGCGCCCAAAACTCAGGTGAGGAAGCTGTGGTGCCGGGGGGGACACGTTGTGGGGGGAACGTCACCCTGACCCCCCCGGCCAGCTCAAGCCGTCCTGGCTCTGGTTTAAGCACAAATTCGCCGTCACCCCCGTGTCCCCCCAGGAGCGAGACCGTCCCGGGACGGCGGAGCCGAACACCAGCCAGGACGCCCCTCTGGCAGCGCCCCCCCCCAGCGAGACCCTCACCCACCTCTGAGCTCCGCGCCCGCTGCGCACAACCCGAGTTTACGGTGCCGCGGGCAGATCGTTCTGTTTCACCACAACCCCAACGCGCTTCCCCTCGAAATAAAGGCAGAAACGTGCTGAAATGGGGCAGAAACGCCAAATTCCCTCCTGGAAACGCGCGGCACCGGCCGGGGGGACAGCGTGACACGGGGGGGCCCGGGTTTGGGTGCGGGGGTTGTCACCCTGTCCCCCAACACCCGGCGCCGCTGCCCCGCGGTGACTCAGGGAAAAGGCACCGAGCCGGTTTTGCCGGCGCCCGGAAAACGCGCCGCCCTACACAAACCAACCCCCCATTGCCCCCTCCCCGCGCCGCCAACCCCCCGCACCGAAGCCAAAACCCGTTGCCGACGGTCGACAGTGGGTGCCGGGCCGGGTTAACGAGGGGTTAACGAGGGGTTAACGGGGCGGCGGGGGGGGTGGATTCGGGGTTTTATGGTTATTGCAGCCGAACTGGAAAGGTGAGGCAGGAGAAGGGCAACGCCCGCGCCCCGCCCCGCCGCACGCGGGAGCAGCCGCCAGCGCCGCGCAGGTACCGGCGCCCGGGACGCCCCGCTCCTCCCCGGGACGCCCCGCTCCTCCCCGGGACACCCCGCTCCTCCCCGGGACACCCCCGCTCCTCCCCGGGACTCGGGCGCCCGGCAGCCGCGGCTGCGCCGGCACATCGCGGCGGTTCGGGGTGAAGGTGAAACGCGGGCGCTCGGCCGGGGGGTCCCGGTTGGATTTGGGGGGTGGGAAGGGAAAGTCGGGATCTGGCCGCGGCGGGAGGCGGAAAAGCCGGCGGGAAAGTGGGGGTGGGGGCGGGGGGGAAACGCGGCTGTCGGGGGATGGGGGGGGCGTGGGGGGGTGGTCGTCCCGTCATCTGTCCGCTGGGAATGGGAATGGGGGTGGGAATGGGAAGACAGATGAAAATGGGGTTTAGGGATGGGAATGGGGGTTGGAATGGGGGTGGGAATAGGGCTGGAAATGGGGTTTGGGAATGGAATGGGACTGGGGTTTGGGAATGGGGTGGGAGTGGGAATACAGATAAAATGGGGTTTCGGAACAGGAAGGGATGGGAACGGGGTAGGAATGGGGGTGGGAGTGGGAATAGGGCTAGAAATGGGGTTTGGGAATGGAACAGGACTGGGGTTTGGGAACAGGACGGGAACGGGACGGGAACAGAATGGGAACGGGATGGGAACGGGACGGGAACGGGACGGGAACGGGACAGGAACGGGGCTGCGTCCCCGCTCCCGCCGGCTCTCCCCGGGGCCGCGCGGCGGGAGCTGCGGGGGGGTTGGGCGGGGAGAGTTTCTCTGTGTCGGCTCTTGAGCAACTCGGCTCTTGGGCAAGAATGAGGAAGACGATGATTTTTTTTTGTCGTCACTGTTTCACCGCCCCCGCGCCGCTCCGCAGAGCACGTGCGGACCCGGGCCGGGAGCGCGTCCGTCTGTCCGTCTGTCCGTGTGTCCGTGTGTCCGTCTGTCCCCGCCGCTCCCGGAGCCTCCGACCCGCACCCGCTGCACCGCGCCAGGTGACCCGCACCCCGAAACACGCAAATACCCCCGTATCCCGGGTTTGCCGCGCTGGGGGCTCATCCCGCGACCCCCGGGGCTGGACCTGCACGGGGGCGCACGGGGGGGACCGTCCCCCTCCTCAGTGACGGAACCCGGGGGGACCGTCCCCCTCCTCCCTTAAAACCCAATCTGATGTATTTTGGGGAAAATTTTAGGCATTTTTGGCTGCAAAGCCACCCAAGCAGCAGCTGCTGCTCCGCGGGAAAGTGGCGACAGGCTTTGGGAAGCCCCACAAGCTGGGTTTAAAGCAAAGCTGGGTTTAAAGCAAAGCTGGGTGTGATGCAAAACTGGGTTTAAAGCAAAGCTGTGGGTTTAAAGCAAAGCTGGGTTTAATGTAAAGACGGGTTTAATGCAAAGATGGGTGTAAAGCAAAACTTGGGTATAAAGCAAAATCGTGTTTAAAGCAAAGCTGTGTTTAATGCAAAGCTGGGTTTAATCAAAGCTGGGTTTAAGGAGCTGGTGTCTCGTGCCAGCTTGAGCCCGGGGGCAGTTGCTGCATTTGGGGGGACCTGCTGGAGATTTGGGGTCCCGGTCCTGGCCAGAGGCCGTTGGGTCCCCGGCTGCTGGGAAGGGGGAAAAGCATTTTCCCAAATTCCTGTGAAATTTGGGCCGATCCCGTGAGCCCCGACGTTCCAGGCGGATCCCGCACGGTTCCGCCCCTTGTTCCCCAAAGCTGTGGGGTCAGCGGCCGGGTCGGCGTCCCCGTCCCCCACAGCCGGTGTCCCCGTCCCCCACAGCCGGTGTCCCTGTCCCTGTCCCCCACAGCCGGTGTCCCCGTCCCCCACAGCCGGTGTCCCTGTCCCCGTCCCCCACAGCCGGTGTCCCCGTCCCCCACAGCCGGTGTCCCTGTCCCTGTCCCCCACAGCCGGTGTCCCCGTCCCCCACAGCCGGTGTCCCTGTCCCTGTCCCCCACAGCCAGTGCCCCACGCTCCCACCATCACATTTCCTCTAATGTTTAGACAAAAGTCCCGGTCTATCAGCTCCTGACACGCGGCCCTGCGGAGCCGCTGAGTGGCCCGTGCCCAGCACCGGCCGCGCCAGGCGCTTTTGGGGGGTTTCACCGCTTTTCCGTCCGTCCACCTTCTGTCTGCAGCGGCAGCACCAACCTCAGCCCCCAACGGGTGGACTGGGGAGGATTTGGGGGCAATTCAAAGCTCTTGAAGCTCGGGAGCGAATCGCAGTGCCGGGGGCTGGTTTTCCCTCGTCACCCCAATAAAACCTGTTGGGACCTCGCATGGGGATTTATTGCTTTTCTTCCTTTTATGGTTAATTTATATGTTTATTTTACTCTGACGGAGCAGGAGCTGATGCGATGGAAGGAGACCAGCCCGCCCTGAGTGCAGGTGAGACCTCCCCGTGTCCCAGCCAGCTAAGCCCGGCTCAGCTAAGCCCGGCTCAGCTAAGCCCGGCTCAGCTAAGCCCGGCCTAGCCTCACCGAGCTCCTCCTCTCTGGCGGGCGGCTGAAGAGGAGCTGACGACGCCCTCGCTGAAGAAGGCCCAGACCCCCGCTCTCCACGAGGACGCCAACACCGCCGTCATCGCAGGTGGGGCCGGTCCCGGGGTCCCGCCGCCCCCGTCCAATTAAACCGGGTTAACCGCGGCTCTTCTCCCCGCAGTCGTCATCACCCTGGTGTTCCTCACGCTGCTGACGGTGCTGGTGGTCATTGTCACCTACCTGTACCGGAACAAGGGCACCTACCTGACATACGAGGCGCCGGCGGAGCCCGAGCGGCCGCTGCCGCTGGACGATGCTCCGGCCAGGGAGAAGGAGGAATATTTTATTTAAAACCACCCTCCGCAGGTTCCAGTTCCCCCAGTTCCCCGGAGTCGTGGGTCTTTAAGCTGCTTTTTTTCCTTAATTTATTAAACCAGCCGTGGAAGGAAAATTCAATGGACGTGTGTTGGGGAGCGGGGCCGGGGGGGACGCGCCTGTCTGCTCCCTTCGGTGCTTTACAACGCACCCCAGGGACAAACACCCTGAAAAATCGCTTGGCTTATCTTTTTCCTCCTTATCTCCCCAACCCACCGGTTCTGGTGCTGGTTGAGGGCCGGGGGCTCAGCGCGGCCGAGCTGGAGCCGAGGTTGAGCGCAGGTGTCAATAATGTCACAGAAGTCAATGGGGGGCACAGAAAGTCCCGTCGTAGCCCACGAACCGGAGAAGGTCGTTCTGCCCCGAGAGGCGCCAAACCTCGGGCACATCCGAGTTTGCTTGGTCCGCTAAGCCGGGTTTAGCGCCGACAAAGACTCGGGGCGGTGGCAAAACCTTCGCAAGGTTCCTCCTTTAAATCAAACCCGAGAAAAACACCAACAAAACCCCAGCGAAGGGGGAAGTTCCCACAGCAGCGGCGAAGAGGAACCGAGCGAAGCCGCGCGGGCGGGGCCGCGGCGCCGTGTCGCGGCTCCAACGCAAACCGGCACCGCGCTCAAACTTTCAAAATAGTCTTTATTCTACTTCTTTTTTTTAGTATAAAAAAATCCACAAGTTAAGTGCACCACAGTGTGTACAGAGAGACGTGATGCTGGACCTCGGTAACAGTCAGTCGCATGGTTAAAACGGAGACGAGACGCGGACGCAGACTAAACCCAAACCTCCCGATAAAATAGAGTCGAATCTCAGCTTTTTCTTCATAAAACAAAAAAAACCCCAAAACACTGAGGATCCCTGAAATATTCTTCTGAACCCTAATAAGACTTCGTGACGGCCGAGCCGGTTTTAACTCCTAAAGCCAGGGAGAGTTAATCTGCGGCGGCTGGAGTCGCTCCCTGCCCGGGGACAGACGCGACCGGCTCCTCCGCTCCACCAGCCCCAAGGAGTTTTGGTGTCAGAACAGCGGGTCGAGTTGAAAAAGAAACAGCAGGAGTTTGTTTATTAAGCAGCGTTGGGAAGCCTCGTTAGCCGGGGATGCCGCGGCGTGGCGCTGGGCGCAGCGTGGCCTGGAGCCGCTCGAGTGCGCAAGGAGCCCGGATCACCTGGAGCGGAGGACGGAGGCGGCGCCGGCCGCGCCGCGTCGGGGGGAGGACGGGCCGGGGCCGGGGGAGGGAAGGGCGCCCGAGTGCCCCCCCGCTCCCGGGGGTGACGTTGTGTCGTTCGCACCCTTTTCGGGCGGCTCGTGGCCCCGGGTCCAGCGCGGTGGCGCAACGGGCCCCGCGGCCGATGGAGAACGGCGCAGCGCCGCGGCGCTCACCGCGGCAACACCGTGAGGCCGGGCTGGCGATAATTCGGTGAATTAACCCCCCCTCCCCGTTGGGGCCGAGGCGCCGCTGTCGTTAACGGAGCTTCGTTAAAGCGCCCGCGGGGCCGGGCGGCCCCCCCATCCCGGGAACCGCAACTTGGGGTTAATACGGACTAAAGCGGTTACGTGGTGAGAAGTGCTGACGGTACGTGGTTTTCCTTACAGACGTCGCCCCCCGCGCCCCGGCCCCTTCTCCGCCTTCACCAGATGGTGTAGCCGCCGTCCGAGCCGCCCAGGAAGAAGTTCCCCTTGCGCTGTGTCACCAGGACGTTGGCCCCCTGCATGACGGCCAGCTGGGCGCTGCTGGGGGGGCAGCCGGGGGGCGGCGGCTGAAACACAGACAGGACGGGCCCGGCTTGGGGACACGGAGCCACCGTGACCCAGAAACCCCCCAGCGATGTCCCCGCCGCTTGGGACCCAGCAAAATTGGAGCAACAGAGGCCGGGGGCTGGTGGGAAACGCTTGGTGTCCTGTCCGTGCTGGGCTAAGCCCGGCTTAACCCGGGGTTTTGTCCCTGTGGAGGGGCCTAGAGCAGGACCTGGACACGGCCAAAAGTGGGTAATCTGGGGGGGCAGGAACGTCCCACAGCCCCATGGGTGGGAAATCTGAGGGGCAGGAACATCCCCAGCCCCACGGGTGGGAAATCGGGGGGGCAGGACCATCCCCAGCCCCATGGGTGGGAAATCGGGGGGGCAGGAACATCCCCAGCCCCACGGGTGGGAAATCGGGGGGCAGGACCATCCCCAGCCCCACGGGTGGGAAATCGGGGGGCAGGAAGGTCTCCCAGCCCCTGGAAGCCCCACGCTGGGCCAGCACTGGCCCCGCGGTGGCTTTGCCGCCCGCCAGCCCCGCGGCTCCAGAGCCACAACTGGACCAGGACAAAGAGCCCTCAGCGCGCAACCGGGCGCCCGCTCTCCCCCAGGCGTGTACTCACGGGGATGCTGGCGGTGCCGCCGGCGCCGAACCGCGCTCCGGCGTCAAACCCGCCGTCCACCAGCACCGTGGAGCCCGGCGGATAGACCGGCCCCACCGGGTAATAGGCCACGGGCACCGAGGAGCCGATGGGCCCCACGGCCACCGACTGCGCCACGGGCAGGAACACGGAGGCGCCGGGATACGCCGCGGACATGGTGGGGACGGTGGCGGTGCCCAGGGGCACGAAGCTGGGCCGGTAAAGCTGGGAAAAGACACAGAACAGAGCACAGAGGGTGGTTATTCTGCACCCCCGGGGGCTCGCTCGGCCCCCAGCCCCACGCAGACCCTCACCCCCCCACCCCAGCCCCACATGGACCCTCACCCCCCCTCCCCAGCCCCACGCGGACCCTCACCCCCCCTCCCCAGCCCCACATGGACCCTCACCCCCCCTCCCCAGCCCCACGCGGACCCTCACCCCCCCACCCCAGCCCCACGCAGACCCTCACCCCCCCACCCCAGCCCCACATGGACCCTCACCCCCCCTCCCCAGCCCCACATGGACCCTCACCCCCCCTCCCCAGCCCCACGTGGACCCTCACCCCCCCTCCCCAGCCCCACGTGGACCCTCACCCCCCCTCCCCAGCCCCACGCGGACCCTCACCCCCCCTCCCCAGCCCCACGCGGACCCTCACCCCCCCTCCCCAGCCCCACGTGGACCCTCAGCCCCCCACCCAGCCCCACGTGGACCCTCAGCCCCCCACCCCAGCCCCACGTGTTTGATTTGGGGATGGAAGAAGGACATTTTTTGGAGAGTTTTCCCCCACTCCAAGCAAGAAATGTTATTGTCAGTGTCTTTTACAGTGACAAACGAGATGAATTTGTCACCTTGACTCCAGGGGGAAGTTTGAACGGCGTTTACACATCAAGTGGGTGATTCGGAGCCAACCTGGGGACCACGCGCTGCCCAGCAAACGAGCCCCCCAGGCAAAAAACACCCTCCAGCTGGAAACTTTGCTGGATATGTACTTTGGTTTCGTTCGGGAGGGGCCCCGGGGGAAGGGGTGCGGGGGGCGCGTCCCGTACCTCGGAGTAGGCGGGGGGGGCGTCGCTGTAGGGCGGCGGCTGCAGCGGCAGGGCCGGGGGGTACACGGCGGGGGGGCCGGGCGGCTGCACGGGGTAGGACGGCTGCGGGGGGTACTGTCCTGCGGGAGAACAGCAGAGATTGGGGTTCATGGGCGTTCATTAGCGCGGGCAAAGCGAAAACGATAATGAACCGGATCGTTCTGCGGAGTCGCGAAGTCTTAGAAAGGAAATGAACCCCAGCTGGCACCTGCCCCCCCCCGCGCTCTTCATGGTTTGGGGGGCACAGGGGGGCGGCGCTGGGGGGTTAGTCCCCGCCCCCCCGAGGTGTCACCCCCCCCGTGATGAGGGGGCTCGCCCGCTCCAACCCCCCATGGCACCCAGGGGGTCCCCGGGGTCACCCAGGGGCTCTGTGACATCATCCTGGGGGGGCCCCCTATGACATCACCTGGTGGGGTCTCCCCGCTATGACATCAACTGGGGGGGGGGGTGGTCTCCCCCCAATGACATCACCCGGGGGATCCCCTGTGTCACCGGCGGGGGGTCTCCCCCACTTCAGTGCCCCCCCCAGCTAACGGGGTCCCCCCTTACGTCACGCGTGGGGGGATCCGTCTCCCTTCACCCAGCGGGATCCCCTATGTCATCCGGGAGGGATTCCCCCGCTCTTCCCGCTTACGTCACGCGCAGGTCCTCCCTACGTCACAGCCCCCCGTACGTCACCGGGGCGGGGGGGGGGGGGGGGAGGTCGCTCGGCGCTCACAGGGTTAAGGCCGGGCCGGTCGCCATGGCAACGCGCGCTCCCGCCCCCCCGCCCCGCTCCCATTGGCCGCCCGGCTCGCGCGGTCACGCGCTGCGGCGCCGCCCTTAAAGGCGCCGCGTCCCGGGTCGGAGGGGCGGGAGGGCGGGAGGGGGCGCGGCGCGCGGGGCGCTGGCGGCGGCAGCGCGCGCGGTCCTTGCCTTTGCCGTTCATGGCGGGCGGCGCTGGCTCCGGGGCGGCTCCCGCTCTGCCCGCGCCGCGCGCTTCCTGCTCGCTGTCACCGCGGCGCTGCGGGCGGGGCGGGCGGGGCGGGCGGGGCGCGCCGGCGGAGGGGCGGGGCAGGAAGCGGGAGCCGCGCGCAGCCGCCGTCGCGCGCGGGGGCGGGGCCGCGCCGGCCTTCAAGAGGCCGAGTGGGGAGGGGCCCGCAGGGCTGGAGGGACGGCGGGTGGGCCTGCGGCGGGCCCTAGGCCTGAGATGGGGCTTTAGGCAAGGCCTGGGTGGGAGGTCTAGGTCGGCCCTAGAGGTGAAGCGGGGGGTCCCTACGGAGGGCCTGGGCTGGCCTGGACAGGGCCTGGGGTAGTGGGGAGGCCCCAGGTAGGCCCAAGTGGGCCTTGAGTGGGTAGTGGTGTAGTCCCCGGTGCAGTTAGTCCCCCCGGTGCAGTTAGTCCCCCGTGCAGTTAGTCCCCCGGTGCAGTTAGTCCCCGGTGCAGTTAGTCCCCGGTGCAGTTAGTCCCCCGGTGCAGTTAGTCCCCCCGGTGCAGTTAGTCCCCCCGGTGCAGTTAGTCCCCCCGGTGCAGTTAGTCCCCCCGGTGCAGTTAGTCCCCCGGTGCAGTTAGTCCCCCCGGTGCAGTTAGTCCCCCCCGTGCAGTTAGTCCCCCCCGTGCAGTTAGTCCCCCCCGTGCAGTTAGTCCCCCCCGTGCAGTTAGTCCCCCCCGTGCAGTTAGTCCCCCCCGTGCAGTTAGTCCCCCCCGTGCAGTTAGTCCCCCCCGTGCAGTTAGTCCCCCCCGTGCAGTTAGTCCCCCCCGTGCAGTTAGTCCCCCCCGTGCAGTTAGTCCCCCCCGTGCAGTTAGTCCCCCCGGTGCAGTTAGTCCCCCCGGTGCAGTTAGTCCCCCCCGTGCAGTTAGTCCCCCCCGTGCAGTTAGTCCCCCCCGTGCAGTTAGTCCCCCCCGTGCAGTTAGTCCCCCGTGCAGTTGGGGGGTCCCATGCAGAGCTCGGGCCTGAGATGGGGCCCTGGGCCAGGCCTCGGGGGTCCCCATGCAGCCCCGGCATTGAGGGGGGACCCTGAGCAGCACCTGGGGAAGGGGGGTCCCCAGAGCGGCCCATGGTCCCCCAGCCCGGGGCAGCGCTGGGGCCAGCGGGGTCTCCCCGTGTCCCCCCGTGTCTGCCCAGCAACAGGAGCCGCCTGGGAGCTCGCGGTAACCATCAATGGAAATGGTTGGTAACCTCCAAGTGTTGTTCAGCTTAATTAAGCCTTGAGGACGGCGCGAAGCCTCAGCCGCTCGTTGGCGCGCATTGTGTTGGTTCTAAACCATGTCCCCATGGCGGTGGTTCCACCTCCTGCCCACCGGCATGTTTTCCCCGCTCTGAGTGTGGCCAAAATTCTGCCAAAAAGCCAAAACTGTAGTTGGGTGGGTGCGTTTCTCAGGCTCGTTCTGCTCCCCCCCCCCGGAGCGGCCTCGGGACTAAAACACCTTTGTGGCTCAAGCCCTGCTGTTCAGGACTTGATTCCTAAAAGTGTCTGTTCCCCACAGTTGATACCAGCCCCAGCATCTACCTGGGCTTAAAGACATCGCCGGCTTAAAGGGGGAGACTGAGGCTTCTCTTGATGGTTTTTAGTGAACTTGGGGTGAGTTTAGCGCCCTAAATACTGTTATAAACCATCTGTTGCAGGTGTCGCCTGCTGGAGGAGGATCTGGCGGCAGACGGTGCTGCGGTCTGGAGGAGGTTCCACACAATCCAGTGACCCCACGTGCAAAGCCTGGTTTAAAAAACAACGTATGTGGATGGCGTGGGGAAGACCCCCTGAAAGTGTAAAGATGCCCCTTTTTTGTGTGATTCTGCTGAACCTCCTGGCGTTTTGGCCGGAGTTGGGGAGCACAACTCTCTTTCATTTCCGAGGCCGTTCTCAGGCGCCTCAATCAACAATGTCATTGTTCTCGTGCCTATTTAAGCCAGCGCCTCATGAATAATGTACCGGCCGCCTGATGAATATGCACGTCGGCTGGCGCGCCCGGGAGGGCGCCATCAATAATTCATGCCTCGAAAATGTTCTTCACCTTCCAACCGTACAACGACCATAATATATATATATATATTTACCCTTTAAAGCGAGAGAGAGGCCGGCGCGGGATTTTTTTTTGCACAAATGTGTGTATTTCCTCTTTCCTGTTCTCGCTGCCCAGAAAACTCCCTTGGAAAGGGCAGGAGAGGTTTGGCAGAGCCGGGCTCTGTGGAGGGACCCGCCTACACCCCTTGCGTTGAGCTTATTGCTGTTTCTATCACCTTTAAGAGCCTCTTGGGATTCCAAGAGGGGGCAAAAAAACTCCAGCCAAATAGAATGGGAAATGGAGGCAGAGGCTGATTTACCGTGACACCCACTCACCTGCGCTAAACCCCGCTGCGGTCTTTACAAAGCTCGCGCTTAGGCTCAGGTTCAGGGAAGCTGAGCAACCAGAGTCGCTCTGCAGCGTGGGGCCAGAATCAAGGCCTGCTGCAATTTTCCTGCGTTTTCCAGCCATTTAAGTTTTTGGGATAAGCTGTTTTGGGGCAGATCTGCTCCTCGCGGGGCTGCAAACCCGTCCGCGTTTTAATCTTCCCGACCAACAGGTAATTAAAATCCTCCTCCCCTTCCAAACGAGCTGTTTCCTGAAGGAAACTCAAGCTTTCCAGCACTCCTAAAATCAACTCCTCTGCAAGGAGGAAATTAAAAATGCGCCGTGCAGCCTTTTCCCCCGTGCGCGTCCTATTAAGCATATGCCAATGTATGCAAACGAGCCTGAAATCCAGCGCGCTGGGGGTGTTTAAATATTCAGCATCCGGCGCCGCGAGCGCGGCTCTCGCAGGACGGCGCCGCCCGCGCTCGCCTTTCGTCCCCTTGTTCCCTCTCGGTGAACGTTTGCGCCTCGGCGTTGGCTCCGCGGGGTTAATCCAGCTGGATCTGAGCGGCGCTGGGAGCTTGTGGGTGCTAAACCACCCTAAAATCCTCACGTTAAGCTGGGACTAAGAGGCTAGGCCGGCCTAAGTGACGCTAATTCCAGCAGGCTCGCTGGGAGAGCGGGCGGGATGGGCTCGGCGTGGAATATTTGCGTGTTCTAGATCCCAGTGTCGCTGTTCACTTGGGGCTCTGCGGGGGCAGGTGGGGAGACCCGGGGTTAGTCCAGAAATGGGGTGTTCTCAGGCCGGGCTTTTGCTGCAGAAAGAGCTGGATGGTGCGATTCTTTCCAGGTTTAATTGTTTGTGCTTCAGAATAACAATAATTTGGCTTCACGGAGCCGCGCTCGTTGAAGAGGCGCCGGCACCCGAGATGTTGCGGTGGAGCTTTCCTCCTTTTTCCCGCTGAGAGATCAGAAGGAAGTTGCAATTTTAAGATGGTGAAACGCAGGACGGGAGGTGATAAGGTCCCCGCTCCCTTTCGCGTGAACGGTCCCAAACGAGCCGGAATTGGCCGTAAGTTGGCTGGAAACGCCGCAGAACTGCAGCTGCGCTTCTGGCGCCTCCGCGGTTGCAGCAGCACGTTCGTCCTGCTCCAGCGCCGGGGTTGAGGTGGCACCTGAGGTCCCTTCATGGGCCTTTTCCCTCGAGCCCTTGCCCAGGCCACCAAAACAGCGTCTTGTTGGGCCGTTTGGCAGGGACCAGCGTTAACCCCCGAGCGGCATCTGCGCCCTCGCGCCTGCGAATTCCAAATTATCCCTCGGATTCGGGGGGTTTTCGGCTGCGTTTTCTCTCTCGGGGACACCCAGGAGCAAATCGCACCCTTGCCTTGTGAGTTACTGTCGTCTGTTTATCGCTGCAGCCTCCCGGTTGGACTCCCCAGCTCCCGGTTGGACTCCCCAGCTCCCGGTTGGACTCCCCAGCTCCCGGTTGGGATCCCCAGCTCCCGGTTGGGATCCCAGCTCCCGGTTGGACTCCCCAGCTCCCGGTTGGACTCCCCAGCTCCCAGTGAATCTCGGCTCCCAGTTTGACTCTCTCCTCCCAGTCTGACGCTCAGACCGGGCGCCGGGTGCAGCCGTGACCCCCGTTATCCCGGCAGAACAAGGTGGGTGCTGCCGCCTACGACCACCCTCGTTTTCGGGGCTCCCCGGGTGCTCGTGCCGCTGCGGGACCCGCCAGCTCAGTATTAAATGAATGTGAATTTCCAGAGCGGCGGGGGCCAAACCCCCCGGATGTTCTGGGCCCGGGGGGTGAGCGGCTTCGCTCGTCCCTCACGTCCGTCCCGGTGCGGGGAGCTGGGCTCCTCTGTGTTATTGTACATATTGCGTATGTATATATTGTATATATCCTAAGCCTCGGGCAGGGTTTTGGGGTGGTTTTGGTGAACTGCAGCCAAGCGGGTAGCGGGTTGGGCTCTGTCCCGAGGAACGTGAGTAACGGGGGTGAAGGGGAACAGGTTGGATCCTTTGTGCCGCCCCGGGGCGGTTCACGTTAACGCGGTGATTAATGGATTAATTTATGATGATGAAATGCTGGTTTAGGGTTTGATGGGCTGGCTCGGTGCTGGGCTCAGGACGGCGGCTCTGGGCAGGATTTGGGGGGGCAGAGCTGGGGGCTCCTGCCCCGGTGCTTGGGGTTTGCAAAGGGTGACCCCAAAACCGGGGGGTACTGCTGGGAATGGAGACGGGGATTTGGGGTCTGGGGTTTGGAGGAGTTGGGGGGCCTGGAGGCAGCTTTTGGGGGCTCTGGCACTCTAGGGTCTGCGTTTTAGGGGTGTCTGGGACTGAGAGAATCTGGGGGTCCGTCTCCTGGTGTCTGGGGGGTGGTCCCTGTCTGGGGGGTCCCTGTCCCGTTGTCCCGGGGTGTCTCTGTCCCAGGGTGTCACTGTCCCGGTCGGTGGCCCGGGGTGTCCCCGTCCCGCTGTCCCGGGATGTCCCGCGGTCCTGTCCCGGGGTGTCCCCGTCCCGCTGTCCCGGGATGTCCCGCGGTCCTGTCCCGGGGTGTCCCCGTCCCGCGGTCCCGGGATGTCCCGCGGTCCCGGGGTGTCCCCGTCCCGCTGTCCCGTCCCGGGGTATCCCCGTCCCGGGGTGTCCCGGGGTGTCCCGCGGTCCCGCGGTGTCCCCGTCCCGCGGTGTCCCCGTCCCGCGGTGTCCCCGTCCCGCGGTGTCCCCGTCCCGCGGTGTCCCCGTCCCGCGGTGTCCCCGTCCCGCGGTGTCCCCGTCCCGCGGTGTCCCCGTCCCGCGGTGTCCCCGTCCCGCGGTCCCGTCCCGCGGTGTCCCCGTCCCGCGGGGTCCCCGTCCCGCGGGGTCCCCGTCCCGCGGGGTCCCCGTCCCGCGGGGTCCCCGTCCCGCGGGGTCCCCGTCCCGCGGTCCCCGTCCCGCGGTCCCGTCCCGCGGTCCCGGCGGCGGCCCGAGCGCCCCCCGCGGCGGCGCGGGGCAGCCCGGCTGCGGCAAGGCCTGCGCATAAATTATGTTCATGACGCAGCAGCTAAAAAATCCCCCCGGAGGAGGAGAAAAGCAGAACCCCCCACCACTCACCCACGGCCACACACACACCCCCCCGCCCCCGGCCCGGCCTCCCCCACCCCAACCCCAACCCCAGCCCGGGCTGGGGGTCCCGGGGCCGCTCCCGCCCCGCCCCCCCCTCCCCTTTGTGCCGCCGCCGCCGTCGCTGTGAGATGAATTTTTAATTATTCCCCGGCAGAGGAGCGGGAGCGGAGCGCGCGCAGCCCGCGCCCGGACCCCCGGACCCCCCCGGGCCCCCCCGGGCGCCCCCCGCGCCCGCCGGTGAGTGCGCGGCCGGAGCGGGGCGGGCGGGGGGCGGCGGGCCCGCCGCGGTGAATATGCAATGCCGTAATTAGCATAATTTATATATTTATGATAAAGAGCGGCGGGGGGAGCGGAGCGGAAAACGGCGCAGAGCGGGGTGCTCAGAGCGGGGGGCGGCGGGATTTTTGGGGGGGGAAAGCAGGATGGGGGGGGAAATTGGGGGGCACTGGGGCCGCTGAGAGTGGGGATGCAGATGGGGGGCAGTGACGGTGCGATGGGGCCACCGGCGGGGGGGGACGATGGGGGGGGTCAGGGGATGGCACAGGCAGGTGGGGGTCCCTGGGGGGACCCCGGAGCTGGGGGGGTCCAGGGAAGGGGAAAGAGGGGGCTTGTGAGCCCCAGGGCAGGGAAAGGGGGTGACTGCCCGGGGGGGGCACAGGAGAATTTGGGGGCTGTAGGAGGTGAGTTTTGGGGTGCAGGAGAGGAAGAGCAGCGCTGGGGGGCAGGACAGGGGGGCGGTGTTGGGGTCCTGCTGGGGGATGGCGAAGGGCCCCCTGGGGTGGGGCCGGGGGGGGCAGGTGCCAGGCAGGGATTTGGGGGTCCAGGGGCACTTTGGGGTGCTCCAGCACAGTGTGGGGCGCTGTGAGGGTTTGGGGGGTCATGGCCCCCCTGAGCCCCTCACTTCGCATTTTGGGGTGTGGGGGGTCCTTCAGTCCATGCACCCCACTTTAAAATCCGCCGAAGGGGCGACGCGGGGCAGAGCGGCACCTCGTGGGACCGCCGGCTCAGCGGGGGGGTCCCGCGCCCCCAGATCCACCGTGACGTCCCTCTGGGGTGTCCTGGACCCTGGGGGGCTCCGGTCCCGATGCTCGGCTGCTGTTTTGGGGGGGCAGGAATTCGGGAGAGCCCAACCGTGCCCCCGGTTTCACCGCAGTCCTGCGGCGTGACCTGGGGAGGGGAGGGAGGGGACCCCCCATCGACGGGGACCCCGTTCCCGTGTCCGCGGAGCTGAGGGGGCTGGCGTGTGACCCCGCAGAGAGGGGGCGCCCTCAGGCACCCCGGCCGGCGTTTGGTTCAGCTTTGTGCCCCCAAACCCCATGAAATCGGGGAGCCAAGCCAAGCCCAAGCGATCCAGCGCCGCGCGGCGCCGTCCCCCAAAATCACCCCCGGCCGCGTGAAAACGTTGAAGGTGCAAAGAGGGTTTTGCAGGTTAAACCTCCCGACCGGCAGCAAAGCCCGGGCGACTGCTTGGGGGTTCCCCCTCTTTGCCGCGGGTTTGGGGGTTCCCCTCTTTGCCGCGGTTGGGTCCCCGGCGTGCGCGGGGCTGCTGCGGAGCTGGAGGAAACGGGGCAAAAATGGGATCAACGTCACTTTTCAGGGGTCGGTTGTGGCCGGTTCGGCTCCGCTCCCACCAGAGAACAGATTTGATTTCTCCTTTGGGGCGTCTTTGATGGATTTTGGGGTTTCCCAGCGGCAGTCGTGCCGCGGCTCATCCGCTGCCTCAGTTTCCCCTCGGTAAACGCAGGAAGATCTTAAAAGTGATGAAGCTGGGAAGCATAAAGAGGCATTTTGCATGGGGAAGGACCAACGTTTTGGGCTGGGGGGTGCGCTGGGGCCCGGCCCCGCTCCGCGGCACCGCAATGGGCTGGTTGACACCGTTCCCACCCACGGTGCCACTTCCAGCGGGTCCTTCTGCTCCCAACGTGGTGACAAAAGCCCCAGGAGCTGCTTTTAGGGCTCGTCTACCCCAAAGCAACGTCTCCTTCAGGCTCCCCATCCCGGCCCCCGTGGCCATCGGGAGGAATCAGCCCAGGCTAACGACAGCGAGTAATTAGCGAGCTGCAGCCCTGTCCAAGCAGGTTTAATTAACCTCGGAGGGTTTCTCACCTGTGGCAAGTTTGTTCAAACTTCCATTTCCACCCACCTGGGACCCAAGCGGTTGCGTCTCTGACTCATCAACACTTGTAATTAACACGGCGATTATATCCGCAGCGAGACGCGGAGCAGCTCAAATTATCCTTCCCTTTAGTTTTTCCCCACCCCCCCTTCTTTTATTTATTTTTTTTTTGTTTTTAAATATTATTTATTATTATTTTATGCATTTCATTTCCTCGCCGCCATCTGCTGCGAAATGGCTGCGCGCGCCTCGCACCGCCAGCTGGCCGAGTCATTGGTCCCATTAATTGCAAATATATATATATATATTCAAAAAGTGCAAGGAAACGGTGCTGCCGAACGTCTGGGGAGGAGAAGCCGCCGCTGCCAAAGCCGCCGCTGCCCCGCGTCCAGCCCCGCGCGGCCAAGCGTCTGTTTAATTGTCTCTCGCTAATTGGCCTCCGTGCGCGGCAGAGGGAGAAAAGCGTTCCAAACCGCTCCTTTCTGGCGGCGCTGGAGCTCCCGGAGCCGCTCCGCGGGAGTTCCCGGAGCCGCCCCGCGCTCCGCGGGGACACACGGCGCTTGAGTGGGGACGTCGAGCCCGGGATGGACCTGCGGTCCCGGGGAGGCTTTTTGGTGCGGGGGGGCGATGTCTGGGGTCTGCGGTGGAAAACGCCCCCAAAAGCCGACACGGGCGCCGGGTTTTGCGTCCCACGCTGGTCAGGTCCGGCTCCCAACGCGACGAGCGAGGCGGGAGAGCGACAGTGAGGATGGGGGCGCGCTGGAGCCCCCGCATGGGATCCTCCGCTCCTCAGGGGTTTGGGGAGCGGGTGAGCGGGCAGAGCTCGGCACCGGCACTCACCGGCTTTTTCTCTCCCTGCAGCCAAAATCCAGCGTTTTGCAGCCTGAAATCCTGCGTTTCGCAGCCCAAAACCCGGCATTTCACAGCCTGAAATCAGCCCAAAACCCGGCGTTTCGCAGCCCAAAACCCAGCGTTTCGCAGCCTGAAATCAGCCCAAAACCCGGCGTTTCGCAGCCCAAAACCCAGCGTTTCACAGCCTGAAATCAGCCCAAAACGCGGCGTTTCGCAGCCCAAAACCCAGCGTTTCACAGCCTGAAATCAGCCCCAAACCCAGCGTTTCGCAGCCCAAAACCCGGCGTTTCGCAGCCCAAAACCCGGCGTTTCGCAGCCCAAAACCCAGCGTTTCACAGCCTGAAATCAGCCCCAAACCCAGCGTTTCACAGCCCAAAACCCGGCGTTTCGCAGCCTGGACTCCAGCCCTTCACAGCCCAGCCCAGCGTTTCGCGGCCCCGAGGAGCAGGAGCAGCAGCCGCCCCGGCCGGCGCGTCCGTCCCCGCACCCCGAGCAAACCGTGAGTGATCCCAGCCCCCCGGCGCGCCCGCGCTCCGGAGAAGCTCAGGAGCCTTTTCCCCCGTCCTGGTCGCCCTTTGCCGCGCTCTGGCTGCTGACGGGCTCGTTAACTGTTAATAGCGTGGCTGCCTGCGCGCACTGCTCGGCCCTTGCTCCGCTCGCCGCCGCACCAGGATAAACCGTTAATTAAACTCTGCGCCGCATCCCAAGGTGTTCGGCTGCCACATCTTCACCAGGAGGACGGGAGGTGGGGGGCACCCCAGACCCTCCCTGGGAGGAGCCGGTGTCCCCCCGGCGCGGGCAGACGGGCATCGGCAAACTGCACTGCCCCGAATCGCGGGTGGGGGACAGACCCGCGTCACCCCCAGGCGGTGACAAGGCCTCTCGTGTCCCCCCTCGCAGCATGTGGAAGGTCTGAGGCCTCTGGCTCCGTCGCTGGACACCATGGACGCCGAGGCCGCGCGGCCCCAGGAGCCTTCGCTCACTGTCAACGAGCAGGTGAAGCCACCGCGGGGACCCCGCGAGCGCCGGGTGGGGGTTCAGCCCCGGCCTGACCCCCGTTTGGGGTGAAGGAGCCGCCTCGTGCCCCCCGCGCTCACACCCAGACGTTCAGCTCCGGTTTGGAGCTCGGCTGCCTGAGCTCGGAGTGTTTGAATGACGAGGAGGCGCCAGGTCCTCGGGGGCCGTTTGCTGGACCCTTTGCTCCAGGGTTTGGTGCCTGCGGGTGCAGGAGAACGGGAGGAGGTGACTCTGCCACCCCCACACGTCCCCAGGTCGTGTTGCCATTCAGACCTGTGGGTGCTGGCTCTGCCACTGCGGACGCGGCGCCACAGCCGCGTTTTACCATCGCGGAGCCCGTATTCATTACGGGAGAGCCCAGGAGCTGCTCATTAACTAAGGCAGCGAGTTGCTGGGGGTCCCCCCATCCGTCCCTCCTCTGCGCGGGCCGCGTCTCGGGGCCGCGGGGAGCGGCGTCGCTGCGCCAGGGGGCTGACGCGCGTTTCGGGGCACGTTTGCAGGTTATCGTCATGTCCGGCCACGAAACCATCCGCGTGCTGGAGGTCGGCGTGGACGCCGCGCTGCCGCCCGGCGACGAGGACGCCGGAGCCGCCCCCGTGGCGCCGGGGGAGCGAGCGGGGGGGTCCCCGCGGGACAGCGGCCCCCCCGGCACTGAGGACGTGCCCCCCGGCACCCCCGGCCCGGGCAGCGGGGAGGCAGCTGGTGAGAACCTGTCCTTTCCCTTTCCCTTTCCCTTTCCCTTTCCCTTTCCCTTTCCCTTTCCCTTTCCCTTTCCCTTTCCCTTTCCCTTTCCCTTTCCCTTTCCCTTTCCCTTTCCCTTTCCCTTTCCCTTTCCCTTTCCCTTTCCCTTTCCCTCACCTGCGCTGGGTTTGGTAGGAAATGTAGGGAAAAAAAGGCTTTATGCTTTTTTAAAGTCTGCCAGACTGTGGTTATTTCCAGCAAAGGAAGCGAACCCCGCCAGGTCTGCCTTTCAGCTGAGAAAAGGAGTTATTGGGTAAAACATCTTTTCTGCCAAAGGAAAAGGCAGGAAAAGGGTGTTTGTCTTTCTCACAAAAATAGGATTTAGTTGCTACTCGAGTTGCTGTTGTTAGAAGCTGAGCAGAATAGATACCAGAGGTGGCTCTTGTGCCAGCAACAGCCACGGGAGAGGACGGAGGTTCCTCCCGCACCACGGGAACGGGCGCAGCCTGTGACCCCGTCCCCTCCCGCTCCCCGTCCCGCTCGCGGTGCGAGCGCCGGCACCGGCCCCAGTCAACAACCCCCGGGCCCGGCCCCGCGGAACCCGCCCCCCCGCTCCGGCTCACCCAGCACCCCGTCCCACGCTCGCTGCTGCCCAAACGGCGCCAGCCTCGCCCTGTCCCCCAAAACAGCCCCACAGGAGCCCCCCATGACCAGGGCAGGGACCCCACTTGGGGGAGACCAGGGTGCTGCCTGAGGGTGCCCAACACTGAGTTTCATGGGTGCTTGTTCTTCGGTGCCCTCATTTGGGTGCCCCTCACCCTGCCCAGGACCCCCATGGGAAGGTGCTCATTCCCTGGGTATCCTAATTTGGGTGCCCCCACCCTCACCCCCCCCAGAACACCCCCATGGGAAGGTGCTTGTTCCCTGGGTGCTGTAATTTGGGTGCCCCCACCCTTGGTGTCTCTCCAACGCGTCTCCTCTCCCCCAGGCAAATCCAAACCGGCCGCCACGTCCCCCAGCGCCGTCGCGTCCGCCGGCCCCTCGGGCCCCCCCCCAGCGCAGCCGCCGCTGGCCCCGCTGGCCGTGCAGGCCGCCCCGCAGGTAACTACCCCACGGCCACGCAGGGGGGGCGCGGGGGGGCCGGGGAGGCGTCCGCTCGCTGTAGCAAACCCGGGGCAGGGCCGGGCGCTGGCGGTGCGGGGTGCGATCGAGCGCCCCGACCCGCGGCGCCGGCCCTCCCGGCGCCCTCGCCCAGCGCCGAGGTGCTGCCAGAGACGCGTCGGGCGCTTTGCCAGGGAAGAGCGGGGGGATCCCCACAGCCCCGTCTCCGCGGGAGAGGGGGCGCGGGCTGGCGCCCAGCCGCCGGGCGGGAGGGACCCGGGGCCGCGTTCTCCGCGCCCCTTAGCCAAGCTGAATTCTCCGCTGGTGCTGCAGTGGCGTTGATTGCTGTTCTTTTTTAAATCTTGTTTGCTTTTGCAGGTCTTGACTCAGGAAAACTTAGCAACAGTTGTGACGGGAGTAATGGTTCCCGCAGGGACAGTTACTCAACCTCTTCTTATCCCCATCAGTATTGCAGGTCAAGCGGCAGGTCAGCAGGGGCTGGCCGTGTGGACAATCCCTGCAGCGACGGTCGCTGCGCTGCCCGGACTGACGGCCGCTTCTCCCTCGGGGGCAATTTTCAAACCGCCCATAGCCACTTTGCCAGGTAACCCCCGGGTTTCGGCGGCGCGCTCCCCCGCGTCGCCCGGGAGCTCCATGTCGCTAAACCTTCTCCTTTCTCATCCGTGGCTCTGTCCTTGAGCCCTTGTTTCAAGAGCCCTTATTGAAAACTGACCCGTAAGGCACAGCCCTTACTGCTAATCACGCGTTTTCCACGGCCACCCTCCACCCCTTTTGAGGTGGGTTTGTGTGCAGCTCGTTTTTGAGCTTTTTCCAGAGTTTTTGACGTCCAGGAGCTTGGTTTCGCTAAACGGCGTCTCCTCTTGGAGGCTTTTTTGTAGGAAAGGTGGGGGACGCGGGGCAGGGTGGTGGGTGGTCCAGCTCAGGTTTGGGGTGCCGGGGTGGCCCCCATCGCAGCGGCTCAGCTTCTGCGGGGGGGACACCTGGGGGGCTGAGAGAAGGGGGTCGGTGCCCCCAGCGCCGGGTTTGTGCCCTTTCCCATAAGAGGGAATTGTCTCTGGAAGGAGCCCGGCCAGGGGGGTTCTAGACATGGGGAGATGGTGGCACCCCCAAGGTGCCCCCACCCTGGGTTAGACCCAGCGCTCGGGGACCTGGGGCTGCGGTACCACGAGCGTTGGGAGACGAATCACCCGGTGATTCGGTCCCGGGGGGAAGGGCCGTGGGGTGGGGGTCACGCTGAGGGTCTCCCCCGTCCCTGCGCCCCCTCCTCACTCTCTCTCCGTCTCTTTGCTCCGCAGCCGCCGCCGTGCTGAACGCGACCATCGCGGCGCCGGTGCAGCCCGCGCAGCCCCGGCCCCCCCTGCAGCCCCCCGGCGCGTTCCCCGCGCCCGCCGGGCAGCCCCCCATCCTGCCGCAGCCCCCCGCCGCGCCCCCCGCCGCCAAGCCCCTGGAGACGCAGATCACCGTCCAGCCGGCCGGATTCGCCTTTAACCCTGGCATAGTAAGGAGCCCGGCAGCCCGTGGCGTGGAGTTCGGCACCCAGTGCTGGCGCAGCCGCGGAGAGCGGCGAGAGGTCACGTTTCCCCGGGGATGAAGCGCTTTGGCTCAGCCGCCACCTCCCGGGGGTGCACGAGGTCCCTGCCTCAGTTTCCCCATCGAAGGATGAGCAGCTGCACCAGCAGCTTCGCTTTAAGCTGAGCCTAACGGATGGATTAAGGACATCAAGGGACGGCGTCACGTCGCGGCGAGGCGGGACGGCCGCGCTGCGGGACAGGGGTCGGCCGTGGGGGGACACGCGGTGGCCGGCGGCGCCGGCGCCGTCCCTGAGCCGCGGCTCTCGCTTCCCGCAGATCAGCGCGGCCTCGCTGGGGGGGCAGACGCAGCTCCTGGGCTCCTTGGCGGCCGCCCCCGTCATCGCCAACGCCATTTCCAGCGTGCAGGGCATCGCGGGCCAGATCCTCACCAATGCGCAGGGCCAGGTACCGCAGGGCCTGTCCTTGTCCCCTGCCCCCCGCTGGCCCCCGTGCCGGGGAGGCCGTTCGTGGCCGCAGCCCCCAGCCCGGCTCTCCCGCCCCCCAGGTGATCGGGACGCTGCCGTGGGTGGTGAACCCCCCCGGGGTGACGGCCGGCGCTGTCCCCACCACGCTGCCGGCCCCCAGCCTGCAGGTCCAGACGGTGACGCCGCAGCTGCTGCTCAACGCCCAGGGCCAGGTCATCGCCACGCTGGCCCCCGGCGCCGGCCCCGCGCCCGCCGGCAAGAAAACCGGCACCCCCGAGCCCCCCGCCAAGAACGAGGTGAGCACGGGGACACCGCGCTGCTGGCGTCCCTGTCACACGGCCAAAGGGCTGGCAGTGTCACCACTGTCTGACCGAAGAGCTGGCAGTGTCCCCATTGAGTGGCTAAAGGGCTGGTGGCATCCCTGGCCACGTGGCCAAAGGGCTGGCAGCGTCCCCACCGTGTGGCAGAAGGGCTGGCAGCGTCCCCATCGTGTGGCCAAAGGGCTGGCAGTGTCCCCGCTGTGTGGCTTTGGGACTGGCCACATTGTTTTGGGAGCACGAGAACATCTTCAGGACGTGGCCACGTGGCTTTTGGGGCACATGAGCGTCTTGGGGACCAGCCACGTGGCTTTTGGGGCACATGAGCGTCTTGGGGACCAGCCACGCGGCTTTGGCTCGCAAGCACGTTGCTCTGGGGGGACACAAGCATTTCTGGGACCCAGCCACGTTGCTTTGGGACCTCGTGGGCACCTTGGGGACGTGTCCCCTCTTGCCCCGTGGCCTGTCCTGCTCTCTGTGCCACCCCCGTGTGCCAGCTGGGACCAAATCCCCCCTCGGCAGGAGCGGAGGAGCAGGTCACCCCCCAGCCCCCATGGCGGGACACCCCAAACGCAGCCGGGGAGGTGCCAGTGTCACCTCGATGTCCCTAGAGCAGCGCGGTGGCTCGGGGGGGCTGGAGAAGGGGGGCCGGGTGCTGACCCCCTCGCCGCAGGTGCAGCCCATCCAGCCGGCCCCGGCGCTGGCCCCGCCGGCCGTGCTGGTGACAAACCCGGCCCCCGCCACCAAGGCGCCCGCCGCCCCCGTCCCCATCACCTGCTCCGAGACCCCCACCGTCAGCCAGCTGGTCTCCAGTGAGTCGCACTGGGGATACTGGGGAATGGGGGGCCCTGGAATGGGGGGAGGGTGCTGGGGATACTGGAGGGGAATTCTGGTGACCGGGATGCTCTGGGAAGAGGGATTCTGGGCTCCCCTGGGATGGGGAGAGGATGCTGGGGATACTGGCATCCCTTGGGATGGCAGGAGGATGCTCTGGATACTGGGAGGTTGCTGGGGCGATGGCAGGGACTGGGATGCCCTGGGAAGAGAGTTACTGGAGTCTGGGACCCCCTGGAACTGGGGAGAGGATGCTGGGGATACTGGGGGTACTGGAGTCTGGAACCCCCTGGGATGGGGTGAATGCTGGGGGGATACTGGGGTCTGGGATCCCCAGGGATGTGGGGAAGATGCTGGGGGATGCTGCCCCCCCGTGCTCTGCATCCTGGGCCTCGGCTGTGCGCCCAACGCGGGGCTGCTCGTCGTGCCCCCCCAGAGCCCCCGCCCGCCCCCGGCGCCGAGGACGACGGGATCAACCTGGAGGAGATCCGCGAGTTCGCCAAGAACTTCAAGATCCGGCGCCTGTCGCTGGGGCTGACGCAGACGCAGGTGGGACAGGCGCTCACGGCCACCGCCGGGCCCGCGTACAGCCAGTCGGCCATCTGCAGGTGAGCCGGCACCGGGGGTACGGGGGTAACGGGGGGCACAGGGGGCAGCGGGGGCAATGGGGGCAACAGGGGCAACGGGTGGGACAGGCACTTACAGCCACCGCCGGGCCCGCGTACAGCCAGTCGGCCATCTGCAGGTGAGCCGGCACCGGGGGTACGGGGCACCGGGGGTAACGGGGACACCGGGGGCAATGGGGGCACCGGGGGAGTTGGGCAAGGAGGAGATGGAGGAAATGGAGGAGGAGTAGAGAGGGAGGGAAAGGGGAAAAGGGGAGGAAGAGAAGGCAGGTGGAGAAAAGCAGGAAGGTTGAGGGGAAGAGGAAAATTGGGGAAAAGGAGGGAAAGGGGGAAAAGAGGAGGAAAAGTAAAGAGGGGAAATCAGAGAAAAGAAGGAAATTAGGGAAACGGAAAATTAGGGAAGGGGGGGAATGGGAGAAGGGGAAAATTGGAGAACTGGCAAAGTTGCAGAAGGGGACGGAGATAAGGGAGAGGGATGGAGATAAAGGAAAGGGACGGAGATGAGGGAAAGGGAGGAAGATGGGAAGATGCCGTCCCCAGCCCCGCGTCCCCCCGCCGCAGGTTCGAGAAGCTCGACATCACCCCCAAGAGCGCGCAGAAGCTGAAGCCGGTGCTGGAGAAGTGGCTGAGCGAGGCGGAGCTGCGGAACCGCGAGGGCCAGCAGAACCTGCTGGAGTTCGTGGGGGGGGAGCCCTCCAAGAAGCGCAAGCGCCGCACGTCGTTCACCCCCCAGGCCATCGAGGCGCTCAACGCCCACTTCGAGAAGAACGCGCTGCCCACGGGCCCCGAGATCACCGACATCGCGCGCCAGCTCAACTACGACCGCGAGGTCGTGCGCGTCTGGTTCTGCAACCGCCGCCAGACGCTCAAGAACACCAGTAAACTCAACGTCTTCCAGCTGCCCTGAGCCGGGCGCCCCCGCCGCCCCCCCCGCTGCCGCCGCCTCCTGCCAGCAGCACTTTGGCCCCGCGCCCCCCCCGCCGTGTCCGTGTGTCCGTCCGTCTTCACGCATCCGGTGTCGCCCGCCCCGCCTGCACGCCGCGCCCCGACTCTGTGCCCCTGAACAAAAAGGAGTGAGTTTTGGTTTTTGGCCGTTTTCCCGTGTTTCCGAGGTAGCGTCGCAGCCCAGATTTCACCCCCTCTGTGATTTTGGTGACCCCCCCCCGCCATGAGGACATCGCTGTGGGTGACAGTGGGGACTTCACCAGGTCCCCAGGAGGGTTTTGGGGGGCGAACCCCGTGACGGAGGCAGCGCCCCCTCCCCGCCTCCCCCACCCGGGGGCCCGATGGGGAAAAGCGGGGGCTGCACCGGGGAGGGTGGGGGAGCGGAGGGGCCGCCGGGTCACCCGCGGGGGACGCGGGACCCCGATGCACTTGGTGTAGTGGTGTGAAATAAACAGTATTTTTCTTTTTTCTTTTCCTTTTTCCTTTTATTCCGGGGGGCGGGGGGTCCCTACTCGTCCCACCCGCTCCCAAGCCCTGCGGGGGGCGCTGATCTTGGCTCCCCATGCCACCAGCATGCAGGTTTTTGGGGAAGTGGCTCCGAGGACGGGGCTGGGCCGTCCCCAAGCGGGGCGCATCGTTCTGTCCATCCCCGCTGCGCCCCCGGGAGGGAGAAACCCCCCGGACCCGCTGCGGGCGGAGACCCGCACAGCTCCGCGCACGCAAGAGCCGCGGCCGGGCCTCGAACTCGCGATCCGCCGAGCGGCGCCGCACGGACCCGGGCGCCCCACGCCGCGACATTCGCGCCCCTCCTCGCGCCCAATCACCGCGCGGCGGGCTCAGCGCGAAGCTCACCATTGGCTATATGCCGCTTACGTCACCCGGGTGCGCGCGGCTGCTATTGGCTGGAGGCGGCGGGGGGGCGGGGCCAGCTCCCCCTGGCGGAGGGGCCGGCGGGTCCGCGGCGCTGCCGCCTCCATCTTGCGGGGCCGCGGGCCGGGGCGGGAGCGGCGGCAGCGGGGCCTCCGGGGCTCCGGCGGGGCGGCCCCTCGGGGAGGCGGCCGGGGGGCAGCGCGGGGGCGGGGGCACCCCCGGAGCGGGGCGTTTGGCGCCAGGGCGGCCCCTGGTGGGGCGGCAGGGCCCGGGGGTCCCCGGAGGGGAGGTCTGTGAGGGGGGGGCGGGCTCCTGAGGGGATTTTAGGGGCTTGGGGGGTCCCCTGGGGGTGCTGCCCCTTGCGGGTGCAGCGCAGGCCGGGGTGCAGCCCCTTGGAGGGGCTCAGGGGGCTGGGGGTCCCCTCGGGGTGAGGACCCGCCCCGGGGGTGTCCGTGGGTCCCGGGGTGTCCGTGTGTCCCGGGGTGTCCGTGGGTCCCGGGGTGTCTGTGGGTCCTGGGGTCGCTCTCCCCTGTGGGGGCTGCAGGTTGGGGTGTCTGTGTGTCCCGGGGTGTCCGTGGGTCCCGGGGTGTCACTCTCCCCTGTGGGGGCTGCAGGGTGGGGTGTCTGTGTGTCCCGGGGTGTCCGTGGGTCCCGGGGTCGCTCTCCCCTGTGGGGGCTGCAGGCTGGGGTGTCTGTGGCCGCGGGGCTGAGTCCCTGCGGTGACTCGGGGGTCCCCGAGTCCGTCCCCCAGCGCGGGGGGCGCCGGAGCCCCCGCTCCGCAGCCATGGCCTGGGCGCTGAAGCTGCCGCTGGCCGACGAGGTGATCGAGTCGGGGCTGGTGCAGGACTTCGACGCCAGCCTGTCGGGCATCGGGCAGGAGCTGGGCGCCGGCGCCTACAGCATGAGGTGAGCGCGGGGCCGGCGCGGGGACAGCGGGGGGAGCCTGAGCCACGGGACACCCGCTCCGGCGCCGCGGGGGGGACGTGGGGGCGCAGCTCGAATTGGGGCGAATTCCTGGTGGCAGCTGCAACTTGGGGCGAATTCCTGGTGACAGTTTGAATTTGGGGTGAATTCCTGGTGACAGTTTGAATTTGGGGTGAATTCCTGGTGACAGTTTGAATTTGGGGTGAATTCCTGGTGACAGTTTGAATTTGGGGTGAATTCCTGGTGACAGTTTGAATTTGGGGCGAATTCCTGGTGGCAGCTGCAAGTTGGGGTCAGTTCCTGGTGGCAGCTTGAATTTGGGGTGAATTCCTGGTGGCAGCTGCAATTGGGGGTGCATTTGTGGTGGCAAAGAGCCCGTTGGCCCCTCGGGGCTTTGGGGCTGTTTGTGCAGCAGGTACCCAAGGTTGGGGCTGCGCGGCCCCTGCCCGCTCTCGGCGTTCGTCCCCGCGATGTCCCCAAGCGATGACCCCCCGTTGCGGTTGGAAGAGCCCGTGTTGGGTCGCTTGGGCTCGTCCTGACGCGCAGATTTGCCCCCTTGGAGCTAAACCCGTCGCCTTTGCCTCAAAGCTCCGCTCGTGCGAGGAAATTTGCAGCTTCGAGGCGTTTCCAGCCCCAGCTGCCGCCGGATTGCGGCGCCGGAGGTTTCCCGAGGCCGAGCCCCACCGGAGCCGCTGGTGCCGGCGTTACCGGTGTGAAAAGCTCCACGTGGGCTCGGGCGCCTGAAACCCGACGCTGTTTGGGGAGGTTCTCGTGCCGTAAATAGAGCCGGAGCCGCGGGGGGAGCGCCCGCCCGCCCCGGCCTGACTTCTGACATTTGCTGCCGCCTCGCGGGAACGGGGCGAAGATTCCAACAAACACCTCGGGTCTGAGCCCGGCTGGGGCTCTTTGGCTTCCCCGGGGGGTTCTTGTCCCCATGGCCGAGGCTCGGTAGGTGCGGTTCGGTCCCTAAAGCTGCTCCTCGTTAGGCAGTTTGCTGACGAACCTGGACTCTCTGGTTCCCTGGATTGGGGTTGTAGGAGCGCGGGGATGATGACCGAGCCCTGGCTGGACGGTTCCCTCCGCAGAGCTTTGCCATCGCTACTTTTTCCCCTCTTTTCATGGATTTGAGGGCGTTTGGCTCCGCCCTCCCCCTGGGTGGGTGCGTTTAGTCACTGGACACCAAAGGGTTAAATCCCTGTTAAGGTGGGACCTGGTATTTGCCCAGGTAAGTCCAGTTTTATCTTGGGAAAGACTTTTAATGTTCAACTAGAGGGGAGCAAGAAGCTGTTTAACTCTTTCCTCGCGCCGTTCCCGCTCGGTGCGGCTGCGCTCCGCGCTCGGGTTTGCGGGTTTTGGGGTGGGAGGACGTTGTGGTTCCCGCACGGCGCCGCGGTCGCTCTGGGCTCAGCACGGCTGCCGCGGCGGCGCCGGAGCCTGACGTGCCGCTTCTCCGCAGCGACGTCCTCGCCCTGCCCATCTTCAAGCAGGAGGAGTCGAGTTTGCCCCCCGAGAACGAGAACAAGATTCTGCCTTTCCAGTACGTGCTGTGCGCCGCCACCTCCCCGGCCATCAAGCTGCACGACGAGACGCTCACCTATCTGAACCAAGGTGAGAGGAGCCGCTGCGGAAACGCCCCACGCGGCCACATTCACGCCAAAGGGGAAGACGCGGGTTGGCGACACGAGGCGGACGGAGCTTGTGGCGAATCGGGGCGATTCCTGGAGGTGTCGCTGCGGGCAGGGGGGGAGGAGGAGGAGGAGGATCCCTCCCTGAGAGGGGTTACGGGTGGGACCCCCTTAAGCGCGGCAAACGTGGCAGAAAAAGGCGTCAAAACGCCAGAGAAGGAGCCGATTAACGGGCAGGTGCCCTCGGCTCCCCGCAGGACAGTCCTACGAAATCCGCATGCTGGACAACAGGAAGATCGGGGAACTGCCGGAGATCAACGGGAAGCTGGTCAAGGTGAGGGGAGCGCGTGGGGCCGTCCCGTGGGGCCAGCCCGGCACAGCCCGCGTGGGGCGGCTCCGGCGCCGGGTTATTTCCCCACGGTGCTGGGACCAGCCCCCTGGGGTCCGGCCAAGCCTGGTTTGGTTTGGTTTCCCCGCGGAGCCCCCGGTGGCGCGGGGCCCGTCCGTCTCGCTCGGCTCCGGCGCTGACGGTGTTTCCCGCAGAGCATATTCCGCGTGGTGTTTCACGACCGGCGGCTGCAGTACACAGAGCACCAGCAGCTGGAGGGCTGGCGCTGGAACCGGCCCGGGGACAGGATCCTGGACATCGGTGAGTCCCAAGCCGCCTCCTGTGAACGCTCCATCGCGATCCCGCGCTCCGGGACGCGGTTGGTTCCTCCGCGCGTTTTCTGGCCCTTGTGCAAGCGCGGCTCGTTCTCCGGCAGATATCCCCATGTCCGTGGGCATCATCGACCCGCGAGCAAACCCAACGCAGCTCAACACGGTGGAGTTTCTGTGGGACCCTTCCAAGAGAACGTCCGTCTTTATCCAGGTAAAGAAGAAACGGGCAAAAATAACCTCTGGGGGCAAAAAGAACTTGTCCAAGGGGGAAGAAAGTGCTTTGTTAAGTGGGAGCACTGAGGCAGCAGCGGGCGCTGCAGCGGGAGCGCTGTCCTGGCTCCCGGGAGGGGAGGGGGGTTTGGGGTACGCGGCGGGTTCTCAGCGCGGGTTTTGGCTGCGCAGGTGCACTGCATCAGCACCGAGTTCACCATGCGCAAGCACGGCGGCGAGAAGGGGGTGCCGTTCCGCGTGCAGATCGACACCTTCAAGGAGAACGAGAACGGCGAGTACACGGAGCACCTGCACTCCGCCAGCTGCCAGATCAAGGTCTTCAAGGTACCGCGGCCCCTCGGCGCCGCTTTCCCCGGTGGGACACGAACCGGGAGCCGGTGACCGTCCCGGTGCGGGACGGCGGCCGAGCTGGTCTGCACAAGGGCCTCCCGGTCCCTCTGCTGCCGCACGCCCCCGTGTTTCCTTTCTGTCCATCGGGTCTGGGTGCTGCTGCGGCTACAAAACCAGTAGGTCAAGAGCAACATGTAGGGAGAGCACAGGTTGTGTGGCGCCTCACACCTCCCGCCTTTAGTCTTGAGTCTTATCGGCTCGTGAGCTGCTCCGAGAAGCTTTGGTCTGGGTCTGAGCTCCTCTGCGGCAGCGCGGGCGTCTGCTCCCCTCGCCTTTGCTGCCGCTTGCGTTTTGTCCACCCTCCTGCTGCCCATCCGCGCTGTTTTAACCGGAATAGCTCCTGTTTTAACCGGAATAGCTCCTGTTTTAACCAGAACATCTCCTGTTTTAATGGGAATATCTCCTTTCCAGCCCAAAGGAGCTGACCGGAAGCAGAAGACGGACAGGGAGAAGATGGAGAAGCGAACACCTCATGAGAAAGAGAAATACCAGCCCTCCTACGAAACAACTATCCTCACAGAGGTGGGCTGCGCCTGCTGGGGGTGGTTTAACCAAGCCCAGCTTAGCCACGCAGGCAGGAACGGGCTGTTCTGCTCCAGGACATTTGGCCACGTTGTTAAAAGCTGGAATTGATGGTTTAGATCCCACTCCGTATGAATTTTGCGTCTTCTGGCCTTTCCGAGATTAAGACTCGCTAAACCCGAGCTTTGTGAGGGTGTGTGGTGAATCGCTGTCGCTGCTTTGATCCCGCTCCTGTGAGCAGGGTGGATCACCGTGAGCAGGGCAGATCACCGTGAGCAGGGCGGATCACTCGCTGTGAGCAGAGTGGATCACTCGCTGTGAGCAGGGTGGATCACCGTGAGCAGGGCAGATCACCGTGAGCAGGGCGGATCACCGTGAGCAGGGCGGATCACCGTGAGCAGGGTGGATCACCGTGAGCAGGGTGGATCACCGTGAGCAGGGCGGATCACCGTGAGCAGAGCAGGTCCATGCGCAGCCCTCCCGTGACCTGACCTGGGCTTTCTCCGCAGTGCTCGCCCTGGCCCGAGATCACGTACGTGAACAACACGCCGTCCCCCGGCTTCAACAGCTCCCACAGCAGCTTCTCCATTGGCGAAGGGTGAGTCCGGCCAGGACTCGCGTGTCCCGCGGGTTCCGGCGTCACGACGGGGGAGAACAACCCAAGGAAGCCCCGGGAGCCGAGCGCTGTCGGGTCTCGTGGCCGCAGCGCGTCCGTCCCCGCGTTCCCGTGGCTTTGGGGGGTGGCGGTTGGTGCCGGGAGGGGAAAAGCGGCTCTAACCGCGTGTTTTGCCCTTTCGGGCTCTTTTTTTCCCCGCCCCAGCAATGGGTCCCCAAACCACCAGCCCGAGCCCCCCCCTCCGATCGCAGATGTAAGTCACACCCCCGAGCTAATGCTGGTGGTAAGGACGGCGCAGGTCAGAACGCGGGCTCGGGGCGGCGTTGGGGTGGCCGCGCTGCGCGGGGAAGCGCCTGCTCTGCTTTGACGCCTCGGGGCAGTCCTACCCCCTTTGGAGGCGATGGGATGACAAACGGCCCGCACGGCGGCGCGGACGCTCAGGAAGTTTGTTATTCCCTCACGCGGGGCCGGGAGGAGCTTTTGTAGCTCGCTGGGACCTTTTATCGCCTCGATCCTCCTCGTGCTTTCCCCTTTGCTTCCCTCCTCCTCCTCTATCGCCTTTTAAATCGAGGCCAGGCCCAGCCGCGGCGCTGGTTTGCGTGGCCGGGCTCTGGGTTGGGCTGGACGGTGGCGCCGCGCTGCGCCCGCCGCTCTGAGCCGCTTTCCCCCGCAGAACCTGCTGCCCACCAGCACGCCCCAGGAGGCCCAGCAGTGGCTGCACCGCAACCGCTTCTCCACCTTTTCTCGGCTTTTCCGGAACTTCTCGGGTAGGTGACGACTCCTCCGTGTCTGCGCCGCCTCCTCACGCTCCCGTCTCCGTGTCACCATCGCGAGCGTGTTATTAAAGATATCGCATTTCTTTTAACGCAATAAACCTTGGCATTCTGGAAGCTGCGGGGTTCGTCTCTCAGCTGCAAAACCAGCGGGGATGGGGGGGTTTCTCTTCTGGGAACTCACAGCACTGTCCGATATTAAAACACGCTGCAAAACGCAGATTTGGGGGAAAGACGGCGTGTAAAGAAACGCGATTTCCCCCCTTTCCTGCGATGCGGCTCCGTTCTGCAGGGTCACCAGCTGCAAGTGACAACATGGGGCGCCGGGTTGTCCCAAAACACACTCCTGGAAAAGCCCTCGGGGGAAGTTGTGGGCAGGAGCGATTTGGGAATGGCCCCGTTGCGGCCGCTTTGGGCTGGAATCGGTGACCCTGGCTCCTCTCGCCCGCAGGCGCGGATCTGCTGAAGCTGACCAGGGAAGACGTGATCCAGATCTGCGGCCCCGCCGACGGCATCCGGCTCTTCAACGCGCTCAAGGGCCGGTACGTCGCCGCCTGAAAAGCCGCTCGCGGAGGGTGGTAAATTGGGTTTGGTTGGCCCGGTTCGCTTGGCTTTCGCTCTTAGAGGGAATTAGTAGAGTTTAGTTAACCTTGAACCTCCTCCGGTCGAATTTGGTGATGGAGCCGGCGGGGTAATGGCTCCGGAGAGAATTTGGGGAAGGAAATCCCTGTGGGAGAGGAGGATTAGGAGCGGTTTTACTCTTTGGGTGTCAGAGAATCCAGCCACAAGGTCTTGCTGATCCCGAACTTGTTTCCTCCGTCCCCTGAGCCGCCTCCCGCTGGGGTGACCTCTCCGAAAGGGAACGTGTCCCTGTGCCTGTCCCTGGAGAAGCAGGAGCGGGTTTTGTTTGAGGTGGGTTTGTCCGTCCCTCTCTCCCTCACTCGCCGCTCTCTGCAGGATGGTGCGGCCCAGACTCACCATCTACGTGTGCCAGGAGTCCCAGCAGCTGCGGGACCTGCAGCAGAAACACGAGGACGGGGACGCGGTCACCAGCACGTTTTTTGGTAACTGGGGGGGGCGCCGGGACAGTCTCGGGCAGAGCAGCCTCCTGGTGACGCTCCGAGCACCCGCCGAAGCGTCTCCGCGCCACGCTTGGTGTCAATATTCATTAATTAATGAGCGGTTCGTCTCGGCGCAGTGTACCACGCGATTTACCTGGAGGAGCTGACGGCGCTGGAGCTGACGGAGAAGCTGGCGCAGCTCTTCAGCATCTCCTCCCAGCAGATCAGCCAGATCTACAAGCAGGGACCCACCGGGATCCACGTGCTCATCAGCGACGAGGTACCGGCCCCCAGCCGGGGATTCATCCTGCACAACGGGCTGGGGCAGAACTGCTCGCTCTGCAACTGCCCAAAAGGAGGTTGGAGCTGGGGGGTCGGGCTCTGCTCCCAAGGAACAAGTGATGAGAGGAAACGGCCTCAAGTTGCGCCAGGGGAGCCCGAAGGTGGAAATTTGGGGTGATTTCTGCCCCAAAGGGCATTGAACAGGCTGCCCAGGGCAGGGCTGGAGTCACCGTCCCTGGGGGTGAACAGACGAGGTTCTTGGGGACATTTTAGTGCCGGGGCGGGTGAACGGTTGGACTCGGTGATCTCGAGGGTCTCTCCGACCAAAATGGTTCCGCTGTTCCACGGTTTCTCTCTCCTCTCGCTGGGTTGGACGTTGAGCGCGGGAGGAAGGAATAAGCACTCGCTGCTGGTGCCTTTTCCCCTCGCCGAGCGGGTCCCGGCCCTTTCATACTGGACACGGAGCTTCCCCTGGGGCTGCGAGGCGCCTCGCGTTCAAACCCGGCCGTTTGTGACTCTTTCAGATGATCCAGAACTTCCAGGACGAGTCCTGCTTCGTTCTGGACACCATGAAAGGTGTGTGAGCGCGCGGGCTGCGTCGGGTTCCCCTCCGGCCGCTTCCTGCACCGCTGCCTCACGAGTTTTCCTCCTTTTGCAGCCGAAACCGGTGACAGTTACCACATCATCCTGAAATAGGCCGGGCCAGGCCGAGGAGCGGCCGCCAGCCTCTCGTCACACACAAACACCCTTCGCCTCCGCGCCGGGACGCGAGCGGGGACCCCGGACCCCTGGGGACCCCCTGGAAAGACCCCGAGCCCTCGGTGACTCTCGTTTTCTCAGGGGGGATCTCCCTGCTCCGACAGCGCCTGAACGACCCTCCGCGCTAACGAGCTGCTTCATTGCCGCATCTCCGAGGCTCAAGCGACCGGGTCGCGCTCTGGGTAGGAATTTGGGACCTAAAACCTGCGCGAGGGATTTTTCCGCGGCAAACGCTGCGCGGTGGCGAGAGGCTCCTGTCCCGCTCACAGAACACGAGCAGACGTGGTGAAACGGCCCCGGGCGCGGGGCTGAGCGCGGCAGAGCCGAGCGGGACCCGAACGCGCCGCGAGCCGCGCCGGAGGCGTTTCCTACGCACGTCGCGGTTTTGTTGAGCGTTGCAGCGCTGAGAGGAGGACGGACGGCGGCTTCGTTTTTCTCCTCCCCACCCCAAAACCGGGTGTCTGCGGCGTCGCCAGCGCCAGGTCGCCGGGGCTTTAAACCCGGATTAACTGTAAAGCTGGAGCGAAACGTGGAGCGGAGCCGGATACGGAAACAGCTCCCCGCCTTGGGCCGTGGGACTCTTCTGCATGTTTTAGGGGAGTAAATGCGTATTTTAATGGCGGTTTTACCGCCGGTGCCCCAGGAGCGCGATGGCCGCGGACGGTAGCGCCGCGGGCGCAGTAAAATCTTTGTCTGGATGTCACCGGGTGACGTTCGATCCGCTGGATGGGAGAGTTCCGTCCGTGCCGCGCGGCGGGCGGGAGGAGGAGGGAGCCCGGTGGGCTCCAGGAGGGGTTTGTAATCCCCCAACTCCCCTGTTCCTCAGCTGGAACCGGATGATCCGCGGCGGGGGCAGCGCCGAGGGGGCCTCGCTGCCTTTGGGGGGTCGCCCCCCCTTGCCGGGGGCTGAGGCCGTGGAGCCCCCGTGCTGAGCTGCCCCGGGGCTGCAGCTGGGCCGTGGTCTCTGAAACAGGCGCCTGTGCCGGTCCCGCGCTCCCCCGCTGCTCTCTGGTCCAGACTGCCCCGCCGCCCCTCCGGCCCGCGGGCTCTGGGTGAAGCGGGGCCTGGAGCGCCCCGAGGAGGGGCTGAGGTGCTCTGCTGGTCCCTTCAGCCCCGGCCCTGGGGGGTGAGGCCCCGAACCCCGAGCTGTGGGCCGCGCTTAACGAGCCGTAGACCGGGCCTGGCGCCCCCCGCCCGCCACTTCCGCACTACAGTTCCCAGCGTGCCCCGCGCCTCGCTCCGCCGCGGCCGGACTCGCTTTCCCAGCGTGCCCCGCGGCGCGGGCGGAGGCGGCGGAAGGAGGAGGGGCGTGGCGGCGTCACGTGACGCATGGTATAAAAGGGGCGGCGCAGTGCCGGCGGCCCCATTGTTGTCGGCGAGCGGGCGGGGGGCGGGTCGGGTCCTGCCCCAGCGCTCCCGGCCCCGCCCCGCCCGGGGGACCCGGTGAGTGGGGGGGACACCGGGGGGTCCCGGGGGGGTCCCCCTGCTGCCCCGCCCCCGGCCCGGCCGGCTGGGGGCGCCCGGAGGGGGCTGGTGGGGGAGCGGCCTCTGCCTGGGGGGCTGGGGGGGCTGTGAGGGCGCGGGGCCTGCAGGGGATGGGGGGGCTGGAGGGGCTGGGGGCGCCTTTTCCAGCTCAAGGGGGTGGGGAGGATGCGGGGCCTACAGGGGATGTGGGAGCATTGTAGCTGGGGGTCGCGTAAAGGAGGAAGGGGCCTATAGGGGATGTGGGGGGCACATAAAGGATGTGGGGGCCTTTTCCAACTGGGGAGCCTATGGAGGGTTTAGGGGCCTTTTCCACCTGAAGGAGCCTGTGGGGGATGCAGGGGATGTGGGGGCCCTTTTCGTTTGGGGGACATATAGAGGATTTGGGCGCTATAGGGGATGTGGAGGCTTTTTTTGGTTGGGGGCCTTATAGAGGATTTAGGTGCCTTACAGCTGGGGGTCATGTAAAGGATGTAGGAGTCTATAGGTGACGTGGAGGCCTTTTCTAGCTGGGGAGCCTATAGGGGATGGGCGTCTTACAGCTGGGGGGACGTATAGGGGATGCAGGGCCTATAGAGGATGTGGGGGGACGTATGGAGGATGTACGGCCCTGTAGGGAATGTGGAGGCATTTTCTAGCTGGGGAGCCTGTAGGGGATGCAGAGCCTTTGGAGGATGGGGGGGCCTTTTCCAGC
This sequence comes from Streptopelia decaocto, assembly GCF_964273445.1. Taxonomy (NCBI): domain Eukaryota; kingdom Metazoa; phylum Chordata; class Aves; order Columbiformes; family Columbidae; genus Streptopelia; species Streptopelia decaocto. Next base: position 619,381 of record NC_138682.1, read on the forward strand.
TGAAGGGGCCTGCAGGGGCTGTGGGCCCTTTTCTGTCTTGGGGGGCACCTGTGGCAGGTATAGGGCTCCCTTACGGCTGGGGGTCTGTAGGGGATGGGGGGGCTTTCCAGCTCGAGGCCTGTAGATGATGTGGGGGGGCTTTGCGCTGGGTGTCTGTTTGGGGGCCTGCAGGGTGTGTGGGGCCGCCCTGGGCTGGGGGGGCTGGGGGGGACCTGGGGGGCCCTGAGAGCTGCTGCCGTTCTCGGGGGACGTGGAGGGGCTGGGGGTCAGGGGCCGGGACACCGGGACACGCGGCTCCTGCCCGGGGTCACCGGGACGGGCAGCTCCAGGTGTGGGGGTTCGGCCCTCGGGAGGAGCGGGAGCAGAACCGCGGCCACGGCTCCTGCCCTCGGCCTTCGTCGCCAGGGTCTCCCTCATCCTCGGCATCTCCCTCATCCTCGGCATCTCCCTCATCCTCGGCATCTCCCTCATCCTCGGCATCTCCCTCATCCTCGGCATCTCCCTCATCCTCGGCATCTCCCTCGGCCTTCATCTTCAAGGTCTTCCTCACCTTCAGGTCTCCTTTGCCTTCACCTTCAGGTTTCCCTTGGGCTCATCTTCAAAGTCTCCTTTGGTCTCCCCTTTAGGATCTTCCTCACCCTCAGGGTCGTCTCCCTCATCTTCCAGGTCTCCCTCATCTTCCAGGTCTCCCTCATCTTCCAGGTCTCCTCCGGCCTCGCCTCAGGGTCTCCCTCCCCTCCAGGGTCTCTGGACCCCCCTCCGCCCCCATTCTGGTCCCACTTGGCTGTTTTGGGACCCACTTGACCCCCCGGGAGCTCGAGCGGCTCGGGGGGACAATTTGGGACAGGGATTTGGGGTTGGCGACACCCTGGACCCGTCACTTTGGTGGTTTGTGCGAGCAGAGGCTCCAGCGCCGGCCAGGGGACCCGTACCCCAGATTTATTAATTAACCACGTTCGTTAGCGGCCACGTGGACCCAAATCTTCTGCCATTTGTCCTAAAAACGGAGCTGCTGGGGGGGCAGGTCCGTCCCAGTCTGGACTGGGAGCAACTGGGCGCAGCACCCGGGAAACCCGTTGCCCCTCGAGACGCACGGCCCAGTTTGTAATTAATTTGCGGCTAATTAGTAACGTGTGAACCCCCGACCCTGGCGGCGGCCGCGCAGCCGTCCCCACCGTCCCCACCGTCCCCACTGCGCCGGAGACAGGTTGATGCTGCTTTTTGGCTCCTGGATTCCCAATTCTGCCCCAATTTCTGCCCCTGGATCGGCCGGTTTTCCCAGATCCTCGTTAAATTCCGCCGTAATTATCGAATGGGAAATGAACATTTTCCCACCCATTTTCCCAGTCGTTGGCGGGGGAACAACCCAGGGGCAGCACCAGTGGGGTTTAATCCCGTTGCATCCTATTTTTACCCCATTTTTCCCCCATTTTTATCTCTTTTCCCCACTTGATCCCGTTTGACCCCAAACCCGCGAGGCCGCAGCTGAGTCACCGTCAGACCCGCCGTTAATTAATTACTTAACGAAGGGGCAGAAGGGAGCTGGGGGTGCGGAGAAGCCCCGTTTTGGGTGGATTTCTCCCAGAAATGGGCCGTTTTCCTGCGGAACTCGCGGCCGCCGCCCGGGAGACGCCAAACGGGGGGAAAACGGCTCTTTTGCTCAATTCTTAATCCTGGTTTTATCCCGATCTCGCCTTCAGCCCCCGGTACCAACCCGGGCTCTCTCCCTCCAGAAATACACTGAAAATACACTGATTTGATGCCTGTTTTGCGTCCCGTTCCCGCTCGTCGCCCCCGAACGGCCCTTTTTGGGGCGCAGAGGGGGTCCTGGCGCGTCCCCCTGTCCGGCCCCGTTTCCTGGGTCGTCCCCGAACCCGCGGGGCCCCAAATGCTCTTTTTTCTCCCATTTTCCGAAGGCGGTTGTTGCGTTGCCATGGGAACGGGGGGGAGCCCGGGGAATGCAAAGCTGAGGCTAAACCCGGGGGTTTGGGGCATTTTGGGGTGTTTTGGGGCGTTCTGGGGGTTTTTGCTCCAGGACAGCAATGGGAACTCCCAGCAAAACCCTGTTTGTGTTCATTATCCCCTCCCTATGGGTGGAAACAGATGAATTTAAGTTTATCGGGGGGCAAAAGAGCTGGGTTTAAGTTTATTGAGGGGGTAAAAAAGCTGATTTCACGTTTATTGGGGGAGGAAAACGATGAATTTTGATTGGGGGTAAAAAAGCTGATTTTAAGTTTATTGAAGGGGAGGAAGAAGTTGATTTTAAGTTTATCAGCGGGTTTGGGGTCCCTGGGGGGGGTCAGAGCTGGTTTGGGGGGGTCAGGGCTGGTTTGGGGTCCCTGAGGGAGGGTCAGGCCTCATTTGGGGTCCCTGGAGGGGTCAGAGCTGGTTTGGGGTCCCGGGGTGGGGTCAGAGCCAGTTTGGGGGTCAGGGCTGGTTTGGGGTCCCGGGGGGGGTCAGAGCCAGTTTGGGGGTCAGGGCTGGTTTGGGGTCCCGGGGGGGGTCAGAGCCAGTTTGGGGGTCAGGGCTGGTTTGGGGTCCCGGGGGGGGTCAGAGCCAGTTTGGGGGTCAGGGCTGGTTTGGGGTGCGGGGGCCGGTCCCGTGACGTCCCGTGGGCGCAGGTGCCCCCGGCCCCCCCATGCGGAGCCGATGGCCGCGCCCGGCGGCGCCAAGAGGAAATTCGAGGAGGGGGACGTGGGGTCCCCGGGTCCCCGCTCGGACGACGAGATCTCCAGCAGCGACAGCGGGGACAGCTGCGACAGCGTCACCCCCGCCAGCGCCCGCACGCGTGAGCCCGGGGGACATGGGGGGACATGGGGGGGACATGGAGGGGACATGGGGACAGTGGGGATGGTGGGGACATACGGAGATGTTGGGGACAGCTGCGACAGCGTCACCCCCGCCAGCGCCCGCACGCGTGAGCCCGGGGGACGGGGACACATGGGGGGGACGGTGGGGACATGGGGGGAGTTTGGGGACAGTTCTGGGGACACTGGGGACATGTGGGGCCAAGGAGCAAATGACCTCACTCCCAGTCCCAGCAGCACATTCGTGTAACACAGCAAATCCCGCTCTATCGCTACATATCAATCTTATCGCTACATATCAATAGCTTATAGAGACAATATATTGATATATAGATATATCAGTATATTATCTCTACGTATCAATGTTATCTCTATATATCAATATATTATCTCTACATATTAATATATTGTCTCTAGCAATGTATTTCTATATATCAATATAATATCTCTATCAATATGTTATCTCTACATATCAATATCTTATCTTTACATATCAGCATCTCTCTATATATATATCTATATATCAATATAATATCTCTATTGATATGTTATCTCTATATATCAATATATTATCTCTATCAATATGTTAACTCTATATGTCACTATATTATTGCTATCAATATGTTAACACTGTATATCAATCTATCATCTCTATCAATCCATTCTCTCTATATCAATGTGTTATCTCTCTATATCGATCTGTTATCTCTCTATATCAATCTATTCTCTCTATACCGATGTGTTATCTCTATATATTGATCTATTCTCTCTATATTGATGTGTTATCTCTCTATATCGATGTGTTATCTCTCTATATCAATCTATTCTCTCTATATCAATGTGTTATCTCTCTATATCAATCTATTCTGTCTATACCGATGTGTTATCTCTATATATCGATCTGTTATCTCTCTATATCAGTCTATTCTGTCTATACCGATGTGTTATCTCTATATATCGATCTGTTATCTCTCTATATCAATCTATTCTCTCTATATCGATGTGTTATCTCTATATATTGATCTGTTCTCTCTATATTGATGTGTTATCTCTCTATATCGATGTGTTATCTCTGTATGTCGATCTGTTCTCTCCGTATGAACGCGTTCTCTCCGCCTGCAGCCCCGTCCATCCTGCGGCGGCAGAAGCCGCGGCGGCGCAAGAGCGTGCGCTTCGACCAGGTGACGGTGTACTACTTTGCGCGGCGGCAGGGCTTCACCAGCGTGCCCAGCCAGGGCGGCAGCTCGCTGGGCATGGCGCCGCGCCACGACGCCGTGCGGCGCTACACGCTGGGCGAGTTCGCGCAGGAGCAGCAGGTCAACCACCGCCACATCCTGCGCCAGCACCTGCGCCAGGAGAAGCTGCACGCCAAGAAGATGAAGGTGGGCGATGGGGCGACGGGGGGAGTGCGGTGATGCGGAGGAGATGGGGTGATTCTGGACAGATAGGGGTGATGGGGGGGAATGGGGTGATGTGGAGGAGATGGGGTGATTCTGGACAGATAGGGGTGATTCCGAACAAATTGGGGTGATGTGGGGGAATGAGGTGATTCCAGACAAATAGGGGTGATGTGGGGGAATGGGGTGATGTGGAGGAGATGGGGTGATTCTGGACAGATAGGGGCGATGAGGGGGAATGGGGTGACTCCAGACAAATAGGGGTGATGTGGGGGAATGGGGTGATGTCAGGGAATGGGGTGATTCTAGACAAATAGGGGTGATGGGGGGAAAATGGGGTGATGTGGGGGAATGGGGTGATTCTAGACAAATAGGGGTGATGTGGGGGAAATTGGGGTGATGTGGGGTAACTCAGGTGATGGGGGAAATGGAGTGATACTGGGGAAACTGGGATGATGTGGGGGGAATTGGGGCAATGTGGGGAAATCGGGGTGATGGGGAAATAGGGTGATGTGGGGGGAATGGGGTGACGCTGGAGAAATTGGGGTGATGGTGGGGAAATTGAGGCAATGCTGGAGAAATGGGGGTGATGCTGGGGGTTTGTTATTTAGGGTTCCTCCCCATTTCTGTTCTCTGAACCCCGTGACCCCCCCGTGGGACTGCACAGTGGGGTTCAGTGGGGCGGCTCTGGGGTGCGTTTGGGGGGTCGGTGGACGGACGGACGGACGGACGCCCCTGACGCCGCCCGGCGCCCGCAGCTCACCAAGAACGGGACGGTGGAGTCGGAGGAGGCGGAGGGGCTGACGCTGGAGGACGTGTCGGACGACGACATCGACGTGGAGAACGTGGAGGTGGACGACTACTTCTTCCTGCAGCCGCTGCCCACCAAGCGGCGCCGGGCGCTGCTGCGCGCCTCGGGCGTGCACCGCATCGACGCCGAGGAGAAGCAGGAGCTGCGCGCCATCCGGCTCTCGCGCGAGGAGTGCGGCTGCGACTGCCGCCTCTACTGCGACCCCGAGTCCTGCGCCTGCAGCCAGGCCGGCATCAAGTGCCAGGTGAGGCTTAGGGGAGCCGGGCGAGGCTTAGGGGAGCCGGGCGAGGCTTAGGGGAGCCGGGCGAGGCTTAGGGGAGCCGGGGAGGCTTAGGGGAGCCAGGCGAGGCTTAGGGGAGCCGGGGAGGCTTAGGGGAGCCAGGCGAGGCTTAGGGGAGCCGGGCGAGGCTTAGGGGAGCCGGGCGAGGCTTAGGGGAGCCGGGGAGGCTTAGGAGAGGGTCTGTTCCGACCAAAATTGTGAGTCTATGAAATTAAGGTGATTTTGGACAAGCTGGGGTGATGGTGGGAAACACCTTGTGGAACAGCAACGGCCTCGAGTTGCACCCGGGGAGGCTGGGGGGGGCAAATTTGGGGTGATTTCTGCCCCAAAGGGCGTTGACCAGGCTGCCCAGGGCAGGGCTGGGTCACCGTCCCTGGGGGGGAACAGACGAGGGTCTCAGGGACATTTCAGCGCCAGCGTTGGGTTGTGGTTGGACTCGATGATCCTGGGGGGTTTTCCACCCAAAACGATTCCACGATCGGAATCCGACCCCGTCCCCGCCATCCCTGCCGTCCCCGCCGTCACCACCGTCACCGCTGTCCCCGCGTCCCGCAGGTCGACCGCATGTCCTTCCCCTGCGGCTGCTCCCGCGACGGCTGCGGCAACATGTCCGGCCGCATCGAGTTCAACCCGCTCCGCGTGCGGACTCATTATCTCCACACCATCATGAAGCTGGAGCTGGAGAACAAGCGCCAGGGCGGGCGCGCGCCCGGCGAGGAGCCCGACGCCGGCGCCCACGGCTCCGCCGCCGAGTGGCCGGTGCCGCCGGCCCCCGAGACCCAGGACTTCCAGGAGTTCATGGCGGAGAACGAGTCGGCCGTGCTGCACCTGCAGAGCGCCGAGGAGCTGGAGAGGCTGAAGGCCGAGGAAGACTCGGGCGACGCTCCCGGCGCCGCCGACCTGGGCGTTTGCATCGTGGAGGAGGCGCCGGGGGGGCTGTGCCCCCCGCTGGCCGCCCCCATCCTCATCCAGGCGCCGTTTCCCCCCGGATCCTCCGTCCTCTGCTTCGCCGAGGGCGACCGGCCCTTCTCGGACGCTGCGTCGCTGCTCTACTACCCGGTGGGGGCCAAGGGCGACGGCGGCGCCGCGGAGCCCCCCCCGCCCCCCTCCCCGTCCGCCTCCTCCTCCTCCTCCCTGGGGGAGCAGGACCCCGCTGGGACCAAGGGAGAAGCGGCCCCAAGCGGCCCCCCCAGCGCGGCCCCCCCGGCGCCCTGAGCCGCCCGTGTCCCCCCCACGCTCCGTTATTTATTGACTAGAGAATATTTTACAGACCGGGGGGGCGGCCGCGGGGGGGTATTTAATCACGGGGGGGGGTATTTAATCGCGGGGGTTATTTAATTAATCACATGGGGTTATTTAACGGGGGGGGGCTGCGTGCGCAGAGGTTTTGCGGCCGCCCCCCCGTCCCGCCCCCCCCGCCGGGACCCTCTGTCCTCGTTGTGTTTTTAATGAAAAGAACACGTTTTCCTCTCCATTTCCCGTTGGTGAATGTTTACGGGGCCGCGTCCCAACTGGGGGGGGCAGCCCAGAGACCCCCCCGGGACCCGGCCCAGAGACCCCCCAGGACCCGGGTTTTGGGGTGGAAGGCGCCGGGTCGCACCGTTTGCTGCCCCTCGGCCCACGGGGGGGTCGCTGCTCCTGAGGGGCTTTGGGGGAACTTCCCCCGGACCAAGTGCTTCAGCGCTTTTACTTTGGGGGGGTTGTTGGGATTTCGGGCTCTCGTGCTCTTTGCAGCTCCAGCGCAGCCTTAACGCGCCCCCACCATGTCCCCTGCACAGGGACATTGTCCCCCCGGGGGGGCCGGTTCCAGCCCTGGGGGGCCACATCACCCCCCACATCCCTGGGGGCCACAAGGGCTAAATGAGGGAGGAATTAGTTAATTAAGCCTTATCCCTTGTAGCTTCTTCACCGCGATGTCCCCATGTGGGGGGACACACGCGTCACCCCGTTTGCCGGGGGGGGTCAATCAGCTCCTGGCGCCGCTCGAATGGATCAAAACCTGGATTTTTCCCCTATTTTTGGGGTTTCCGTGGCCCCCCCCGGTCCCCCCAGCTCACGGCCAGGAGGCGGCTCGTTAGGCCACTAATTACTCACTTAATTAGGCAGCTCAGAGGCCCCGTGGCCCCCCCCGGAATAAACCCAAATCAATCCAGACGGGGTTTATTGTTTGTGGTGCGATGAGGTTTCCGCCTTCTCTTCTAATTATTAATTAACGGGGGGGGTTAACGGACTCGCTGCTCGTGTCGCCCCCCCGGCTCACACTCAAGTGGCTTTTTTAACGTTTATTTTCCGTTTCTGTGTGAATCCAAAGCTGCTCCCGATGTCTCTATCGCCCCCCCGGCCTCTTCTGTTCTCCCCGCCGTGATCTCGCTGTATTTAAAGAGAAATATTTAAGTGTAAAAATAAAAGAAACGCTCCAAGTTGCGCAGCGAGTTCGTTTGGAAGGGTCTGCCCCCCCGGCGGGTCCTGGCGCGGGGGGGTCGGATCCCGGCGCAGACGGCGCCGATTTCACCCCGAAAAATGCTGAAAAAAGCCATTCTGCAGGTTTTTGCCTGGATGCCAACAGTTCGCTCACCAGCCGCGTTCTGACGGTTTTCACCCCGTTTTGGTGCCGTTTCCGCCGCGGCTGGAGCCCCCAGACCCCACCAGCCCCCCCCGCACGCCCCGGGGACACCGCGGGGGGATTTTTGGGTCTTTTCCCCAGTTCTCAGCGCAGTTTTTCTCTACCAAACCCAGCGAAGCGGCGCCACGAACCCCTCGGTCCCAGCAGCGCGATGGAGCCCACGGAGCCCATGGAGTCCACGGAGCCGCGTGTCCCCGGCGACGCGACGCGGTGTCACCGAACACGGATGATCCGGTGTCACCAAACACGGACGATCCGGGTGGGCGCGGGACGGCACTGGGAGTCCCCGCGGGTCCCTCCGGTGCTTCCGCGGCCCCAAAACTCCGGTTTAGGGGCAGAATTGGGGCGTCAGGCGCGTTGGTGGTTGAGCGCCAGCAGCACCGCGCTGTGCGCCAGCAGAGACGCCTCCGAGGCTGCGGAACGGTGACCGGGGTGAGTGAGGGGGACCCCGAAACCTGCCCGGGGTGAGCGACAGGGACCCCAAAACCTGCCCGGAGTGAGTGAGGGGACCCCAAATCCCGCCCGGGGTGAGTGAGGGGGACCCCAAAACCCGCCTGGGGGGAGCAGGGGGAATCCCGAAACCCGCCCGGGGTGATGGGGGGGACCCCCAAACCCGCCCGGGGTGAGTGAGGGGGACCCCAAATCCCGCCCCGTAGGAGCAAGAACCCTAAAACCCACCCAGGGTGAGCCTGGGGGACCCCAAAACCCAACCGGGATGAGCTGGGGGGACCCCAAAGCCCCGGCCGCGCGTGTCCCCAGGTGTCCCAGGGGTCCCCGTGTCACCTGCGAGCTGTCCCGAGAGGCGCAGCCAGCGCTGCAGCCACGCGCGGCACTCGGGCGGCTCCAGGCGCGCCGGGTTCAGCCCCCGCAGGTAACAGGCCTGCGGGAAACAGGGCGAAAAGTGGGGGAAACGGTGAAAACGCGGGAACGGGGCGAGGGGCGGGCGCTGTGGCCTGTGGGGCTGGCAGGGGCCGTGGGGGGCCGTGGGGGCCGTGGGTCGCTCACCGCGCGCAGCTCGTGCGGCTGCAGCTGCTCCAGGCCGAGCCGCAGCAGCGCCTGGTCCAGCGCCCGCAGCTCCAGGACGTGGCTGCGCAGGCGGCGCCGCAGCAGCGGCAGCGGCAGCAGCGGCGTCAGGAGCAGCGCCCGGCTCAGCGCCCGCTGCCACGGACACGGGGGGACATGGGGACACAGAGACGTGGGAGGACACGGGGGGACATGCGGTCACCACGGGGTCACCATGGGGTCATGGACCCCAAACCCCCCGTCTGCCCCACCCGGGCACGAATTCCCCGCCCCGCCCCCCCCCCCAGGTAACGGTGGCGGCTCCAGGTTTGGGTCACACCCCCTGGGTTTGTCCCCACAGCCCCATTGTTGGGTCCCACCCCCGGATTGGAGTCCTCCCCATTTTTGGGTCCCCACCCCTGGTTTTGGGTTGCACCCCTATTTTTGGGTCCCAACCCCATTTTTGGGTCTGCACCCCTGTTTTTGGGTCCCACCCCCATGTTTGGGTCCCAGTTCCCCGTTTTTGGGTCCCCCCCCCATTTTTGGGTCCCAATCCCCCATATTTGAGTCCCCCCCCTTTTTGGGTCCCCACCCCAGTTTTTGGGTCCCTGCCCCTGTTTTTGGGTCCCCGCCCCTGTTTTTGGGTCCCCCCCCATTTTTGGGTGTCCCCCGCCATGTTTGGGCCCCCCCCCATGTTTGGGCCCCACTCACGGCGTGCGGCCCCCGCAGCGTCTCCAGCGCCAGCGGCGGCGCCGAGAAGCCCCCCCGCAGGTCCCAGAGCTGGGACACGCGCGGCTGCGACCCCCCCTGCACCTGCCGGAGCCAGCGCCGCCGTCACCGCGACGCACGGGGACAACGGCCCCGCGGCCCAGTGTCCCCATGGCCCAGTGTCCCCATGGCCCCAGCGTCCCCATGTTCCAGTGTCCCTGTCCTCAGTGACCCTGGTGTCCCCGTCCCCATGTCCCCAGTGTCCTGGTGTCCCCAGTGTCCCTGTCCCCGTCCCCATGTCCCAGTGTCCCTGTCCCCGGTGTCCCCATGTCCCGGTGTCCCGGTGTCCCGTTGTGCCGGTACCTGTGTGCAGAGCTGCCGCAGGGGCTCCCGCAGGCGCGGGTCGGGCAGCGCGGGCGCCGCCAGCGCCAGGTTGGTGAGCACGGCCCCGTAGGCGCCGCGCCGCGCCGCGTCCTCCAGCTCCCGGAACTGCCGGCGCTGCGGCGCCGTCCAGAAGTGCCGGATGAGCAGCTGCCGCGGGAACAGGTACCTGGGGGGGGGACATGGGGGTTTGGGGTCTCACCTGCAGGAACCGCGGAATTACGGCCCTGGAATCCCGGTCGGCTCAGCCCCCCCGGGCGCCCCCAACCGTCCCCCATTGCCACCCAAATCTCCTCCAGCGCCCAACGCAACCAATTATCCCCCATTTCCACCCAAATCTCCAACAAAACGTTGTCGGGGTGACTCTGGCAGCCCCGGGAAGCGAAAGCCCCCCCCGGCCCTTCCCGTGGCCACATCCCCAAAGGGGCTCGTCCCCCAAAAGCAGCTGTTGCACCCCGGGGATCGAGGAACAAAACCCAGGGGCAGAGTGGGTTTAGTCTGGGAATTAGGCCCAGGTTTAAGCCAGTGCTAAAGCGCCGCGGGCTTGGCGGGACGGGGGCTCATTGGCATGGGGGGGGATCCTGTCTGCATTTGGAACCGTTAGAACAGAATATGCTGTGGAACGGGGGATTTTGAGGAGCCCCCGCACCCCTGCACCCCCCACGCCCCTGTGCCCCCCACACTCCCGCACCCCCCCACACTCCTGCACCCCCCCACACTCCCGCACCCCCCCACACCCCTGCACCCCCCCACACCCCCGCACCCCCCCACACTCCTGCACCCCCCCACACCCCTGCACCCCCCCCACACCCCCGCACCCCCCCACACCCCTGCACCCCCCCACACTCCCGCACCCCCCCACACCCCTGCACCCCCCCACACCCCCGCACCCCCCCACACCCCCGCACCCCCCCCACACCCCCGCACCCCCCCACACTCCCGCACCCCCCCACACCCCCGCACCCCCCCACACCCCCGCACCCCCCCACACTCCCGCACCCCCCATGCTCCCCCCCCACTCACATGAGGAGGAGGACGAGGAAGTTGGCGAAGGGCGGGATGGCCAGAACCAGCACCGGCAGCACCTTCAGCAGGTCCCGGCGGAACTGCGCCCAGAGCGGGGTCACCGTCCACAGCCGCACCCCGAACCGCGGCAAATCCCCCCAAAACGGCCCCCCCGCCCCCACCTGCCGCAGCCGCTCCATGTCCCGGTACGGCAGCTGCTCGGCGCTCAGGCGCTGCCGCGACATCCGCTGCCGGATCTGCCGGATCTCCCTCACCTCCAGCACCAGCGCCCGCACCCCTGCGGACACGGCGCCTGAGCCCCCGGCGCGGGTCTGGGGGGCGGGGGGGCGGGGGCGGGGGGGTCCCGGTCTCACCGCTGGCGAAGGTTCGGTGCAGCTCGTAGGCGCGGGGGAAGCGGCGCCGCAGGAACCGCTCGTAGGCGCCCGTCACCCGCTTGGCCGCCGCCGCCACCGCGGCCACCAGCGCCCCCGGGCCCCCCCGGCTGGACAGGCAGCAAAGGGGGGGCCTGCGGGACCCCCCGGGTTAGGGGGGGATGGGGGGTAAAGGGAAGGGGAATGGGGGGCAATGGGTGTGGTGACCCCAGAGTGGGGACAAGGGGGGGACATGGAGATGGGGGGGCTGGGGGTCATGGGGGGAGATGGGGGGAGATGGGGGGACAATGGTAACGGGGGGTGGGGGACATGGAGGGGAATGGGGGGATGTGGGGGGACAATGGTAACGGGGGGTGGGGGGGCTGCTGTTTCGGGGGGTCATGGGAGGTTTTTGGGGGTGGGGGATGGGGGGTGTCTGGGGGTTCCCGGACGGTGTTGGGGGGGTGGGAGCTATGGGGGCCCTGGGGGCTCCTGGCCGCTCTTTGGGGGGTCCCGGTGTTTATTTTGGGGGGTCGGGGCCGGTTTTGGGGGTGTTGGGGGGGGGGTCACGGTGTTGATTTTGGGGGGTGTTGGGGGGGGTCACGGCCGCTCTCTGGGGGGGTCACGCTGTTTATTTTGGGGTTCGGGGGGGGTCACGGTGTTTATTTTGGGGGTCGGGGCCGGTTTTCGGGGTGTTGGGGGGGGTCACGGTGTTGATTTTGGGGGGTGTTGGGGGGGGTCACGGCCGCTCTGGGGGTCCCGGTGTTGATTTGGGGGTCGGGGGGGGTCACGGTGTTTATTTTGGGGGGTCGGGGCCGGTTTTGGGGGTGTTGGGGGGGGGTCACGGTGTTGATTCGGGGGGTCGGGGGTCACGGCCGCGCTGGGGGGCGGGCGCGTGTCCCCCCCCCGCTCACCTCGGGAGCCCCCGGGGGCCGCTCAGCGCGGGGCGGAGGCGCCAGACGAGCCCGCGGCAGCCGAGCCTGGACAGCGCCATCTTGGGCGGGGCCACGGGGAAAGAGGCGGGGACACGGAGACAGCTGCGCGCTCATTGGCTGAGGCGCCGTGGCGGCGGTCATGTGATCGCGGAGGACGGGGACAGCGCGAGAACGCGGGAGACGCGGCGGTGAGCTGAGCGCTGATTGGCTGAAGCGGCGTGGCTACGGCGGTCATGTGACCGCGGGCGGAAGCGGCCGCGTTCCCGGCGCCTGGGGCCCGCGGTTGGGCCGGGGCCTGCGGAGCCCCCGGAGCCCCCGGACCCGCGGAGCCCCCGATCCCGGAGCCCCCGATCCCCGATCCCGGCCCGGCCCGGCCCGGCCGCCTCCGCCCCCAGCGCCGGGTTCAGGTCCCCGGGCAGCGCCCGTGCCGTTCCCGCGCCGTCCCGGTGCTCCCGCCGCAGGGCGAGGTGAGCTGGGCCCCGGCCCTTTGAGCCGCCGCGGGGGACGGAGCGCCCGGGGGTTCAGCCCGTCCGGAGGTGCCCGAGCCCCGCGCGGGTCCCCCGGCGAACCGGCCGCCGTTCCCTGGGCGGCTCCGCCCCTCCCGAGCCGCCCGACCGGTCGCGCAGCCGCCCCCGGGCCGCTCCGCGCGGGTCACGCGTGTTTTCCCGCTCCCGGTGCCCGAACGGGGACCCGCCCGGTGCCCCCCGGCCCCTTTCGTCCCCGGAACCCCCGCGAGCCGCCGCTCCGTCCCGCCGCAGGTCCGCCCGGCTCCCGGGGATGCGCGCGGCCCGCGGGGCCCCCGCCCGCAGCGCTCGTGGGGCCGCTCACGCACGGTGAGTCCCGTTCTGCGCACTCAGCGCCTGCTTATCGCCGAACGGCACCGGGGCCCCGCCGGGCACGACCCGCGGGAAATCAAAGCGACCCCGGCCGGGTCATCGCGACCGACCGCATCGATCCGCCCTATCCGCCCCGCACGTACCGCTCTATCAGCCCCGCACGTACCGCTCTATCAGCCCCGCACGTACCGCTCTATCAGCCCCGCGTCGACCCCGCGCTATCAGCCCCGCACGTACCGCGGCGCTTGGCCGGGCGATCGCCGCAATCTCGGCGGCGGAGCAGAGTCCAGGCCGAGCCGAGCACTAATTACCCCCCCGCTGCTTAATTAGAGCTCCCGTGTCGATAAGGAGCCCCCGACCCGCAGCACCCGCGGGTTGTCTGAGCTCAGCGGGTTCGGGTCGGCGGCTCTTTCATGGGCGATAAAGGGCGAGACGTCGCGGGCGCTCGCGGAGACTTTGGAGCGGAACGCGGGGCCGTGGGAGGAGGAGGAGGGCGCGGTGGGAATAAATAGGGAGGGAAGCGGCGCGTGGGGCGTCCGCTCCCGAAACCGCCGCCATGCCCAAGAAGTACGTCCTGAACCGCAGCCCCGGCGGCTGCGAGCTCGGTGAGTACTGACCCAGCCGCCCCAAACCCCCGTGTTTGGGGAAAAACCTCCCTTTTCCAGCTGGGTGAGTATCGCACCATCCACCCCAAAACCTGTGTTGGGGGGAGAACCTCAGTTATTGCACCATCCGCCCCAAAACCCCCGCGGCGTTTGGGGGAAAAACCTCAGTTCTCCAGCTGGGTGAGAATTGTACCATCCACCCCAAAACCTGCGTTTTGGGGGAAAAACCTCGATTTTCCAACTGGGTGAGTATCGCACCATCCGCCCCAAAACCCCCGTGTTTGGGGGAATATCCTCCCTTTTCCAGCTGGGTGAGTATCGCGCTCATTTGATCCCTGGGGGAGCATCCCTGGATATCTGGGGGATCCCCCTCGTTTGATCCGGGGGGGTCCCTTCTATGTGCTGGGGCGTGTTACCCCCTCAGCGGATCCCTGGGGATCCCCCCTCATTTGATCCCGGGGGGGTCCCCCATATTCGATCCCTGGGGACCCCCCGCCCGCTCCACCTCCCTCCTCTTGCCCATTTTCCGTCACTTTTCCCCAGTTTTCGGGCTCCGCGTGTTTTGCACAAGTGGGTTCGCCCCCCCCGCCCGGCAGCTGCTGCACCCAGGGCAGGCGGGCGCTACCAGCACTTAATTAGCAGGTAACGAGCTCCTTTAACCTATTTAGGCAGCAGCCGGGTGACAGGCGCCGGTGTCACCGGTGTCACCGCCGGGTTTTGGCAGCTCGGTGACGTTTCCCCCGGGGTTCGTGCGGGGTCCCGGTTTGGCACCTCGGGGGGGTGTTCCTGGGTTCCACGGGAGCCAAGTGAACCCCGAGACCTCGGCCCCACAGCCGCTCCCAAAGGGTTAAACATCGCGGCATTAACATCAAACGCCGACGTTTCATTTCAATGGCCGGAACTGGAACCGCTCCGGGGGCCTTTTGCGGCTTTTTCCGCCCCGGTTTAACCCCCCTGGTTTAACCCCCCCGTGGCTTTGCGGCGGGAAGTAAGAGCCCCGCAGTGGGGATTGGACCAGAACGCCCCGTTTTCGCTGCTCAGTTCTCTGCGGTTCCCACCTCGTGATGCTCCGCGCTCGGCTCCTTCGCCTCCTCCCCGTGGGAGTTAATCCGGGTCTAACGTTAAACCCGCTCGTGGTTTTAGCGGAGGAGTCGCTTGGATTTGCGGAGGTGACACCACCGGTCGCTTTACACCGTGTAACCTTCTCCGTGACCACCCAGAGCAGCGCCGGGCGGCACCGGCGCCGTCACCTCCCCAAACCCCATCACCTCCCCAAACCCCATCGCGGTGCCTTGTCAGCGGTTTAGGGGGCGGGGGGACCGGGGGGCGTTTCCCGCCCCCACAGCTGCCGCCACAGATAGAGCCGCCGGTCTCAGCCGTCCGCTGCGATACCGCGGCGCTCGCCCCTAACGAGCGCCCCTGTGCTAACGAAGCGGCGCCCGCGCTGCCGGGTAAGGGCCGTTCCTCCGGGGGGCCGTTATTGCATTTATAACATTTATCATCTCCTTGATTACAGGGAAAAGCCGCCTTATCGCTTCATTGTAGCTGCTTGCGAGCGCTTTAGAAAGGAGCTTTGAGGAGCGTGCGGGACGTGAAAAGCTCCACGCCGGCCTTGGGACGAAACTCCGGTGGTTTCTGCTCAAAAAGTGCCGAGAAACGCGACAATTTGGCGCAAACCGGGGGCGCGTTGCGGTCCCGCTCGGCCAGCGCACACGCTGCGGTGTTTGCAGAGTAGATAACTCCCGCTTCGCCGGCGCACTTGGGTTTGTTCAGTTTGGGTTACTCCTCGTTTACTCCAGTGCGGTTTGGTGTATTGGGTTTGGTTTACTCAGTTTGGTTTACTCAGTTTGGTTTACTCAGTTTGGTTTATTCCTCATTTACTCAGGTGCGGTTTGGTGTATTGGGTTTGGTGTATTGGGTTTGGTGTATTCGGTTTGGTTTACTCCTCGTTTACTCAGATGCGGTTTGGTGTACTGGGTTCGGTTTACTCCTCATTTACTCCAGTGCAGTTTGGTGTCTTGGGTTTGGTGTGTTGGGTTCGGTTCACTCCTCGTTTACTCCGGTGCAGTGTGGTTTAGTGGGTTTGGTGTATGGGGTTTGGTGTCTGGGGTTTGGTGTGTTGGGTTCGGTTCACTCCTCGTTTACCGCCGTCCTGCCCCAGAGTCAACAGTTGAGACCTTGAGCGTGTTTGCGCAGATAAGGAGCAATCGCGGCCTGGGGCTGGTTTGGTGCCGCCAAAGCGCCTTCGGGGCTTTGGAACCGGGATGGGGGGGGGTGTCTCAGAAAGGCTGAAAAATCGGGTCAATTTGCCTAAAAATCAATTCCCGCCTCGCGTTTCCATCGAAGGTCTTCGCTGAGGGGATTTTGCCTCCTTAGAAGGAAAACTCGTTAATCTACAATGGGTTTGGGGGGGGTGGGTTAAGCGCTTTACAAACCAATGATAGATACCGGTGGGACTTTGCTTGTCCTTGAGGGGCTCGGGGGGGATTTTTGGGGTGGAATTTGACCTTTTAAAGCTTCACGCAGAGCCCGTCCCGGCTCCTTTCTGGGGGGGGAGGTGTGGAAATACACTGAAGATTCTATTGCACCCTTAAAAGCGACTTGGGCTGGTCCACAGGAGCGACTTGGGCTGGTTTGTAGGAGCGACTTGGGCTGGTCCACAGGAGCAAAGTGGGGTGGTTTATAGGAGCAACTTGGGCTGGTTTACATAAGCGACTTGGGCTGGTCCATAGGAGCAATTTGAGATGGTCCATAGGAGCAACTTGGGCTGGTCCACAGGAGCAATTTGAGATGATCCATAGGAGCAACGTGGGCTGGTTTACATAACAACCTGTGCCGGTTTCCATGAGCCAGCCGGGGTGCTGTGCCGGGCGCGGTGGCGCAACGGCCGTGCCTGGAAGGGGTGGGAAGCTTTGTCATTTTCTTTATACACATCGAGGAAATTCCACTTTCTTGCGGAGTTTCGCAACCGGCGCCGTCCCGCGGACACCGGCGGGTCCGCTCGTCCCCTGGTGCTGTCGCAACGGGAGCTTTTCACAAATTTGGGGTCAAAAAGGCGCCTGGCGGGGCCGGGGGGTCGATGCGGAGTCGCTGTTTTAATCTCCCTCGTTCCCTGTTTGATTTCTCCCGCAGGCAGCGTGGCCGATCCGAACCAGCCCCCGAAGGCTCCGACCATGGGCAACGCCGACGCCGACCCGAAGGCGCCCTGCGGTACGGCCGCCCCTCCGCCGGCTCCTCAAACCCCCGGTGTCACCACCACCCCCCGGTGTCACCACGGTTGTCACCACCGCCCGCCCAGCGCTGGATTTACAGCCCCGGGGCTGGTTTAACGAGCCCAACGAGCCGGGTCCCTGTCCCGCCCCAGGCGGGAGGTTTGGGAGGAGGAGGGGGGCGCTGACGCAACAGGGAAGCGCTGAAAGCGCCGCGGTGGCCCCGCGCTCGGTGGCCCCGTGCTCGGCAACCGGGACTCGGCCGCTCGGCAGCAAAATGCCGCGCAGGGCGAGCGAGAGTGAGTGTGGGCACGAACCCTTTGCCAAGGGGAGCCCGGGGTCGTGAGCCCGCACCGTGCGCTGTCGCGGCAGCGTCCCCGGGTGGGAGTCGCGGGGCCGTCCCCGAGCCGAACTGCTCACGGGGTGTGTGTCCCGGTGGGGGTTTGGGGGAAATCGGTGCAAATCGGTGCAAAACCAGCCGCGGGTTTCACTCAGACCCGTCCTGGGGAATCGTTATGGCCTCAGGGCGGCTTTTCTTTAATTAATCTTGATTAACTCACCTGCCCCTCACCGCCCAGGGCAGGGCAGCGCGGTCTCTTAGGCCGGGCTTACACCGGGGTGTATTATGTTCATGTAATCGCCTCTTCACGGCCCGGTGAGCAGGAACGAAGGGCCGGGCGGGCTGGTGCTGCTCACCGGGGTTTGTTCCTCATGTCCCCGGTTCTGGCGCAGAGGAGGCGCCGGGGGAGCCCGGGGGGGCGCTCAGCACCGTCTCCAGCAGCATGAACCCGCTGCAGCCGCCCGACGCCGACGAGGAGCCTTTCACCACCTACTTCGACAGCAAGATCCCCATCCCCGACGACGAGGCGGTGAGAGCGCGGCGGGACGACCCCCGGGCGCCGCTTCCCCCGGCGCCGCTTCCCTCCCCTGCCTGGAGCCGGTGATCTGTCCCGGGGTTTCTCGCCCGCAGAGCTCCGAGCGGCACAATCTGGCCGTTTCTGGCCGGTTCTGCACCTCGGGCTGGGGTCGGTCCCCGCCGGGCCGGGCCGGGGCTGGTCCTGACGCTCCGTCCTCCCGCAGCGCTCGTGCTTCAGCTTCCGCAAGCTCTGGGCCTTCACGGGCCCCGGGTTCCTGATGAGCATCGCCTACCTGGACCCGGGCAACATCGAGTCGGACCTGCAGTCCGGGGCCGTGGCCGGGTTTAAGGTCAGTGCGCACACCCGCGGGCTCTGAGGGAGGAGGGGAGAGCGTAGGGAGTTTCATAGAGAATTATTTTGGGTGGAAAAGAGTTTTAAAGTCATTGAGCCCAACCGTTCACCCAACGCCGCCACTAAAATGTCCCCGAGACCCTCGTCTGTTCACCCCCCAGGGACGGTGACCCCAGCACTGCCCTGGGCAGCCTGTTCAACGCCCTTTGGGCAAAAATCACCCCAAATTTGCCCCCTCGCCCTCCCCCGGTGCAACTTGAGGCCGTTTCCTCCCATTCAATCACTTGGGAGCAGAACGCGACCCCCCGCCCTCCTTCAAATCGCTGCGCAGAGCAGGATTTCCCGCGTCTGAACGCGTGAAACACCCTGTAGGGGTCACCGGAGCGGGTGTGCAGAGCCGCAGAGGTTCCCCGGGCGCCGGTTTCCCCGAAGCCGGTTCGGGGGTTCACTGCTGCCCTGTGTCCCGCAGCTGCTGTGGGTCCTGCTGCTGGCGACGGTGATCGGGCTGCTGCTGCAGCGGCTGGCGGCGCGGCTGGGCGTGGTGACCGGGCTGCACCTGGCCGAGGTCTGTCACCGCCAGTACCGCAAGGTGGGTGACGCCGCGCGGGGACACCGGGAACGTCACCTGCGACCCGGCCGGGCTCAGATCCTCCTCGGGAGGCGGCGTCTTGTTCGCTGAAATACATTCTCATCTCGATTTTGCTCCGCAAGGAGCTGCGGGTTGAGTTGGTTTATTCGGGTTGAAAAAAGCAGGTTTAGAGGGAGGTTTTAATTGTAGCTCGTTAAGAGCCGGGGCCGTTAGCGGTGGGGACGCCGGGGTCCCGTCCGTGTCGTCCCCGTCTGAGCAAAGGGGAGGTGGGTGAGCGTCCCAGCGTTTGCCAGGGGGAACAGAACCGGGGATTTGGCGTTTTCTGAGATCCCTGGCGCCTCAATCAGCTCAGGACGCAGCGCTGCTGCGGTTGGGACGTGGCCCCGCTTACCAAACGGCCCCCCCTCGCCGGGCGTTAAAGGGACGAGACTTGTCCCCGTTTTAAGGTTCTGGGTGTTTTTCCCCGCAGGGCCCCCGGATCATCCTGTGGCTGATGGTGGAGCTCGCCATCATCGGCTCGGACATGCAGGAGGTCATCGGCTCGGCCATCGCCATCAACCTGCTCTCCATGGGCAAGTGAGTGGCGCTGGGCGCCGGCGGCGCCAGAACCACGTTGATTTCCTACAGACCCCCAAACTCGGCTCTTGCGGAGGGCGATTCACCCCCCTGGCTCAGCCTTGGGGGCCCGTTTCTGTTTGGTTTAAGCAGAACTGCAGGTTTAAGGTTGATCTGAGCTCAAGGTGCGATACCAGGCTGCAGCGTTCCAGGGAAATTGTCCTTTCCTGCTAATTATGGGCAGCAAAGTATCCTGTGGGACCTGAGGGACCTGAGGGCCCCTTGTCCCGCACCAGCCCCCAGACGCGGCTCCGTCCCCGGGGAAATCCCTGAACTCGAGGGGATTTGGGGCTCGGGCGCTGTGGTGATTCTGGTTCTCGCCCGTGGCCGCAGGGTCCCGCTCTGGGGCGGCGTCCTCATCACCATCGCCGACACCTTCGTCTTCCTCTTCCTGGACAAATACGGTAAGGCCTCCCGTCCCCCGCGCGCCGGAGCCGCCGCCGGCTCCTGCGCCCGCGCTGAGGCCGCTGCTCTGCGCCCGCAGGCCTGCGCAAGCTGGAGGCGTTCTTCGGGCTGCTCATCACCATCATGGCGCTCACCTTCGGCTACGAGGTACGGGCACGCGGGGCGGCGTGAGACGGCGCCGTTCCGTCCCCAAACAGCGCCGAAACGGCACTATTCCCGTCCCCAAACAGCGCCGAAACGGCGCCGTTCCGTCCCCAAACAGCACCAAAACAGCACCGTTCCGTCCCCAAACAGCGCCGAAACGGCGCCATTCCTGTCCCCAAACAGCGCCGAAACGGCGCCGTTCCGTCCCCAAACAGTGTCAAAATGGCCCCGTGTCCGTGGTTCTGTCCGCAGTACGTGATGGGGCTGTTGGTGCCCCGTGCTGTTCCTGAGATCCCTGCTCACACCCCATGTCCGTGGTTCTGTCCGCAGTACGTGACGGTGCTGCCGGGCTGTTGGTGCCCCGTGTTGTTCCTCAGCTCACCGCTCTGTCTGTGTCCGTGGTTCTGTCCGCAGTACGTGACGGGGCTGTGGTGCCCCGTGCTGTTCCTCAGCTCACTGCTCTGTCTTTGTCCGTGGTTCTGTCCGCAGTACGTGACGGGGCTGTTGGTGCCCCGTGCTGTTCCTCAGCTCACCGCTCTGTCTTTGTCCGTGGTTCTGTCCGCAGTACGTGACGGGGCTGTGGTGCCCCGTGCTGTTCCTCAGCTCACCGCTCTGTCTGTGTCCGTGGTTCTGTCCGCAGTACGTGACGGTGCTGCGGGGGCTGTTGGTGCCCCGTGCTGTCCCTCAGCTCACCGCTCTGTGTTTGTCCGTGGTTCTGTCCGCAGTACGTGACGGGGCTGTGGTGCCCCGTGCTGTTCCTCAGCTCACCGCTCTGTCTTTGTCCGTGGTTCTGTCCCCAATACGTGACGGTGCTGCCGGGCTGTTGGTGCCCCGTGCTGTTCCTCAGCTCACCGCTCTGTCTGTGTCCGTGGTTCTGTCCGCAGTACGTGACGGGGCTGTTGGTGCCCCGTGCTGTTCCTCAGCTCACCGCTCTGTGTTTGTCCGTGGTTCTGTCCGCAGTACGTGACGGTGCGGCCCAGCCAGCGGGCGCTGCTGCAGGGGCTGTTCGTGCCGTACTGCCGCGGCTGCGGCACGGCGCAGCTGGAGCAGGCCGTGGGCATCGTGGGCGCCGTCATCATGCCGCACAACATGTACCTGCACTCCGCGCTGGTCAAGGTGAGCGCCACACGGAGCGGCGCCGCGGCGCTGGGCTCGGCCGCCTGGCCCCGCTCTGCTCTTTGGATTTGCTTTGGGGGGGTTTTACTTTTTCGGGGGGTTTGCTTCTTTTCCAGGTTTGCTTGCTTGCATTGCCCCTTTTCCCCCCGCGTTCCGCCCCTTTTGCCCCTGCGTGTCGCCCCCCTTTTCCCCCCACCTTTCGTCCCCTTTTCCCCCCACCTTTCGTCCCCTTTTCCCCCCAATTTTCGTCCCCTTTTTCCCCCACCTTTCGCCCCTTTTTCCCCCACCTTTCGTCCCCTTTTCCCCCCACCTTTTGCCCCTTTTCCCCCCACCTTTTGCCCCCTTTTCCCCCCACCTTTTGCCCCCTTTTCCCCCCACCTTTTGCCCCCTTTTCCCCCACCTTTTGCCCCTTTTTCCCCCACCTTTTGCCCCTTTTTCCCCCACCTTTTGCCCCTTTTTCCCCCCACGTTTCACCCCCTTTTTCCCCCGCATTTCCCCCCTTTTTCCCCCGCATTTCCCCCCTTTTTCCCCCGCATTTCCCCCCTTTTTCCCCCGCATTTCCCCCCTTTTTCCCCCGCATTTCCCCCCTTTTTCCCCCACCTCTCGCCCCCTTTTCCCCCACCTTTCCCCCCTTTTTCCTGGGTTTCCTCTTCTCTCGTGTTTCTTTTTTCCCTGACGCTGCAGACTCCAAACACAACTGACCCCCCGTGTCCCCCCCGTGTCCCCCCCGTGTCCCCCCCATGTCCCCCCCATGTCCCCCAGTCCCGGCAGGTGAACCGCTCCAACAAGCGCGAGGTGCGCGAGGCCAACAAGTACTTCTTCCTCGAGTCCTGCATCGCGCTCTTCGTCTCCTTCATCATCAACATCTTCGTCGTCACCGTCTTCGCCGAAGCCTTTTTCGAGAAGACCAACGCGGACGTGGTGAGTTGGGGGGGCAGGGCTGCGTTTTGGGTGGGAAGGGGGGGAACGGGAGCTGACGGCGCTGTCCCGGCGCAGAACGCCGTGTGCCGCAACGCCAGCAGCCCGCACGCCGCGCTCTTCCCCACCGACAACCGCACGCTGGAGGTCGACATCTACAAAGGGGTGAGGACGCGCTTCGGGGTCCCCACAGCAGCATCCGTCGCCCTGCTGTCCCTAAATCGGGGTTTTTCACCCCGGGGTGTGTGGACGAGCCAAATCCTGCACACAGACATAACGTTGATTTGATTAGAGTGTGCGAGTCTGGGTGTTGGATCCAACCCGCAGCCCAGTCTCCATCCTTTACGTAAAACTGATCCCCCTCGGGTCAGCGCTGATTAGTTACGGCGTTTGCGTACGAGGTAAATAACGTTTTTACTGCGCTTGCTGCGTGAGTGCGGGTTTTTCCTCCTGTTTTTGTGTTAAAACAATATCCTAATGAGCAAAGTGGGGTTCAGCTCGAGCGCGCCCGCAGAGCGCGGCGCTAACCGGGGGTGGTGTGGATCCCGGGGGGGTTATGGTGGGCAATGGCGGCCAGCGGGAGTGACGGTCCCTCCGTTCCAGGGCGCCGTCCTGGGCTGTTACTTCGGCCCCGCCGCCCTCTACATCTGGGCCATCGGCATCCTCGCCGCCGGCCAGAGCTCCACCATGACCGGCACCTACTCCGGGCAGTTCGTTATGGAGGTAATTAGCGCTCCGAGCGCGCGCCGCTCGTGCCGACGGCACGCCAAGGTCACCTCGGGGCTCAGAATGGCGCCAGAGTCACCTCAGGGCTCAAAATGGTGCCAGAGCCACCTCAGGGCTCAGAATGGCGCCAAGATCCCCTCATGATTCAAAATGGCGGCACCAGAATCACCTCAGGGTCAAAATGGCACCAAGAATCACCTCAGGGTCAAAATGGCACCAAGAATCACCTCAGGGTCAAAATGGCGCCAAAAATCCCCTCAGGGCTCAAAATGGCGCCAGAATCACCTCAGGGTCAAAATGGCGCCAAAAATCCCCTCAAGGCTCAAAATGGCGCCAGAATCGCCTCAAGGCTCAAAATGGCCCCAAAATCACCTCAAGGCTCAAAATGGCCCCAGAATCCCCTCAGGGCTCAAAATGGCCCCAAAATCACCTCAAGGCTCAAAATGGCGGCCCCAGAATCCCCTCAGGGCTCAAAATGGCCCCAGAATCCCCTCAGGGCTCAAAATAGCAGCCCCAGGGGAACCAATTTTGGTGGTTTTGGCCTCAGTGCAAGCCCCTACGCTTGTTGTACTTCATTCCATTTCTCCCTGCCCGGCTCCCCAGCCCGTCCCGGGCTCCCGGTGCGGCGGCTCCGGCGGCTCCGGCGCGGCCGCTCCCGCAGCTGGGCGCCGGTCTGTCCCCGCAGGGCTTCCTGAACCTGCGCTGGTCGCGCTTCGCGCGGGTGCTGCTCACGCGCTCCATCGCCATCACGCCCACGCTCCTGGTCGCCATCTTCCAGGACGTCGAGCACCTCACGGGCATGAACGACTTCCTGAACGTGCTCATGAGCCTGCAGGTGAGCGCGGCGCCGGCTTTGCGGGGAAATGGCGCCTTTCGGCTGAGGGTCCGCAGGGCTGGTCACCGCCAGGAGTTGATCTGGACCTTGTTTTGGCGCTGGGTTCGCGGTGATTTGAGGATCCTGAGGGGCTTCCCCAACCCGCGTTATTCATGAGGGAGGCGAGAGGATCAACCGGCGTCTGGAATTTCACACAAACACAGAGTGTCAGGGGTGAAGGGCCCTGGAAAGCTCATCCAGTGCAACCCCCCCATGGAGCAGGGACACCCAGCTGAGGTTCCACAGGAACCAGGCGGGTTGGAATGTCTGCAGAGAAGGAGACTCCACAACCCCCTGGGCAGCCTGGGCCAGGCTCTGCCACCCTCACCACGAACAAGTTTCTGCTCAGATTTAAGCGGAACCTCCTGTGTTCCAGTTTGCACCCATTGCCCCTTGTCCTGTCACTGGTTGTCACCAATGGCTCCATCCTCCTGACACTCCCCCTTTCCATATTGATCCCCAGCAATGAGTCCCCCCTCAGTCTCCTCTTGTCCAGCTCCAGAGCCCCAGCTCCCTCAGCCTTTCCTCACACGGGAGATGCTCCACTCCCTCCAGCATCTTGGTGGCTGCGCTGGACTCTCTCCAGCAGTTCCCTGTCCTGCTGGAGCTGAGGGGCCACAGCTGGACACAAGATTCCAGGTGTGGTCTCCCCAGGGCAGAGCAGAGGGGCAGGAGAACCTCTCTGACCTACTGACCACCCCCTTCTAACGCCCCCCAGGTCCCATTGGCTTCCTGGCCACAAGGGCCAGCGCTGGCTCATGGTCACCCTGCTGTCCCCAGCACCCCCAGGTCCCTTCTCCCCGCTCCAACAGCTCGTTCCCAACTTACACTGTTACCTGGGGTTGTTCTGCCCACATTCAAGGCTCTACACTTGCCCTTGTTCCTTCTCCCGGCCCAGCGCTGCCCCCACGCCAATATTTTGGGGGAAAACGCCGCCGGATGCGCACAAACCTGGAGACAGCGCTGCTCCTCACGCTGTGTTCTCTCCCCGCTCCAGCTCCCGTTCGCCCTCATCCCCGTGCTGACGTTCACCAGCCTGCCCAGCGTCATGAACGACTTCGCCAACGGGCTGTGAGTGCGTTTCCGCCTCTTCCCCCCGGGACGCGCCGTTTTCCCCCCGTTTCACCCCAAACGTCCGCGCAGGTTCTGGAAGGTGGGCGGCGGGCTGGTGATCCTGCTGGTCTGCGGCATCAACATGTACTTCGTGGTGGCGTACGTCAGGGAGCTCAACCACGTCGCGCTGTACGTGGGCGCCGGCGTCCTCAGCGTCCTGTACCTCTCCTTCGTCGCCTACTTGGTGGGTTGGCTCCGTTTTTCACCGTTATTTCAAAATCCGCGTGTTTTGCGGGTGTTGAACTCGCCCGCGCGTTGGGCTGGATGGGCGAGTTTTAATGGGTTTGCTTATAAATGTATTTGTGCCGTAAACGGCCCCCGGCGCCCGTTCCTCACACAGCGCGGCGACGAGGAACCTCAGCGCTCATCTTGGCATTTTATGGGGTTTTTTGGCTGATTTTTGGGGGGTAAAATCAGCCTCATTTTGCTTGGAAAATGCTTCAATATCATCAACCCCAACGGCGTCACCAGCGCTGGTGTCGGTCACCAATGCTGGTCTTGGTCACCAACGCTGGTGTTGGTCACTGGCGCTGGTGTCGGTCACCAACGTCACTGGTGCTGGTGTCAGTCACCGGCGCTCATCTTGGTCACCAACGCTGGTGTCGGTCGTCGATGCTCGTGTTGGTCACCAGCGCCGGTCTCTGTCACCAGCGCTGGTCTCGATCACCGACGCTCATCTCCGCGTCTCTTAGCAATTAACTGCGGCGCTAACGAGCGGCGCCGGGTGTTCACTGGCGGTGTGTTTGGTTGCAGACGTGGCTGTGCCTGATCGCGCTGGGGGTGTCGGCGCTGGCCTGCGGCCGCCCGGTAAGTGTCACCCGGACGCTCCTCACCGAGGACCCGCCCGCGCACCCCGACAAATAGGCCGTTCGCAGCGGAGCCATCAGAGCCAGCGCGTTGCTATGGTTTACTGTGTGAACGCAGACAAACGTATGTGCGCTTTGCACACCAGAGACACCCACACTACAACCCGCCCCCCCACAGCCCCAGTTCGGGGGGTTCGCTTCCCCTCACACCCCGACAGAGAATTTCTGGCGGTTTTTTGGTGTATTCTCAGGTGCATTTTGCAGCAAATCGACCCCGTTTTCCCCGCCAGACTTTGGCATTTTAATGTATATTTGGCGTCCAAGCGGGCGATTCCCGTCCCGCCCGCGTTTGGGCGCCCGCGGCACTGGCGCTCGGGGGCCCGGCGGCCCCGGCACCAACTGGAGAAACCCAGCGCTATAAGCTAAAATGCTGACGTTTGCACATTTTGGGGGGGTATCTGCAATCTGACGCAGCGCCCGGGCTCCTGTTGCCCCATTCGCTAATTATTTCACTCCAAAACACTAATTGGGAGCGGGGCGGCCGTGGCTGCGCAGGGCGACGAGAAACCTCAGCGCTCATATGGCCAATTAACGGCTTTTTTGGCTGATTTTGGCGCTCGGCGAAGCGACCGAGTCGCCACATCGCTGGGGTGGGAATTTACCCCCCCCGGGTGCCATTAAACGCCCTTGTCGCCCCCAAAATCGCCGTTTTCCGCCTCAAACGGCCACCGATGCCCTTTGGGGGTTTGGTTCTCCGATGCTGCTTTAAATCCACGACAACCCGCCCTCCTCGTTAGCGATTTAACGACTTTCTGTTAATTATCGGGGGGCTGAGAGCTGATGTAGCAAATCACGACACAGCAAACTGCACGTTTTGCTTCTGCGATGAGCAAAACCCGCTCGTTTTGGTGCCGTTTTGAGGTTCAACCCCCGCGGGTTTCAACGTTTCCATGAGCAAAACGAGGTTTATTGGGGGAGTTTCCCCTCTGCCCCCCCAGTCCCGCTGCACAACGGGGGTTTTGGGGACAAAACCCCCATTTTTGGGAGGATTTGGGTGGGTTGCCCACGAATGCACTTTGGGCTCAGCCTAATTCTGGGGGTTTTACAAATAAACGAGATGTGTTAATTACGGCGGCGCCGTTTCTCCCCCAAACCCGCCCCGTGGGGCTCGTCCCCCTCCGCTTCTAAAACACGACACGTGGCTCATTTTTCCAGTGGGATTTAACCCTTTATTGTAAAATTTGTTGGTTTTATGGGTATTTGCCCAAAAAAAGCCCCGGGGGGGTTCTGGTTGGGAGTGGGGGGTGGCACGGGGGACATGGTTGTGTCACCCCCGGTCTGGGGCTCTGCTGGGCCGCCCCCCCGAGCCGCCCATCGCGCCTCCTCCTAGAACCGGTTTTATTTCCCCGGTTTGTACCAAGCAGCCTGTGCATTAAACCACACCGGAGTGTTTCCACTTGGCTCCTCGGGTCTTTTTTGGGGGGTTTTGCGGGGAATCGCTGAGTCTCCTGCCCGGGGGGGTTTCGCCGCCCCCGCGCTGGTTTTAGTGGCGTTTCCACCTCGTGCCGCAGCAAAACACCGAAAACTACCGACATTGCCCGGGTTTACGCTCCCCGGAGCCTTTGCCTTAAGTCCAGCTCAGCCCAGGTTTAAAATCAGACACACCAGCCCAAACGGGGGGGGGTATTAATTAATAAACCTCTGGGGAAACAAAAGCCCCAAGTTTGGGGGTTTCTGCTCCCAGTTCAAGCCCCGATTGGCCCCGCAACACCTTCTCTTCATTACCCACCCCCTTTAATCACTTAGTGCTAATTAAGGCTTGTCCACGCCCCAAATTCAATTCAAATTGAGCAATAAATGAATCTGTACTTAGCGGAGGGGACAAAGTTCTGGAGGGTCAGTCCCTGACAGGGGATCAATTAACTAATTAATAGAAGTAATATCAAGTGTTGGCTGCTTAATTACCCCTAATTAAGAAGGGTGTGGCTGTTACCAACAGTCATGGCTGCGTGTCCCGCCCCCGGTGATGCAGCCAGGGTGCTCCTGTGGGTTAATTAAGGGCTGGTTAATTAATAAACACCGATAAGCCCCGCCCCAGAGCTCAGGCTTCACTAAACCCACCTCAACTCAGGCTTCGTTGAGCCAGGCTCAGCTTTAGCTTTGGTTAACCCTGCCCAACATGGGCTTGGTTAAACCCTCCTCAAGTCAGGCTTGGTTAAACCCTCCTCAACGTGGGCTTTGTGAAACCCTCCTCAGGTCCGGCTTTGTTAAGCCGGGCCCAGCGCAGGCCGTTCCCAGCTCTAATTCTCGCCTTCGCCTCTTCCAGCAGCATTTGGGCTTCGCCGCTCGCCCCGAACTCTTCCTGCTCAACAACGTGGACGCCGACGCGCCCGTCGCCAGATGAGCCGGCCCAGCAGAGCCCGGCTTAACCGAACCGCGAGAGCTCCGCCCCACGCGCGGCTTGGGCGGGAGCAGGCGCGCGGGAGCGCCCGGAGCACGGACCGCGCGGCGCCGGAGCGAACCCGCCCAGGACCGCGGGGAGGATCCGGCTCCCAACGGCGACCTCAGGAGGGCGATTCCCCTCTAGTCTTGAGTTTAACCCAAATAGTTGACCTAGGACGGGCTTTAGTGATTTCCCCCCAGTTTGTTCCAGTTCCCGCTGCAGAGCCCTTCGGCTTTTATCTTGTTCTTCCTAATTTGGGTGAATTCCCAGCGGCGAGAAAACCAAACCGCCGGAAATGGGCATTTCCCAGTTTTGCCCTAAAACCGACTGGGCGCCGGTTTGTGCCGCATTGATGCCCCTGCTTCCGGAATTTTCATTGAAAAAGGTGACTTTTGGTGCTTTTCGGCCGCCCAAGCCAGGCCGGGTTCCCACAGGGCCGGTTTGGGGGCATTTCCGGACAGTTTGGGTGCCCAAAAACCCAGTTTAAGACCAACAAAGCCCAACAGCAACACGTGTTTTATCCCCTTCTCCGCCTGATTTCGGGTGATTGATTTGCAGCCCCAGATGGACGGTGGGTTTAGATCTTTCCTTCCATTAAATCATCCAGATTTTAATTAAGTCTTTTCCCAATGAAGGCTCTTTGTTCCTTGGCACCACTTTCCCAACGCGGGAGAACCGTGATTTCCATTAAAAAACACCAATTTAACCTTTTCTGTTCAAATTCAACCCATTTTAGCAATAAACCTGCTGCTCTGGCCCCTTTTCCTGCACTAATTCATTATGTTCCCAATTTTCCACTCGCAAATCGCACTGCTGGGTTTAAGGTGAGTAAAGCCCGGGTTTAAGGTAATTAAGTCCCGGGTTTAAGGTGAGTAAAGCCCAGGTTTAAGGTAATTACGTCCCAGGTTTAAGGGGAGTAAAGCCCGGGTTTAAGGTAATTAAGTCCTGGGTTTAAGGGGAGTAAAGCCCGGGTTTAAGGTAATTAAGTCCTGGGTTTAAGGTGAGTAAAGCCCAGGTTTAAGGTAATTAAGTCCCGGGTTTAAGGGGAGTAAAGCCCGGGTTTAAGGTAATTAAGTCCCGGGTTTAAGGTGCAGGTGGGGCCTAAACACCAGGCAGGGCTTCAGTCTTGGATTTTAATGTTAATTCCAAAGTATGTAAAGCCCCAATTTTGGGGTATTTAGCCCCAAATTCCAGGGCCATTGAATCTCCAGTTCTGAAGGAACTAAATCCCTCATTTTGACGTATTTCTCCTCAAATTCTGGGCTCATTAACCCCCAACTCTGGGGTCATCAAGTCCCCAATTCTGGGGTCATTAAACTTTCAATTCTGAAGTAACTAAATCCCTAATTGTGGGTTATTTCTCCCCAAATTCTGGGCTCATTAATCCCCCAATTCCGGGCTAATTAGCCCTCAGTTCTGGGTTCATTAAACCTCTAATTCTGACGTGTTTAAATCACTAATTCTGGGGTCATTGATCCCTCAGTTCTGGGTCATTATCCCCCCAATTCTGGGCTCTTTCTCCCCAGATCTGCGGCGATCATCGCTCCATTCCCGGGTCATTCCCAGGGCGGTGACGGTGACCGTGACCGTGACCCCGCCCAAGCCCCGCCCCCTTCCGCGATGGGGCGTGTGACCGAGAGGCCCCGCCCCTGCCCTGCGGTGCCTGGAATGTTTGGAGGTAAACACGGCGAGGCCCCGCCCACCCCGCGCACCTCCCAGCCAATCCCCGCGCCGCGGCTCCGCCCCCGCTCGCCACTCGCCCAATGAGCGCCGCGCGGCCGTTTCAAGGCTCCCCCCCGCGCCCCGCCAGCGGTAACAAAATAACAAAGCGCAGGACGCGGCGCGGGGGGAGCCTGGAAACCGCCGCGGCCCCGTTTCCTCCGGTGGGCGCGTGCGGGGCGGTGCGGCCCCCCCC